>NC_040240.1:28753566-29092066 GCF_001444195.1 Xiphophorus couchianus | reverse complement strand
CAGTTTGATTTGTCAGCTCTGTAGAGATGCAACAGTGGACTTTACACAATTTTGTTTTTGTTTGACAATTTAATTTTACATTGTTGTATACGTTATGAAACATTTTATCCTATTGTATGACTGCTGTGAATATTATGACATTCTATAAAGGAATAAGGTAGTTAATCCAGTTTTTGTCATTTATTGGACTTTCAGAAACTACAGCGGCTGCAGCAGTAAGAGGGAAAATAACAGTGAAAAACAGATGAACAACTCAAAACTACTCATACTCTGCTTTTTTCTCACTTTGTCAGTTTTATGCCGCACACCCCCGTTGTCGTGCCAACCGACCGACAACAGCTCCACTACCAGACAGAGCAGAACTTATACACCAAACACGCAAAACATTTTCTACACAAAGAACAGAACACAAAACCCACAAACAGAGAATTCAGCCAGGTTACCGATTCATGTTTTCAAGCTTACTGCTCATTTTGAGCTTATTGAGAAGTGGTCAGATGAACACTACCGGTGTTGATTAGCGAGTTTAAACACCTGCTCTATTGATAATCTTACTGATTATGTCTAACTAAACCGAAACACGCCGAATTCCGCAGCACATCCGCATGTTAAGGTTGTCAAAGTCAAGCTAGCATAGCCTACCTCCTTCCCACTACATTGTTATTCTTTTAAGATTAAAACTTTTTACAGACCTGTTAAATGTGATCCGGTTGGACCTTGTCATCCAGCTGTCTTAGTGATGATCGCGTCCTTTTTTCTGATTCTTGACATGATTGTGTCATTTTTCCGACCACTGATGTTCCTGACTCAGTGCAAAGCAATGGCGCATCTGACATCCAACCCAGTAAAATAAACCAGCAGTCCTGCCATTTTTCAGAAGCATCAGAGTGAGGTGGTCCAACTGCCTCTTCAGTACATCATAATGTTGTGCTAATGAATAATCATTAAATTCAGGTGTGCTGAACCAGGGAAATAACTTAAACATGCAGGATCATTGATTAGGTTAACATGCAAGTTACAGGCTGTAAAATGGTATTTAAACATTGTCACTTCATACGTAGTTTTTATTTAACTTACTTTTTAATAAAATTTTGTGTAAAGAAACAGGCTTAGCATTCATAAACCTGGAGCTTATCCAACCGTAACAACCTACCTCTGTAAGTTTACTGTGCCGTGTTTTGTGCAGCTCAGCCTTTTCTCTTCCTTCAGCGAGGTCGCATTTCGAGATGCATTTTCAGTACGCAACAATCTTGTCAGGATTAATAGGCCTGCAACAAATCAATACTGCCTGCAGAGGAGAGAGGGGGAAAAAAGAGAGAAACAGAGACATGCAAGAATCTGTCTGAAATTTGTGACCTTCAGCTCACCACCAGATGTTTCTTTCCATGTGACAGGAATCAATTTTTATAGATAAGGATTGAAGTTTTTGCCTGAAAGAGGAGAAAGGGGAAAATAAAAATGTTGGAAATCATTATCTGCAGGTTGTGTTTGCTCCAGGATGACATGTCAATTGGTTGTTTCTGATGGACATATAAAAATATACACTTTTCAGTTAATCCACCCACATAGAAATCAGCATACTATTTCTAAGAGTGCAGTGAGACAGTAGACTCTGTCTGACCTCATTTGCAACTAATTTGATTTATTTCTTCATAATTGTGTAACTTCATATTTATCAGCATACCCTGGGAAATATGGGTGTCCATTGTATGAATAAAAGTACTTTTAGTCATTAAGAAATATTTTTTTTCTCTCCTTATCAAACCCAAAATCTTCCAATTGCAATACCTCTCTGCCTATTTAGAGCTACAAGTTTTATATTTGGATCACTTATGGTTATTTAGAGATCCTGTCACACTTTATCAGTTGTCTATAATAGATAAAGCCAAGAATATTTGCTAAATAGCTTCTGGCACCCTGCAGATAATCTCTCCACAAAAGAATGGCTGCCTCTTCAACCCTTCTCCTGTTACTTCCTCTGGGAGCAAGCCGAGGGTTCAAAAGGTCATCCATCAAGGCAGCAGTTAAACTCTGGGGTTCGTGGCTGAGCAAAGACCAAACACTGTTTGACTTAACAGGATCCAAAACGTCAAGCGTTTGTAGTCCTTCTTCAAACCTGCACAAAGTCTAATAAAAACAGAAATGTACTCCTCGTCTCAGTAGCAAACAAACTGACTTGTTGTTTTGTATCAATGAAAAGGACTGAAGACGGGAAGCATGGCGCTGAACCATAAAGTCATTTGAACTAATAAGTTGTAAACGGTGTTAGATCAATCCAGGCCTGTAGGACCGGTGTGTCCTGCCGCTTTTAGATGCGTCTCTGCTTCAACACACCAGAGTCAACTAATCAGGTCATTAGTAGAACACTAAAGAAATTGACCGCATACTGAACAGGTAATTCAGCCATTTCATTAAGACATGTTGGACCAGGGACGCACCTGAACGCTGTAGGACAAAATATAAAAACTTTGTGTCAGCTGATATAAATATTTAATTGTTTTCAAAGTATTCTTTTCTTCTTATAACACACTTCTTTTTTTCTGTAAAGCACTTGACTGCCTTTCATAAGAATTCTGACATAGCCTTGCTTCAAGGTTGAATTTTAACTTTGTTGACAGTCAAGTCTTCATCTGTTTGTAACATTTCTCTATAATTAAACTCAAAAATGCTTC
The DNA here is from genome assembly GCF_001444195.1 of Xiphophorus couchianus. NCBI lineage: Eukaryota > Metazoa > Chordata > Actinopteri > Cyprinodontiformes > Poeciliidae > Xiphophorus > Xiphophorus couchianus. The sequence goes on along the minus strand of NC_040240.1, from coordinate 29,089,394 downwards.
TTTAACAGCAGCTTCACGAAATGCTAACAAATTAGAAGATCCTTAACTCTGTCCTGAGATTCACAACTGAAAGACGAGTCTTGGCATCGGACTTAAACGCTTTCCTTTGTTGCGTAGAACTTTAACATATTTCCATTATTTTGCCTGTAGAGGAGAAGTAAAGCAATTAAAATCTTACATCAGGAGGGAATTGTTTTTTTATGTCTTTCTAGGACAAACAAAATACTTCAAATTGCTTTCCTTTGTGCAAAAGGCAAACTTAGTGTTACAAAAAAGAAAAAAAGAAGTGGTACAATTTGAATCAACCGCAAAAAACATGGTGGCTGTTTGTCTCTTTTGAAATACAAAAGACAGTGTTTCCATGAAAGAGCTAAATTAGAAATGAAAAAGAAAAGGCAAATTTTCTGTTCAATACAGAAAGTATGTAGACAGCCATGAAGAAAGTGAAACAGGCTTGGATCAACTTGTTCAATAAGTTTTCATCTCTTTTTTGTCTTTTTCTCCACCAGCTTTTTAATATGAAGCCAGTTAAACGTGTGTTAGGTAAATTCATTACATCAGGCTGTTGTGATCTGTGCTTTCTGTGCGTTAATTTCGAATTTTCTGTGTCTCTGTGTTGTCCTGTTCGCCCCTCGATTACTCCCAGGTGTTTCTCGTTCCCTAATTACCCCGTGTGTATTTAGTGTCACCTGTGTCTCTGCGTCTCTGTCGGGTCCTTGTCTAATGTACGTTCTGTCCTCCGTGTTGTCCAGTCGTTTTAACGGTTGCTATCGGTGTCGAGCCCTGGCTTCCGCTCGGCCGTGCTGCCCGTTGTTTGGACTGTGTTGCTGGACATTCCTCATTAAAAATCACTCATTTACTTCAACCTGGGTCTGCTGCGTCTGCCTCACCACTCACCACACCCGCACCTCATGACACAGGCAGAGAAAAGCCAACCTTCTTCAAACTTCTAAATATTCAATGGATATAGTGTCTTGCCAGATTACTCTAACCCCTTATATTTTGTTTACATTTTTCACGTTGAGATTACAGATCTCAGTGCCTTTATTGTTTTTTGTGAGATCAAGAAAGTGTTGTGAAGATTTCATTTTTCTCACTGAAAAGCTGTTTTATGCCCCTGTGTTTTGCCCTTTTAAAAAATCCCACTAGTACCAGGAGTTAACTCGTCAGTCAACAGAGTCCATCTGTGTTCACATTTCAATCTAAGTAAATACGCAACTGTTCAGTGGTTTCTATGGAAACCATTAGCTGCCAGGGATAGGAAATCAACTCAGGAGCATTAAGCATCGTGTTAAAGAATTCTGTATCTCGTCAAAACCAAAATATCTTTTCATTTAAATGAGAAAGGTCATAGCAATAAAACAGCAACACGTTGCCGCATGTTTGAAAAAGAAACATTTCTTTTTCAAACATGCAGAGTAAGAGGATGAGGCGTCAGAGGGAGCACCTTTACATCTTTTTAAGAAGTTGTAATCAGTTTATGTCTCGTTATGTGAAGACAATTTCTTAATTTAAAGGTGGAGGTATTATGGAAAATCAGCTTTTGAGCTCATATCGTGTTACAATGTTATTCCCTCAAACATATGTGGAGTGTTGCCTTGATTCCTTCATGCATGTTTGAAAAAATGTTTAGTCTCTCCCTGAGTGGCTGCCACTCAGGGAGAGACTAAAGGCTTGGTCTTACAAAGCCCCGCCTATTTCCACAAAGCTCCTCCTCTGATCTGCAGTCTCACAGAGCAACAACAAATAACAAACACCTGGAGGAACTATGGTTTATAAAAACAGATCAGCCCTTCACTGTATTGATGTTCAGTCCAGCAGAAAGAACTGAGCATTTCAGTTCTTTCTGAACTGAAATGCTCAGTTCAAATGTTGATGTTAAAACATCAACATTTCACATGTTAGAAGGATTTATTTAGCTTCAGATGCAACCTTTGCTATAAATGATCAAGCGCTCACTAAAGGGATGCTGTTGTTGCATTTTAAGCAATACAATATTTATTTTGTATTTTTAAAGAGGAGCTGACAGATAAACCAAATTATATTTTATTACATTAATTACCACGGTTTATAAGAAAGTTGTTTTTTTTATAATATTGTATAAAATAAGCTTAAGTGGTTAAAATCTGCAGAAGGTGCCAATTTTTTCTAATTCTATTAATCCTCAGAAAAACTGACAGGATATTGATTTACTAAAAGAGTTGCATTAGTTGCAGCCCTACATAAAATACAAAGTCAAAAACAGCGAGCTAAACATACAGTAAGCATAATTCCAGCCATTGACACACTCTGGAGTTGAAGTCGGAGTAGAGGTGGGAGGTTTTGACGGATATCAAACGTCACTGATTTCCACTTCAGCCCATTCAAAGCCGAATTTATAAAAGCTCACATCTGTGTGGGACATGAGTGCTTGTAAGTGTTTTAACGAGAGGTTGAGCTGTGGATGGAACAGTGTTATGACAGAAACATCACAGGCTGAGAGAAGTTGACTAAACAGCAATTTGCCTGAATGTTGTTATCATCATTAATAAAGATTTTATAGTCATGAGCGTTTTGTATTGGTGATGATAAAAAGTCTTGAAGATTTTGAAAGACAAATCTTTCTTTCCTTGTGCCTCAGCTGAGCGTAAAAGTTTTTGAGTCAATTATTTAATTTTACAATAAAGGTTTTTTTTGTTGTTCTTTTAACAGCGAATCATTTTGTGCCACTCCAAGGAAACTGCCAGTCAGCCCAGATAATAATGTTACATCTCTTGAGTTTTCAGTGTGCTGTGGCTAAGGTCTTTGGGACTCTGCTGTGAAACTCTATTCATTAAAAGCCACAGTCAGACAAGGTTAGAATGATGCTCAGTCTGGGTGAAAATTGCCTGAGGAGTCATACCAGAAATTTGACCACCTCTCTCACTATGCCTAGAAACTCATTTTTATATGTTTTAAAAATGGCCTTTTTAAACATTTATGATAAATCCTTTCCTTAAATTTCAAATATTTAACATAGACCGACAAGTGATTCCTGTCTTCTCTGATTCTCTTGGATTCTTAAGCTGATATATATATTTTTAATCATATGTCAACATTTAAATTGTTTTTCATAATGGACCTGTTTTTACATGCCAAAAGGTTTTTCCATATGGGTTGTTTTTCGATGTCAGTTTTATATCTCCATTAGCTGCGTTTCCATTACAAATGTGCACAAATCTTTGTCCATGTCCTGCTAATGTTGAAGACACAGAAGATTGCAACTGTAGTGTTTCCATTAAATAAAATTAAAATCACAAGTTTGCACAAGTCATTAAAAATCATGGCAGCAACAGATGTAAACAGTTACATCAGATATATTCATAATTCGTCATGGTGCTAGTGCTCATCATCTGTCAGCCAATCAGAGGAGACGTTTGCGTTTTATTCAGGCACTGGAACAACAAGCTCCGCCTACTTGGGAGCGGCTACATATGCGGCGATTTGGGGAAATTGTAGTTGGTGATTTTACAGAAGAATTATAGATACAACATGTTGGAACGACACATTTTTATTAACTTTGATGCTGTGAGAACTCTGTTGGAACCAGCTGTACGCTGTTGAGAGGGTGGAGAGGGAACCATCATCCTCCTACTGCCTTGCATCTTCTTTCTTGTTTCCACCAGTAGTAACATTTGGCTGTTCATCATGTGACTTGTGTCATGTGAAAAAAGTGTTTCCATTGTAATTTTGCGAAATACACTGCTCAAAAAAATAAAGGGAACACTTAAACAACACAATATAACTCCAAGTAAATCAAACTTCTGTGAAATCAAACTGTCCACTTAGGAAGCAACACTGATTGACAATCAATTTCACCTGCTGTTGTGCAAATGGAATAGACAACAGGTGGAAATTATTGGCAATTAACAAGACACACTCAATAAAGGAGTGGTTCTGCAGTTGGGACCACAGACCACTTTTCAGTACCTATGCTGTCTGGCTGATGTTTTGGTCAGTTTTGAATGTTGGTGGTGCTTTCACACTCGTGGTAGCATGAGACGGACTCCACAACCCACACAAGTGGCTCAGGTAGTGCAGCTCATCCAGGATGGCACATCAATGCGAGCTGTGGCAAGAAGGTTTGCTGTTACCGCTACCAGGAGACGTGGAGGAGGCCGTAGGAGGGCAACAACCCAGCAGCAGGACCGCTACCTCCGCCTTTGTGCAAGAAGCAACAGGAGGAGCACTGCCAGAGCCCTGCAAAATGACCTCCAGCAGGCCACAAATGCGCATGTGTCTGCACAAACGGTTAGAAACCGACTCCATGAGGTTGGTATGAGGGCCCGATGTCCACAGATGGGGGTTGTGCTCACAGCCCAACACCGTGCAGGACGCTTGGCATTTGCCAGAGAACACCAGGATTGGCAAATTCGCCACTGGCGCCTTGTGCTCTTCACAGATGAAAGCAGGTTCACACTGAGCACATGTGACAGACGTGACAGAGTCTGGAGACGCCGTGGAGAGCGGTCTGCTGCCTGCAACATCCTTCAGCATGACCGGTTTGGCAGTGGGTCAGTAATGGTGTGGGGTGGCATTTCTTTGGAGGGCCGCACAGCCCTCCATGTGCTCACCAGAGGTAGCCTGACTGCCATTAGGTACCGAGATGAGATCCTCAGACCCCTTGTGAGACCATATGCTGGTGCAGTTGGCCCTGGGGTTCCTCCTAATGCAGGACAATGCTAGACCTCATGTGGCTGGAGTGTGTCAGCAGTTCCTGCAAGATGAAGGCATTGAAGCTATGGACTGGCCAGCCCGTTCCCCAGACCTGAATCCGATTGAGCACATCTGAGACATCATGTCTCGCTCCATCCACCAACGTCACGTTGCACCACAGACTGTCCAGGAGTTGGCGGATGCTTTAGTCCAGGTCTGGGAGGAGATCCCTCAGGAGACCATCCGCCACCTCATCAGGAGCATGCCCAGGCGTTGTAGGGAGGTCATACAGGCACGTGGAGGCCACACACAATACTGAGCCTCATTTTGACTTGTTTTAAGGACATTACATTAAAGTTGGATCAGCGTGTAGTGTTATTTCACTTTAATTTTGTGTGTGGCTCCAAATCCAGGCCTCCATTGGTTAATAAATTTGATTTCCATTGATGATTTTTGTGTGATTTTTCTGTTAGCACATTCAACTTTGTACAAAACAAAGTATTCAATGAGAATATTTCTTTCATTCAGATCTAGGATGTGTTATTTGAGTGTTCCCTTTATTTTTTTGAGCAGTGTACATCCATTTCAATATGGCTGAAAAACCATCTAATCTTGATCAATAAGCTGCATGGCTCTTCATGTCACAGCCTTTTCCAGGTCACAAAGGTTTACAAAAGGCTTGACTTTGTTCAGAAGTCGTAAATAATAAAAACTGGACTAAAAAATAAAAGAGATTAGTTTGTCAAATTGTAGTCTTGTCAACTGTAGAGAGCTTTTGACACTACGGTCACATTTCCAAGAGCAGTAGCAGCTTTCCCCAAATAAGATCCATTCTGTTTTTTGTTCATTTACAGTTCTGGTTAAACCAATGTTTAACTGAGATTCTGTCAAGGTGAGAAAGCAGTGTGTTACTGTATCCTATCAAAGCTTCTTACCATATTGATAAGTAAATTTGTAAGCTAACATTGTGTCTGTTTATAATAGATACAAATGGCATCATGTAGAAGGAGGAAAGCAGAGGGCCCCGTATGGAGCCCTGGGGAACCTTGCATAGAAGAAGTTGCAGTAGAGGAAGAGGAGGCATTGAGTGGGACAGAAAGGTTCTGTCAGACACTTTAACACAGTGCAACGGCTACTGACAAAATCATGAAGGCAAAACTAAAGGACAGAGTGGCCCACTGTGTTAAAGGTCACTGAAAGGTCAGGAAGCACCAGAGTCACCTGGCTGAGCAATGTCATTATGAACTCTTACTGAAGCAGTTCTATGCCAGCATCTAAAACCAGACCGAAATGTTTCTAAAATTCTGCTTTCTTCTGAAAATAGTTGAATATGCAACTGAGCAGTTAACCCAAGATTTGTTTATCCATCTCTCATTTCATTTCCACAGGTCTCAATATCAAAACACCATAAAAGGCATATAGTGCTGGGGCCAGCAGAATCCATTTTCAGAGCTAGCAAAGTGTCACGTGTCACATATTTTTATGACCGTCATCCTGCTGTCTTTATCAACACATCTTCTCTGGACTCTGACGAGCAACGGGCCCCGTGATCCCGCATCATGTGTATTCCACAGCGCCACTTCCTCTTCATTGCTAAACCATAACTAAGTGTCAGTAGTATATTAATATTTGATGACAGCTTTGAGGCAGGCTGAGTTCATATCATTTTCACTTTGAAGGCTGTAATCTACAGACTGGGTTTCAATGGGACTAATAAGAAAACTGACCAATGAATGAAGGCAGATAGCTTCATATGTTAACTCTACTTGTTGCCTCTAAAGATTTGAGAAGGCAACCAGAACTCTGTTTGGAAATAGAAAATGAACAGATGGGAGAACTTTAACCATATGGAGGCCCGTATGTCACATATAGAAACCAAATTTCATCCATCCGATTGCTATTATTTCTGCAGGATCACGAGGGAAGCTAGTGCCAATCTCCAGAGGTCATCAGGTGAGAGGTGGGGTCACCCTGGACAGGTCGCCAGTCCATCCCAAGGCAACACAGAGACAGACTGGACAAACAACCATGTAAACACACAAACACACACCCATGCCTAAGGAGGATTTAGGGATACCAAATTGTGTTAAATTAATCTCTTTGCTCAAAATTCTACACACAAATACTTCAATATGACAATGTGGAAACCTTTTTTGCAAATCATGTTTACATAAGTATTCACAGACTTTGCTTAATGCTTTGTTGATGTCCTCTGGCAGCTTTAACAGCCTCCAGTCTCAACCTGCAGCTCCAGCTCAGCCCTCCTCTCTTCAGGCAGTTTGCTCTGATCTTCTCCACCAGGTTGGATGGAGACGTCTGTCAGCCATGTTCACCTCTCTCCAGAGATGTCCAATCAGATTCATGTCTGGACTCTGGTGTGGCCCCTCCAGGACGTTCACAGATTGGTTCTGAAGCCTTTCAGATGCGGATCATGTGATTTGGGTTGCTGTCCTGCTGAATTCAGCCTGAGGTCATGACGCTCTGGAAGACTCGACCTATTGGTTCCACATTGACCAGCAGCAGAAATTTTCCGGGATCCTTCCCCCAGATTTGTGCTTCAAAACAATCGTGCCTTGAAGGTCTACACACAATTTCTTTGGTTTGATGCTTGGTGTTTGACCTATGACCTGCACTGTAAACTGTTGGACCTTACTTAGACAGATGTGTGCCTTTCCAAATCACACACCTGGGATTTCAGCTGAATTTACCACAAGTGGATTCTATTTAAGTCACATGACTTAAGAGTGATCACTATTATAAATGCAATCTAAACATACTTCTTTACAGTAAAATTTTAGATAAAGGCAATTTAATGTGTATTAATTGAGAGCTGCTATATTGTAAATTGTGATATTATAAAATAGTTTATATGAGCAAAGACAACTGTTGAACCTTACATAGACAGAAATGAAACAAGTTCTTGTTACGGATGAACTGCCACAACCCTGGACTTATTGTGGGAAAGATTTAAGTTAAAATGATAATTCTGAACTTCTAAAGAAATGTTTAGATGAAATCTTATATAAATATCCTACCTGCAGTGAGTAAACCTTCATTTTGTGTTTTATATTTTTCCTTCATGTTTAGACCCATAAAACATATTTTTAGCTAAGCCAACATACATGACAAGGCATGGAAATGCTATATTTGTAAAAATGTCTCAATGGTTTATGCAAACATTATTTTATGAACCTGTACATCATTGTCACATTGTATTAAACACATATTCATATAAAAGCGTATGGTTTAAATTCCCTGGCATTGCAACAGAGTTCAATTATCCTCTTGGAGGAGTGTATATCCACCCACAATATCTGCAGGGAAGATTCAGGCACTATAGTAATGTCACTGCTTGAATACTTTTTATTTCTCCGCCTATCACACAATTAGCTGGACAAATCCTCCCTACACTTTGTTCTGCTCTACGTTTCACATGGAGGTCGTCTGTAGCACACGGTGGCCTGTTCCCGTCTCCAGAGGAATCTTTTATAACTTTTGGGGAATTAAAAGGAAGTCATCGAACTGAATAACATTTCCCAGTTTTAAAGTAAAAAGGAAATTAAATGTTTAAGACTCGCCTGGCAGCACAATGTTGAAATGACAGGAGGCAATTAAATAGATGCCTATGGATTTTTCTGACTGACATCCAGTGGCCGTTAATAATTATAATGGGTTGTGATAAATGGCAATAGGTACATCACAGAGTAGTTTCTGATTGTTGCAAAAGTAGCGAATAGTAATTTGACAGAATTTAGACTGATCAAAAACATACATTTGGTTTTTTCTACATTCTAATGCTTGGAATACCAACCTTTTCAAACTGTATACTTTGACAGAAATATCATGGCTTATCAGGTTGAGGTCCCACACCTCGCACAGGCTACTGATGCAGAAAAACTGGTGGATTTTACCTCTTATTACAGTCAGCAGCAAGATCAACACCTTTGTACTGGTAAAATACTATCTGGGGGATATAATTGAATTGTACAACAGTGAAAAATAATCCAGTGAGTGTTACCAAGCCATGTTCTGATCACTTCATTTTGATGACGTGGAATGCAGTGATAGTTTATGAATCTAAAATAATGAACAATTTCTATCATTATCGAATGTCAATTCACACTGCTCTGCCAACTGTAAAACTATGCAAGTTCTTGTGTCTTCAGCAATAAAACAATAGAATTCATCTGGTGGTAGTCGTTTTTATTAGAGATTCAATGTTAGTCATGAAGTCTATTTTGTTCTTGAATTAAGACATTTTTACTTTTAAAACATGTTATGCAAAATACTGATATTCTAGTTTCAAACGTGCATTTATTTGTAATAAGTAAAAATTTGTCAACATCAAGCTTTAAATGTTGAGATATTTAAGAAAAAAAACTTAAAATAAGAAAAATATTCTAACAGAAACAACTTATGGTAAGAAAAAATATTTTACCAAAAAAAAAAAAAACAAGAAAAAAAAATCAACTTAATTGAAGACGTTTAATCTGATTACGATTTCAGCTTATGCAGTGTGTCATTACAAAGAATATTTATTAATGTCCACTTGTGCTCCATTTCGTTCTAACAGGCTATTCTTGCATTGTGACAACAGTATCTTCATCTACTGACTTTCTGTCGTGGCACTAAGCAAATTGAATAAAACGTGAGCAGTTCTCACGGGTTGTCAACACCAGAATTAACCCTGTTTTTGATTCTACATTATGCGTAAATCCTTGAGGGTACTACAGACACAAATATGAAAGCAAAAATATACTTAAGAAAATGTGTCTAGTTGAAAGCCTGACAATCTTTTTAGCTGCTGCAATCACAGTAAAACCGTGCCGTTATATATCATCTGTCAGGTTCCGAAAAATCTTCAGCTTTGTACAAAAAGAAATGCATGAGATATAAAAAAAAAATGTTGCCACTACGACCTTTAAAAAAAATAATAAATGCACTGCAGGTGGTAAAATGATAAATGTTCACAGGTAAAAATAGGACAAAGTCAAGGGAGAATTGCTGCATTTTTAACCCAGCAAATTAGATTTCAGATTCATAACCTCAAAGAATAGAAGAGTCTTCAGAGGAACACGCTGCAGCTCAATAGCCAGACAGACGGTAGTCAAATAAGTCACATAAAAAGAAACCAAAAATCTCCTTACAAGATTGTTCAAAGGCATGACTGATCTAGGTTCCTCTTTTTCCACTTCTCTTATTGTTAATCTTCTCAAAAAAGAGCATGTAGTGGTATGATTGTTGTATGACACTGCCTGTAATCTGCCAGTGTCATACAGACAGATTATAGAGTGTGTTTTATGGACACACTCCATAAAAGTTTATAGACGCTCATAAAAGCTTAAAGTTCAATTGAAGATCTTTCACAGAGCACGGCATCGTGGTTGACAGGTGTGTTACCTTGTCAAAGGAAGGTCTGCATGTTCTACCTGTGGATGTGTGTTCTCTATAAATAGCCTTTTACAGCATAGTAATAAGTGTGTGTGTGGATGGTGTGTATCTGTGATGACTCTCAACCTGTCCAGGGTGATCTAATTATCACCATCCTCCTCAACCCTGCAGGATGGGTGGCCGAATTTACTGTTTTATAACAAACACTATTTTTATTATTATGCATGACACGCTCCAATTTCTGTTTTTCTTTTGTAAATTGTGTGCTAAAACATATTAAATCATTTCCTTTGTTAGAACATGTTCAGTGAACGTTCAGTTCCTCAGAGTACCACCTGACACACAGTAACTGATTTCGAAAGGCAAAAGCTAATAATGGAGACCGTACTGAAGCTTGACTAATTTGTAGTTCACATTTGAATTAGGTGCAAAAGTTAAAAGTGGAGCAAATTATTCTTTAAAATTTAAATACATTTTTCAAACATGTGGACTTCATCTACTATACAGATAATGTTGAAAAATACCCGTCTCAAAGCTGTATTTGTCAGGGTTTTTTTTTTCCACAGTAAGAAAAAAGGTTGTCACCATATCTGTGTATCAAACGACGCCGTGCCGCCCACATTCTTCCTGCAGCTGTAAGCTGAACCTAGCGATGCATTTAGCCGCCTGTCAGACACCTGTGGTCCCTGTGTTGCTCTCTTCAAAGAATATGTCTTTAGACTTCTTGTCTTGCCAATATTATAATGGCGCACGTAACAATGTAGCACAGATGGGGCTGTCACAACTTTAGAGGGAGCCATTGGATTTGACTTTAGAGCTGGATTCCCTGCTTCCTCTCTAGAACAGACTGAGTCACTGTTTTCCCCTTGTTGTTGCGCAACACCCCCCCCCTCCTTTCTGTCTCTACTCTCTCACTCTCGTACTTCCTCTTCTGAGAGGGGAGATGTGCTACCAGCTCTCCGCCTAACGGGTCCGTTGAGTTTCCTAAATCTGCTGGGATTTACCCTGTCCAGAACTGAAGTAAACTCTGTTTAAGCTGGTTTCGAGAAACGATTCGCCTGGTTATCTGACGGCCTACATCCAGGTGTCCCACCCTTCTTCCCCCTGTGAATTAGCCAGACTGAGCAGCCTACAGCCAACTAGTTTCACAGAGCACACCTGTTAACGGTCGCTCGTTCTCTATTTTGCAACTTGCATTTGTTATTGAACCAGGTAGGTTTTAGTGACTCGGTCGAGTCCCAAGGATGTTGTTTTAAATATGGGCTACCAGCAACCTAAAAACATTTTCCACTTTTTCCTCTCCAGAATCAAACATCACAGCTATTTTACAACCATCAAAGAACTTTAAGGCGACTCATTAACTGAATGTCCACAACATCTTTAGATTTTCTTTATGCTAAATATTTTATTAGTAAGGCATTTTTGCAAGGGTCAGTACAGCTTAATTCAGTAGCAGAAATAATCAAATAAGTAAAATCAATCATCTAGTCTATCTTTCCCTACTGCTGACACTGAGAACTAAAAAAGGGAACCTTTGAGAGAGACGGACGGAGTTTGGCGTTTCGAACCCCAGACCTGGCTTGATGATGAAGAAGGTGTGGCAGCAGGAGGAAGATGTTGATCGGCGAAGGCCAGGATCTCCGCAGGTCTGATGAGCCTCCTCTCCGCATGGATGCTGAGGTCACACAGGACTTGGTGCTGGCAGGAAAAAAGGCACCAGTTCTTCTTCCTTGTCTTTGTCTTCATCTTTGTCTTTGGGGTCAGAACCCAGCCGATGAGAGAAGTGCGATTCGAAGCCACAGATTGTGGGCCAGACGGGTTGGTCTCCATGTGCAGGACAGTCTCCGGCTCCGTGGCCCCGGCTCTTCTTCAGCTGCAGAGTTCTTTGTCCATCTCGATCTTGGCTCGAAGCTGCCCGGAGGATCCAACGAACGGTTCCTCTTTTGCACCCACCTTATATAGGGTTTATCTGTCTGCTTAGACAGATGATCTCATATCCGTCACTGTCTTAAGAGACATCATGTCATGATGTCTGTGCCAATGTCTCAGGGCTGCTCAACCTCCTGTTTCCATATAAGGTGCTGATCATCTCTGCTCTCCTGTTAGTTCCCCTTTTTCCCTTAGCCTGTCACCTTTCACCTACCATCTACCTCCAACATATCAGTGATGTTTAATTGCAGTTTTATAACCTTTTACACCATTTCAAGTTCAATGTCAAAATCACATTTATATCACATTTATTTTCTTTAGCTTCTCTGATTTAGCATTCATTTATAATTTTATAACCATAACTTATTAATTATTCTTATTATAATCTTAATGTGAGTTATTACAGATGTTTTCTGAAAAGAAACCAAGAATAATCTATTATTCTAATTATTTGATACCAAAGTTACATTTGCTTGTTTTTCTTATAAGTGTTCTCACAAATATAAGTGTAAGTATTATTACAAGTAAACCAATATTCATATAAGTATTTTACTTTGAATCTTATCCAATTACTAATAATGTTTAGATTTCATTCTTTAAAACTTTACCTTTAAACTAAGGAATAGTCTCAGCTATTTTTATAAATCTGCAGGCTGGAAACTTCCTCTTTTTCCAGGAAACCTGCTTTTCCTGTTTAATGACTCTCTCTGACTGACTATGATTTCTTATGATTAGACAGAAAAAAGTAGAATTAAAGCAAAGTTTGCATGAGACAAAAACAACACACACAACTAGATTTATTTTATTGACACTTAAGTCTACTGTTGGGCCTTGATATCACTTGAGTGATTCATTTTAAAGATAACTTTATTTATTATTACTGTTAAACTAACTTTATTGACACTTAAGTCTACTGTTGGGCCTTGATATCACTTGAGTGATTCATTTTAAAGATAACTTTATTTATTATTACTGTTAAACTAAAATCTCCAGCATGGGGAAGTGGGATGAGCTCGGATTTTCTTGACACCCTGCTTGAGGGACAAAATTCAACTACAGGCAGGCAAACATTTTTAGCTTAAGCAAAATCTTTATTTTTGCAAAAGCTGTGTCTGCATATGTAAGCAACAACATACAAAGTCCTGTTTATGTCAAATCAGTGCAGATGTGGAATATGGCGATTCATACTAAAACCTGTAACATAGCAGCAAGGTCTCTGTTCTCTGATGGTTCATCTTAGGCCAAGCGATTGACAGTTTCTAAAGATCTGATGTAGGTGTATCTTTAAAACGTCTACCAAACCATATTAAACAACATCAACTATATCTACAAAATGCATTGAAGCTACCCTAACTGAAAGCTACTCTAGTCTGCCAGTAGTTTTGGCAATGCCAGCAGACGAAGTGATCCAAGCCGTTCAGTCCGTGTTGGTCACGCTTCCAAATATTAAATTAACGTTCAGATTGGTTCTAACCTATTTGCAGTGGAGGATAGTTGTTTATAACACAAGCAATTTCCAGTAATAGCGTGGAACTGGAGCATTACATACGTTGGGTGGAATTTAAAACCTCAACAGAGGCCATGGCCAATACTGGAGGGTCCAGACCTTCTGAACGAAGGAAAGCGTAGAACACCAGGCTGGATTCTACCAGGCACTTTAAAATCATCTGGATAAAGCCTTATCAACTTAAAACAAATGATTTTTTATTTTTAAATAAAATGTTCAAATGCTAAATGGAAGAGCATACCTAGGCAGACAGAACAAAGGCTCATAATTAGCATACACAGGCAATTGAAGTTTCCACTCATGGACATACTCTATAGTCTGCCCTCACTGATTAAAGGTCCCCAAATGACAGTGGATATGATTTGGGCAGGAGGTGGCCAAGCTGCAATCTACATTCTGGCAGAGCAAATGAATGGATGTGAAATCTGGAGAGCCCCTGCAATATCGGCTCATTACACGTATTGTGTGGTCTGCTTGGAAAAAAAGGGGAAAAGGGACTAAATTCATATGTTCAGAACTGAAAGTGAGCTTTGTGGTCACACTGGTGATGGCAGGCTTTGGAAACCGGTCTCTGTTTTCGATTCTTGACATGACTGCTGATTATAGCTGCACTTGATTTATGTTTTATATATATATATACATACACAGTCCTTTATATATATGTATAAATATATACTCCATTGAAACATTACTTATGAAGATAGGTTCAGTTTTCTTTTTTACGGGCATCTGATAGTCAGCGATTAGACGTTCGTCACAACGAGGAACATTGGGTTGGGGACGGTATAATAGCTGAGGGTGTTTTAGGCACTACAGCATTACATTCTGGAAATCTGAAACAAAATGCTTAACAAATCTCCCAAACAGAAAAAAGCACCTCGCCTTCACCTTTCCATGATGAATAGGATAAGGGACGCTGTTCACAGTATTTTGTCTCACTCAGTCCTTGTGCTGTCCTGTTTTAGGAGATTTGTTATTTATTAAGGCACTTAAAACTGACCTATGAATCATCTGTCCATTTATTCTCTTAACCTGCCTCATACTGGGTTGGCTCAGAGGAATCGTTTGTGCCTCTCAAGGAAAAAAAAGCTACAAGAAAAAATAAAGAGCTGAACTTCATGTAGTTTATAACAAGCAGCATAGAAATAAAAGACAAACTATTTTGTTGTAATTCTCATTGTTGTAACAAACCAAGAAAAAATATGATAATTTAAAGATTTAAGTATTTGTTTTTTGTCACACTTAAACGCTTAGGGATCAATAAGTACATTTTCAGATAAAGCTCATCAAACCTTCTAGTGTCCTTCAGATTCTGTGGGAAATGAAAGAATTTGTCCTGAGTACTGTAGACCAACCGTCCCCAACCCCTGGACCAATTGGTACTGGGAAACACAAGAAATAAGTAAATATTTCCGTTTTATGTATTATTTGAATCTAGAAGATCTTTTATTTTGAAAACCGGATTCTCTCGGTTACGTCTTGAGCCCACAAGCAGCAAAATGAGTCAGAAACAGATCAGATGTCATTGGAAAGTTTCTTTGTGAAGGGAAAAGGCCAGAGAAGAGACAGGAGAATGGATTTAACCCAGTAGGTGATTCCCATATTCCAAGCTCTGCATGATATGGTGACCGGCTCCTTAATGAAACCTTCAAACTGCGTCGCTACATAGAGACCAAGCACCCTGTGCATAAGCAACACTTCGGGTGTCATTGTCTCTTATCACTCACAGATGGGACCGTCTCTTAGTAGAGAAACAAGATCAGAGCTCCCATTGATTTGTCGTTATCGTGAGATAAAATTTTCATGAAAGTGAAATGTTCGTTTTTGTGGTGCATCTGTATCTTTTTTTGAAGGGATATGTAAACATTACCATTGAGACCAGAGTCAAAGAGCATTAGGGCATTGGTCGAGACGAAAGGAGTACAGCTTGTGAGTTTTAAGTATGGTTCACAAAACACAATTTAAGAGTTGTCGTCCGTTTTTCCAAACGTCTGTGACCACAGGAGCTGATAAAAGTACAACAGGTTCAGTTCATGTGTCCAGCCACACGGCACAAACCGATTTCACTCACAAACAAACTCGCCTACAACAACCCACATTTATAATGGAGCCTGTGGGGTTTCTAAAGCTGTCAAACCCCGCCAAACTCTGAGCCACTTCCCGAAGCAGTCACGTGGTACAGCCAGGCAGCGAGGCTTCGGACATCATCGTTTTCGGCTCCTCCCCTAAATGAAGCAAGCTTCGATATGCGCTTTATGGAAACGCCCCCTCCATTACTTGACACACGCCTCGAAGCCTCAGCACACACGTAACATCACTAATTCCAGGGTTTTGTACCTGTGGCACATCTAAAAACTGCAGGACAGCGGCCCTTGAGGACTGGAATTTGACACCCCTGATGTAGAACATTTTATATCATTTTTAACTGTCTAGTCTATTAATGTAGGGGGATGCATTTTAATTTCTGACCCTGCCAATGTTTGCGTCACATCTATTGTCCTGTTGATGTGAAACTTATAGCAGTAGCTCAGAGAACAAGTATCATTACGTAGAAAAGGTGAAATCCCTCTTAACTCTTCATTTCTTCAAGTTAGCAGGGGGATGCATTTTTTGGCATAGCAAATTATTAGCTTGCCAATATATGCAGCCCCTAAATATTTTCCCCAAATATTATTTTATTGATATAAAACTTACACCAGCAGTTCATAGAACAAGTGTAGAAAAGGTGAAATCCCTCTTAACTCTTAATTTCCCCATGTTAGCAGGGATGCATTTCACAGCAAAGCCTATTATTAGCCTGCCGATATCTGCATGAGCTCTCTACTTTCCTCAAATATTATCCTATTGATATAAATCTCATACCAGCAGTTCATAGAACAAGTGTGATTGAGTAGAAAAAGTTATTTCTTTATTATCGCTATTGCAAAGATACTGAAGGAAATAAATCTGACCATGCAACCTTGCTAAATGTAAAGCATGCACAAACAATTTTTATTTTGGTTTAACATAAAAATTAAATCACTTTTTTATTAATTTCAACAAAAGAATATTCGGAAAACCAATTACGTCAAGGAAAATTATGTCATATGTAAAAACTGCAAATGCACTGAACTGCAGTCATTAAAGAAGCAGATTGGTGCAAACATAAAATCTACAAACACTTTGCACAGCAGCAGTCTGTCGGTTTGGGGGAACTTAACGCAGCCTTGGTGGTACCACCAGTTGCATCTGTCACATATGATCTGCAAATAAAAAAATTAAATTGGTCAAATAACAACATAAAGAACCTTTTTAGTTCCTTATCTGTTTACTGAAGGTGATATTGGGTTTTGTCAACATAAAGCTTCTTCTTAATCATCAATATATGTTTGGTAGCTCAATATTTGAGGAGATGACAGCATGTTCCTGACATGTATGTTCCTGACATGTATGGAGGTAAAACAAATTCTAGGACCATAAGCAACTGCACCTCATATTGGCATATTAGGCAGGCTCACATATTGTCTGTCTAATCATGAATTGAAACACATGTATTTAAGGTATTTCTGGGATTTATGGTAAAAGAAAGTATCACTTAGTGTTTACTTTTTAAAAATTTTCTCCAACTTTTCACAGACATTCTTATTTATCTGTCACAACCATAACCAATTCATAAGTCAAAAACTGCATGCCATATTTAAAATAAAAAAAAATGTTGATGAAATACAACTTTACCAAATTGACAAACTTTGTTCTTTGGTCTGTCAAAATTCTTTTGGGGGCTTCAAATTGAAAAACAAATTTAAGTTTTTGTTTAGTGACCTCTTCTGCTGTTTTAGAGGTAATCGGGTATGCCTGTGTCCATTTTGTGTAATAGTCTGTCATCACACAGATGTACTGATTTCCACTTTCTGTGGTTTTCAGTTTTCCTATTGGGTCCATTCCAACAAGCTCAAACGGTTGTGAAACCTATATGGAAAGAGGAAAGAACTTATACAATAACAGATTGGATCTAAACATTTAATTCAGCTTCATGTTACGGTTGTCAG
This sequence comes from Xiphophorus couchianus, assembly GCF_001444195.1. Lineage (NCBI taxonomy): Eukaryota > Metazoa > Chordata > Actinopteri > Cyprinodontiformes > Poeciliidae > Xiphophorus > Xiphophorus couchianus. The sequence continues at coordinate 29,071,865 of NC_040240.1, read as the reverse complement.
CATACTATAGTCCTCTAATTGTTTTCATTATCAATACCTTTATTGGGGTATGCTCACTGGTGTCCTTTATTTTATGTCCTGCAGACTGGCAAACAGCACACTCTGATACCTGCAGAAGTGATAGCATTTGAAAAGTTACACACATATATAGAATAGAATAGAGTAGAATAGAATTACTTTATTCATCCCAGCAGGGAAATTATTTTGCAGTTACAGCATAGAGACAAGACACACAACATCCACCACTGAGTAGCAATGTAGACAAGATAAAATTAAAATAAAATATGACATGCTGTCAATATAAAAAGCAGCTTAGAGCAGTCCTTGCAAGGATTCAAAATGCAAAACAGAATGTATATGTAAATATATGTACAGCAAGTGTGCCACAGTGCAGTTGTGTATACAAATTTGATTTGTGTGTATTCAATTATTTTATATGTGTTTTTATCCATTTATCTATGTCTCCAGTCATTCGAGGCCAGTAGAAACGTCGAGAAATGGCATCTCGTGTTTTCGTTTGGCCAGTGTGACTTCCTGAGGCGCTTGCATAGAAATCCAAGAAAATCTCATTGGCTTTTTTGGCACCACACAAGTTTTAATTTTGTATCTCTTCCCTGGTTTTTCATGTAGAACAGTTCTTGTCCTACCACCAACAAATTAGTAACAAAAAACACTTATTTTGGAACAATGTTATATGTAAAGTCTGTTCAAAACGTTTTTGAAAGACATTCCATTTTAAGCCCAGACTATATTTATATGCCATATCAAAGTAACAGATTGGTATTCAAAACAAAATATAGACTTAGACAGACATATACTGTACATTTCACTTTAATGCTGCAATTAATGTCATTTCAAAAATTTCATTTGGTTTGTACAATTATAACTAACAAGCCTTATAATTCAGTTAAATTTCTCCCCTTAGTAACAAATGATTTGAGTAGTTTTAAAAACAAAGATAACATTGTAGACCGTACTGTTGACTTTCCATTCACATAATGGATGCATTGAAGAAAAACAGTGTGGTTTTTCAAGTCACATGAAAATTTCACTTGTAGAAAAGAAACATTTCATACTTCCTTCGCAGACTTTATTTTCAGAACATTTATCAATTTCAGCACATTCTCACATGTATTGTGGAATAATGAAGTGAGCTTTGCCGTAAAATGCATCCCTGCTAACATGGAGAAATAAAGAGTTAAGAGAGATTTATCCTTTTCTACATAATCAGTGTAGTTCTATGAACTACTGGTATGAGTTTTATATCAATAGGATAATATTTGAGGAAAATAGAAAGGGCATGCAGATATCGGCAGGCTAATAATAGGCTTTGCCGTAAAATGCTTCTAAGCTATTATGGTGTTAAAAGAAAAATCAGGAAATTTCAAACCATCGGCGGAGAACATTTTCATCACTGACCGAAAAACATTCGACTCATATGTCTCAATAAAGCTGTAAAAACTGTATTTATTTCAATGAATCTGCGAAATAAAACCCACCGTTTTATGGCTTACATGGTTAAGAAACGTGATAATGTTACGAATATCTTTAAAAGTTTCCTCTTTGGTCATATTTCAGTCCGTTTTCTCATCAATATGCAAGAGTTTAGAGCGATGCGCGCTCCCACGACAGGGCATGCAATTCTCGGCATAAACCCTGTCTGCGCTGATACAAAGGTTGGGGACCACTGCTGTAGGCAATCAGTATTCCGTGGACAGTCTTGAGATAAAGTCTCCTTTTTGTAGGACATCTAGCCTAGATCAGCGTGCAATATTACAGTTATGTTTTCAAAAATGTCCCCAGAACACAAATGACCCCTCTAACTCCTGGTTGTTGCTATTTTTCAGTTCCTCAGTTCTTCTTTTAACTAGAACCGCCCAGGATGTGTTTGACAAACTGCTGGTTTTGTTCTCTACTGCAGCTGCTGTCTGTGGAGAATGAAGCTGAAAGTGATGATGGTTTTCGCTCATGTTTAAAATCTCGATGCCTTACAGCTGGGGTTTCTCTTGAAAGGGTTAGATAATAAGTTTACGTTGTTAAAAGGTTTACTCAGTGTGCAAAGGAATATGCAGATTTGTAAAAACAGTTGGTTCCAAGACAAACAGATGCACCTCACTGAAACAGAAGAGTCATTACACATACCACGCCTTGAACGGCAAATCAAATGAAGGGCTGTGCTGGAGTCCGCTAATTCAATGATAAACTAAATTGTTCAAAATATTTTTTCTAAGACAAATAAAAACCTACATAAAAATACTGAGAATGCAGTGAGAAGTCCATTTCCAGCAAACTAATTAAAGTCAAATGCTAGCAGAGTTTAGAAGAGACAGAGAAGCAAATATCAGAACAGAATGATTCCCATGACTGCACTAAGTCTTTATGTTTAATAGTTTTGCTCTGCTTTTATCTATTACCAGTTTGTTGTTGTTTCCACAAAGTTGGACATAAAAGTAAACTACATCAGCTTACGGCCTTCACTTTAAATGCTCGCTCCTCTTCCCTCCGCTCTCTCTGAGCTTTTTGGAATTAGCCTCATTTACCAGCAACCTCATCTGCTGATCCTTTGGATTAAACGATTGGAAGCTGGAAGAACAGCATTTGTTTTGTACTCGTCTGGAAAAGTGAGAAGCAGCACAAACAAGAACGTGTTTGCATTTAAGGCTTCTGTGAATGCAATCAGTGAGCTTTTAAAAAGCCCTTTGTGTCCAGCTTCAGGCACATCAGTCAATACCATCACTTTGCTCTGATTCTCTGCTTCTTAGGGAAATAGGAAAGCTGCAGGCCAGGAACTTTAGTTTGCTTGCTAATTTTCAAGATGAGTTGAAAGCAAACCCAGAAAAAGTCAAATGATTTAAAATTACATCTGGAACAATCCGGTAGAGTCCGGCTTTGGACTTTTGAATGTAAAGAAAAATGTGATTAAAAGTTTTAGAGCATTAAAATCTATGTATTTAATCAGTTAATATGTTACAGACAACATATTTTTGTTGATTACAACAGATCTGAGAGGAAAAAAGATTAGACAGCAGGTAAAATAAGTATTGAACCATTTTTCATAGTAAATATACTGACATAAAATAACCCAAGTGATCTACAGAGACAGTAGCCAAAACAAATGACTTCAGAGATTAAGTTATGTGGAATGACGCAGAAAGTATTGAAAACATGCAGAAAGGGATGGGAAACCAAGACCCCAGCTGAAATCAGTCAGGGGTCAGAGAGCTGGTTCAGTCCAGTGCGAAATTGTATTTCTTTTCAACAGCGGAATATCGACAAAGTTTCGTAATGGAAACGCAGATACAGTCAAGTGCTCTACATTCAATACGGATTAAAGTGGTATTGAAATGAACTGATGGATGGATACTGGCAGGTTTTATACAGAACATGAGGCGGTGTGTGAGTCGGCTGGTTTTAGAAATTTCTCCAACTGAAACCGTTCTCTGCGACCTTTTACATAAATGTAAGTTTTCTTTTCTTGTATGTTTCCTTTATTGCCGTTGTTTGGAAGTGGTCACAGGAAGCAGAAGAGGCCCTCCAGGCTTGTTTTGAAGAAACTGATTGGACTACTCTCTGCCAGCCACATGGAGACATCATCAGTGTCTTGACTGAGTGTGTGACTGACTGCAGAAAATCTTTCCTGCCATCACCATCTTCAAAAACTCTTTGAAGAATATAAATTAATGAGTTACAATAACATTTAATTTCCTTTTGGGATTAATAAAGTATTTTTGAATGTTGGTTTTCTACATTGTTTTGCTGGCTGGTGTCTGAATGGAGCCGTACCTTCTAATAATGCCCTTGGCGTTTCCCTCCTTTAAAACAAGAGCATATGCTAACTTTACAACCTAAGGTGGAGTTACACAGGCCAATTTTACTATGCTTTGCTTTTTCACTGATGATCAGTTTAAATTTACTAAGGTGTGGGGATTAATCAGAAGTAATTATTTGTGCTCTAATACATTTCACAGGTTAAAAAAACAACGATCAGCGTTTCATTTGAGCTCAGAGCTGCAGAACGTCTCCTCCTAAAAGAGTGAAAGTGTTTAAATTGTGAGTGCTGATAAGAGCAGCTTGAATAAAACGCACTTTGACTGACTGTGACAATGCAAAGCAGACTTGAAAAGCGAAGTCCTGCCTGTCCCTGAGGGGCTGATCCGAAGCCGGGGCGATAAGCCAAGTGGGCTGGGGAGGGGTCTGTGTGGAATATCAAACAGGGAAGCGTTTGCCAGCTTAATGGCTTCATGACAGAACCCCAAATTCATTCAGGTTCACTTTATTAACATATAGACGCCAAAGTCAGAAAAGCTTTCATCTGCAGGGAATCTGAGCACTCTGTGCATAAAGGATCTCTCAGCTGCCGCCTGCACTATTCACCGGAAGCAGCTGCAGACCAAAGGCGATAGCAAGGAGAGCTGTACCAAAGAGTTTTGCATAAAACGGTACAAAAAAATTGCAAAAGTTAAATAGAAAAAAAAAAAAAAGAGTTTTCAGATTTTAATTCACCTTCGAATTCATAGTTTGGATATGTGGCAGTAAAATGTATTTTTCTTTTCATTTTCAATGAATAAATTTAGACACTATCCTGTTTTCTGCTTCCAACTTGGTAACTTCACTGATTCTCAAGGGGGCGCTATATTTGAGGTTTAACTAGCAGAAAGTCAGAGTTGACTGTAAAACCAGTAACTTGTTGCTCCACACTCTGAATGACTCTCTGATGTCGGGTTGTGGCCCCGGGGCCCTTCTGGTTCAGAGTTTAAAAAAAGCTTAATTACATTTAATTTTACTCTTAGTTGTAAAACCCAGAATTAAAAACAATTCTGGGTTTTTAATCATATTAGCATCATCTCATACTAATAATAAAAAGTTAACTCTTTTATTTGGCTACATTGTTATTGTAGGTATATAAAAGAAACTGAAATTTTGAGATTCATTTTAGAAATTTTGTAGAAAATAGCTGGAAATTAGAAAGCTTAAATTCTTTTGGAAAAAAATGCGGAAATATCTACGTTTTACAAGTCGACAATTTTTTACTTTTCAAACTCAAATTTTGTAGTTTAATCTCAAAACGATTATGTCTATTGTGTATATTTGTCTCGAGGCCGGGGTTGCCACCGATGACGTAAAGTGCATCTAATCCAGGAGACGTGGAGTCAGTGGATCGTGCACAGCTGGGAGGCGGGTGAAGCTCGCCAGAGCTGGTGACAAGGGCAGAGGACTGAGCGTTGGGAATCGCAGGAGGTCGAGATCCTGAGTAACACCGACTGCGGAGGAACAAGCGCTGAGCGATTGCTGGAGAATTGAGCGCTGGAGGTTTGAGCGCTAAGCAAGCACCAAAGGATCGAGAGCTGGGAGGTTGCTGGAGGATCGAGGCCACCAAGTAGTGATTGGGCGCTGAGCGATCGCCAGAGGCTTTGAACACTGGCAGGTCTCTGATTAATTGTTGGTAGATTTGGTTGTGGGGTTGAGTTAGGAGAAGAAAGAAATAAAATTCACACATCTTGGATGGCAGAACAAATGAATGGATGTGTTTTATAGTTACAAAAAAGCATCACATTCAAGTTACAACAAAGCTACATTAGCATTGATACATCTCAAAAATATGCATATAATCAACTTAAACTAACATGTGGCCTGAGCAACAAGACACTATAACACAACATTCAGTCACATGTTTCCAGCCAGTCCAGAGGGCACAAAACATCAAGTTTATGACTGCAGTAAAGCCTAATCTACAGGAGCCTTGTAGGACAAACTAGAACTCAAACAGTAACTCTGAGGGCAGCCCGAAAACTAAGGTTCAAACACCAAATATGCAGTAATGTACATTAATACCAAAATGTAAATCCTGCCGCAGAAGCTAACGTCTACATTTGTTTATCTCTGGGGTAAAGTCAAACAAATTGAGAGGAAAATGAATGGAGCTCCTGGATTACTGCTTTGCAACCAGTAGCTCAGCATTTAGTCAGCTTCTCACACCGCATTTTCTTTAGAATATTTTAGATATGCTCTGCAAAAAAAAATCTACAAATACAAAACTCTGCGAACCAACGGGGGTTGACTGTATACTAATATTTTTGAACAGTGTGGTTGCATTCAGCCTCTTAGGTCTGTCAGAGTTTATTTCCTTTAGGATTGTCGAAACCCGACCGCCACACATAAACAGCCACACCCACATGACAAAAACTTTCTGAGAGAAGTGCAACAGGATCAAAACTGCCTGTATGAGATGCAGAGAAATGAGAAACTATCCAAGAACTTGCCACGTTTGGGAACCACAGAGCCAAAAAGCAGCCACTGAGTGATGCCCAAACCGGCAGCTGGAAAACTGTGGAATACTAAACACCAATTCAAGCTGTCAATTCCATCTGACAGCTCAAAACAGATTGGATGAATTTAGCTGAGAGCTATGCTCAATCCTGACTGATCTCAGGTGTTTTAGCAGCATCTGGGAGATCTTCATCTGACTGACTGTGCGCCAGAAGCGGGGAGAAGAATTTGCATTTGAAAAAGAACCTGATTGCTTTTTTTCACACACGGATTTCATAGCAGCTGTGTGTACCTTTCTCATTCTGCACATTGGCGTTCAAACAGAATACTGATGATATATAACACCGACAATGTACTGGTTAAAACCAGTAAAAATGGGCCCGTATACTGTAAGCTTAAAGGGCATGTACAGAATGAAAATCCACCTTTATCCTGTAGTTTCTATTCTGTGGGTGACTTCGGCCTGAATACTGTTGGAAATGTGTAAATATGCCTAAAATAAAAAGAACTGTGTCTAATAAGTCACTAAATCCACAATGAGAATTATGTCACCAGTTCATTAATTGCTACAAAGTGTTGTCTATATAAAATTGCCCAAGTATTAGTAAGGGTGTATGTATTTTGATTCCATGGCCCTGACCCTTAAAAAGTTTGTGTTGGAGGTAGTTGACCTATGGAGATAAATACAGCGGTTTACAGCTTTATTTAGATTTTTTTTTAATGTTTTACCACTTTAGATACTTGAGGGTTTGAATGAAAGGTTTTATTATTACCATCATGTAATACCTCCAATATCATGGCTTTCAGCTTCATCTTTCTTCTCCTACACTCCATGATAACAGCCAGCAGCACACGCAAAATCCTAATTTATAGATGGCCGTCTGCAACACCTTAGTGCCTGTAGTCAACCACGCACTCAATCTTTGTAGATCGCGCGTAACACGCCTACCAATTGCAGGTGTAATTTTTTTTTTTTTTTGCACAAGCAATTTAGCGCTCCTTAGTTGAATCGTTTTAGCCTGGCCATTGCCTTCTTACACAATTTTGCTCAATTTCATCTCCCTTCAGTGCTCTCCTGGGACTTTCTTCTCTTGACCTGGATTTCTCTAGTAAAATTTCAACCGGGCCAGTCAGCGAACAGACTGTGAAGTAGTGAACGATGACATTATCTACTCTATTTTGGAAATGTAGTTTTAGCGATGGCAGCAAAGGAAGCTGTCCTCTGTGTTGGCCACACTTCTAAATACTGAATCAGCATCAGCAGCCTTGGCTCGGTGCTTCTCTCTTCACAGTGGAGGATGATGTTTGTCAGTGCAGGCAACTTCCGGGAAGCTTCAGTATGTCAAACTGTTACATACACGGACAAACATTAGAGATTAGGTAACATTGGGAAAATGTTAGCATACGTCCAACTGTTCGACTCCAGGAAGCAATCACCTCAAGAGCCGAGAGTTCAGACTCTGTAGAACAAGTGACTGGTTTTTACCAGACTAGAATATTTTAACATCAGGCCCTTGATGTGTAATTTCAACTCTTTTTGGATTAAAGAAAATAAGTATAATTTCTACATATTAGTGTAACCCCAGACTCAGAAAAAAACTTTGAAATAATTTTGATGTTATGGACCAGCTGCTAGGCTCAGCAGAATTGACTGTGAAATGAATTGGCTAGAGGCAAGAAATGAGGAAAAAATATAATTATTATTTAGTAGAAAAGATTAAAATAGAATAGTTCAAAAATAACAGTTAGCAATAACAAAAATAACAAAAATAACAAAGATGGGATATAAAGGTAACCCCAGTCCTACTCATTCACTAAATGAATCAATGCTTCATTTAGTGTTTTAGTAGTAGAGTCGTCGAGTCAAATTGTGCTTTGTTATTCAGTTCCTTTTTTCACCCAGTTCTGTTTTGTTACCACTATGCTCACGCTGGAGAAAATGTGGAAATTACCCAATGAGTCCTTAGTTCCTCTCTGGGGACAGGCTCACCATCTCCATCCGGAGAAAATCCACAAGTAAAATTCAGCAACCAATACAGCAACGGAAACGCGTCGGAAATGGCAACAGGCAGCGACACGGTTTCTCTGAGTTGGGTTTAAGATGTCTCATCGATTTCAGCACAATTTTTTCCACAGCCTCTGTCTTGCATTCCCAAAATGCAACTGATAATTAATTCCAAGTCACCGTTAAGATGACAGGAATGCACATCACGTAGTAGGAGCTGCTACACAGTAGGACAGGATCGGGTTGAAGCGGCAGGTGAGGTATGTTATGAAAACTTTCAACTGGAGCGCTCTCAAGGCCCCACTGAGGGCCACTCTGTGGGCCCTTCTGATGGCCTCTCTGAAGGTTCTTTAACAGCCCCACAAAGCCCAGAAAAAGAAGCATGGTACAGCAATGCCACATCAGACATTTGCAGTCAGCAGACACACTTGCAGGCTCCATGGTGCGCAGGGCTTAGCCACGGTGTCAGATCACACCATAACAGACCAGTTCAGCTTTTTAAAAGCTCCTTTAGCGAAAGGGTCTGCTGGGTCCTGATGGCTGGTTTCATCTGTCCCGTTTAACGGTTTCATCCGGACCCAGATGCCGAGAAGGAACTTGACGAGAGTAGACACCAGTGGAGAACAATAAAAACCAAGGAGCTTAAATACTGAGGATGACATTGAAACCTGGTGAGGATAATCTGAGGGCTGCAGAGGGATTCAGTGGTGAGAAGGAAGGAGGCGAGGAGAACACAAGAGAGAGCAGAGCTAAATACAAAGGGATAGATCTGACATGAGCAACGGAAATGCAAAAAGAAAAAGGAAAAGATTTCATCACAAGGGAATGCATTAAATGTAACGAAATCTTAAACCGGATTATAATCCAGATCTTCATTCGTGTCCCTGTAACCGGATCCTTTCTGCGTTGTGCTGGTTTTATTGAGTAATCAGGCAGTGACACAGTTTGTCTTTAAAAGGATGGTTTCTTGATTTATTCTGACGAGAACAACATCAGGAAACAACCGCCTGCTCTAAGTCCTCTCCTGCAGGACAACGTGACAAAAGGGGAGGATCTAAGGGGCACAAACAATTTAAAGACAATACCACAGAAGAAGAAATAAAAAGGAAGGGCTTCTGCTCTTAAAGTAGCACGATTAAAACAATGACAGATTTTTTAGAGGTGTTTCAGTCAGGTAAGAAACAATACAAATAATCAAAAAAAGGGACATTTTGTGTAATTACAACAAAAGAGAAATACAACCAGGTTACATCCCAATGGGCAATTAATTAATGACAATAAAGACAACACACCAACAACTAGTATTGAACTAGAGAGCATGGCACTAAACTCCACTGCTTCAACCAGCAGGGGTTAAAAACACAAAACTTGTCAATCAAAAACATATACACCGCCTGGCCAAAAAAAAAGTCACCACTAAAAAATGGTCACACTCTGTAATATTTTGTTGGACCGCCTTTAGCTTTGATTACAGCCCGCATTCACTGTGGCATTGTTTCAATAAGCTTCTGCAGTGTCACAAGATTTATTTCCATCCAGTGTTGCATTAATCTTTCACCAAGATCTTGTATTGATGATGGGAGAGTCTGACCACTGCGCAAAGCCTTCTCCAGCACATCCCAAAGATTCTCAATGGGGTTAAGGTCTGGACTCTGTGGTGGCCAATCCATGTGTGAAAAAGATGTCTCATGCTCCCTGAACCACTCTTTCACAATGTGAGCCCCATGAATCCTGGCATTGTCATCTTGGAATATGCCCGTTCCATTTGGGAAGACAAAATCCATTGATGGAATAACCTGGTCATTCAGTATATTCAGGTAGTCAGCTGACCTCATTCTTTGGGCACACAATGTTGCTGAACCTAGACCTGAGCAACTGCAGCAACCCCCAGATCATAGCACTGCCCCCACAGGCTTGTACAGTAGGCACTAGGCATGATGGGTGCATCACTTCACCTGCCTCTCTTCTTACCCTGATGCGCCCATCACTCTGGAACAGGGTAAATCTGGACTCATCAGACCACATGACCCTCTTCCATTCCTCCAGAGTCCAATCTTTATGCTCCCTAGCAAACTGAAGCCTTTTTTTCTGGTTAGCCTTACTGATTAGAGGTTTTCTTACGGCTACACAGCTGTTCAATCCCAACCCCTTGAGTTCCCTTCGCATTGTGCGTGTGGAAATGCTTTTGCGTTCACAATTAAACATACTCCTGAGTTCTGCTGTTGTTTTTCTTCGATTTGATTTGACCAAACGTTTAAGTAATCGCCGATCATGATCATTCAGGATTTTTTTCTTCCTGGAAGACGATGGTTCCCCACCATCCTTCCAGTTTTTAATGATGCGTTGGACAGTTCTTAACCCAATTCTTGTAGTTTCTGTAATCTCCTTAGATGTTTTCTCTGCTTGATGCATGCCAATGATTTGACCCTTCTTAAACACACTAACGTCTTTTCCACGACCACAGGATGTGTCTTTGCCATGATTGTTTAAGAAATGAGGAGTTACTCATTGCATCAGCTGGGGCTAAATAACTTGTTGCCAGCTGAAAGATAATCGCCTATGCAGTACTTATCCAATAGGAGGCTTGTACCTATTTGCTTAGTTAAATCCAGGTGGCGACTTTTTTTTTGGCCAGGCAGTGTAGAGTGCTGGTATAACTTAACCTGGCTATTAAATTGAGATTTGAATCAATTGTCTTGATTCAAATCTCACTTCACAGACACAGTCTGGGTTTTCTCCCATTCACTTGGGATTCCTCTGGGAAATTTTCGACTGTCAATCAGCGAACAGAAGCAGACGTGAACGATGACATTTACGTTCTGCTCTGTTTTAGAACCATAGTCTGCCTGTAGTCTAGCAATGGCAGCAGAGGAAGCTGCTAATTTTGTGTTGGCTTCGTTCTAAACATTGAATTAACATGAACAGCCGTCTAGTTCGGATCTTCACTTCTCTTTTTGTAGTGGAGGATGGTTGCTTACTGCTCAGCCAATTTCCAGTAATCTTTGTTGAGTCAAACTGACATGGACGTCGTCCAGAGACCAAGAAGCTGGTTTTTGCCAGGCTAAGTTTAGCTAAAGAGTGAACAATAATTTAGCCATTAAATATAACACCACACCACTGAAACTCAGTCATGGAAAATACAGTTTCCATCAACTATAAGACTAGTAACATCTCCCCTTGAATCAATGAATGTTTATGCATTGAGAGTGGTCATGAATAAATCAGCCACATTACCACAAGTGATGGGAAATGTGTTTAGGATAAAGAAAAAGTTTTTTGAAATTCAATCCTGCTTTTAGATTTTAACTACGTTGATAAAGTGAACAGTAAAATTGATGTTTCCTAACAAGTACTCAGTTAATTTGATGAATTCCATTCTGCCTTCAAATAACGGCCTGCGAGGAATGATTGTGTTGAGGACTTGAAACTGTGTTGCTCTGTGTAAATTTGCTAATAACAGCGGATATTTATCCCTTACAACCATCTGGTTCTGTCAAACCTTTTTTTCCACCACCCCTATTGTAAGAAAGCGCTTTCTCTCAGGGAATTGTTCAGTTGATGGATTTCTATATGCAAAGTACTGCTGGACTCATCTGGCAGAACGCCACAAAACTCTGTTATGAAATAAACAGAAATATGCATTGCTGGCTTGTCAGCTATTTCTGTATTTAGTTTTTTTTTTCTTCAGCATCATGAGGATAAACATGGGCTGGGTTTCTGATAAATGGCATACTGAGCAATGATGAAGTTTGTTTTAAATACCATCCATCCATCCATCCATCTTCTTCCGCTTATCCGAGGTCGGGTCGCGGGGGTAGCAGCTTCAGAAGGGAGGCCCAGACTTCCCTCTCCCCAGCCACTTCTTCTAGCTCCTCCGGGGGAATCCCGAGGCGTTCCCAGGCCAGCCGAGAGACATAGTCCCTCCAGCGTGTCCTGGGTCTTCCCCGGGGCCTCCTCCCGGTGGGACGTGCCCGGAACACCTCACCAGGGAGGCGTCCAGGAGGCATCCTGACCAGATGCCCAAGCCACCTCAACTGGCTCCTCTCGATGTGAAGGAGCAGCGGCTCTACTCTGAGTCCCTCCCGGATGACTGAGCTTCTCACCCTATCTCTAAGGGAGAGCCCAGCCACCCTACGGAGAAAACCCATTTCGGCCGCTTGTATCCGCGATCTCGTTCTTTCGGTCATGACCCAAAGCTCATGACCATAGATGAGGGTGGGAACGTAGATCGACCGGTAAATCGAGAGCTTCGCTTTTTGGCTCAGCTCTCTCTTCACCACGACGGACCGGTACAGCGCCCGCTTGACAGCAGACGCTGCGCCAATCCGCCTGTCGATCTCCCGCTCCCTTCTTCCCCCATTCGTGAACAAGATCCCGAGATACTTAAACTCCTCCACTTGGGGCAGGACACCCCCCCTGACCCGGAGAAGGCACTCTACCCTTTTCCGGCTCAAGACCATGGCCTCGGATTTGGAGGCACTGATCCCCATCCCGGCCGCTTCACACTCGGCTGCGAACCGCTCCAGCGAGAGCTGCAGATCACGATCTGATGAAGCCAAAAGGACCACATCGTCCGCAAAAAGTAGAGATGAGATCCTAAGGCCACCAAATCGGATCCCCTCAACACCTTGGCTGCGCCTAGAAATTCTGTCCATGAAAGTGATGAACAGAATCGGTGACAAAGGGCAGCCCTGGCGGAGTCCAACTCTCACCGGAAACGAGTCCGACTTACTGCCGGCAATGCGGACCAGACTCTGACACTGGTCATACAGGGACCTGACAGCCCGTATCAAAGGGCCCGGTACCCCATACTCCCGGAGAACCCCCCACAGGGCTCCCCGAGGGACACGGTCGAACGCCTTCTCCAAGTCCACAAAACACATGTAGACTGGTTGGGCGAACTCCCATGCACCCTCCAGGACCCTGCTGAGGGTGTAGAGCTGGTCCAGTGTTCCACGACCAGGACGAAAACCACACTGCTCTTCCTGAATCCGAGGTTCGACTATCCGACGGACCCTCCTCTCCAGGACCCCTGAATAGACCTTGCCAGGGAGGCTTAAGAGTGTGACCCCTCTATAATTGGAGCACACCCTCCGGTCCCCCTTTTTGAACAGGGGGACCACCACCCCAGTCTGCCAATCCAGGGGAACTGCCCCCAATGTCCATGCGATATTGCAGAGTCGCGTCAACCAACACAACCCTACAACATCCAGAGCCTTAAGGAACTCCGGGCGGATCTCATCCACCCCCGGGGCCTTGCCACCGAGGAGCTTTTTAACCACCTCGGCGACCTCGCCCCCAGAGATTGGAGAGCCCAACCCAGAGTCCCCAGACTCTGCTTCCTCAGTGGAAGGCATGTTGGTGGGATTGAGGAGGTCTTCGAAGTACTCTGCCCACCGGCCCACAACGTCCCGAGTAGAGGTCAGCAGCACACCATCCCCACTATAAACAGTGTTGGTGCTGCACCGCTTCCCCCCCCTGAGACGCCGGATGGCGGACCAGAATCGCCTCGAAGCCGTGCGGAAGTCTTTCTCCATGGCCCCTCCAAACTCCTCCCAGGCTTATGTATTTATGTTTTAAATACATAAGCCTAAAATGAATCTGAACTATTCTGTAAAACATATATCCTGTTAACTGCTGCGTTTTCATATTTAGCGTACAGAACAGACAGAGATACGCCCAGCAGCAGTGTACGCATGTGCACCAAACCACCACGTTGTTTTCTACCAGAACACAAGCAAAAGGTTTGTGTGCAGAACTCAGCCAACGTTTTCTGTTTTGTTTTTTTTCCCCCATAAGCAACCTGTGTCCGACTTTTTCACAGCAGTATCATCAGCACAATTTCGAACTTTTCACTCCAAAAATAATACATTCATTGAATATGACTGTACATGAAGTGAGGAACTCTGGTCTTTTACAACTGGCCTTGTTTTAACTATCATGATAAAAAATGGGAGCGGGCTGTAAACACAACCCCATTGGAGCTCTTCATAAACAAACCGCATGCAAAAATAAGAAAATAAAATAACACAAATTTTTCTATATGCAATAAGTTTGAACATGAAAAGTTAGCTGAACTCGAACTCTGAGAAATTATCAGTGCTGCCTTACTTTTAAACTATGAGGTTTGTCATAGTTTCTGAAGCAGAAAGCCTGGACCGCAACCTTTCCCTCTGTTTGACACGAAAAACAAGAAACACATTAAAACAATATGTACTTAAAAATAGATACAAAATAATGTTATAAATTATCCGCTAGAATGAATGAGAATGTTCATACACTTAAATAACACATTTTTATTCTAAGAATGTCCAAGAATATTACCTACTAGCACGAGCTAAAGCTAACGCTAACTACGAAGTTTAAGGTCAGTAAGACTCGCCTTCATATCAGTTAATGTCAAAAGTCTTTCTCTCTCTTGCTCGTTGATGCTTTGGACGATGACTTACAGATGCGGTGGACACCATTAATGGTCAGCTTGGGCGAGCTGCAAACACCTAGCATAACATGCTATGTTCAATAGACCGGAAGTGACCCAGCCGTTAGTTGACACGTAAGGAGCCCATTTGAGCCACTCCCACATGTAGTACTGAGTCAGACATCACATTGTTTTGAGAATGTCTGCTGTCTGAACCGTCATGTCACGTTTTATCAAACTTTTATGTCACTGAGGTGAGACACGCGTCATAATTCTGCACCAGAAGAAGCAAAATGTGGAAAATCAGGACATAAATGATGACTGAAAATTATACTCACTCGGTTCAGCGTCAGACTTCCTTCATAATTTCATAAAAATCAGATGACTCATTGCTCTGACTACTAGTCCAAACAAGCTTCTCCATGGAAGTTGCAGTCCACAAAAGACCATCACTGTTAGTTGTTTTCTTTTTAGTACTTTCCGCTGTCTTATGAACTGTTTATGAAACTGACGGTTCCCGATTAAACTTTAAATCGATCCATAAGAAGCCGTCAGCGATATTTTCCTGCGCATGCAGGTCGCTTCGGAACGCAAACTGTTCACACAAACATCTGATTGCGGGTCGGGTTTAATTGGTGGTACGAACAACAAAGAAGAAACGTTTGGATTGTGTGGGGGAAAAAAAATACTGAATTGATAATTAAGACCTGCTGTGTGAACTTAAGGTAACGGCCTAAAGCGATGTTCTGTAGGACTTTAAGTTTATTTAAGGTGGTTTATTCTCCTCCTTGGAACTAGAACACCAAACACCACTGCTGATTAGATTGGGAAAGCTCTGAAAAGTTTGAATTAGATCAATCTTATTTCAGATAAGATGACCTCCCAAGAAGCTAAAAGAGGATTTTTGGCGGAAAATGAGAGCTCATCTTTGAGATGGAGGAGATTTCTATCTCCAGTAAAGGAGTTATCATGACTGCATGAAAAATCAAATAGTTTTCTGCTGTTCAGTCTCCCCTGTTCATTAAAGAGAAAAACCTCCTTTGATTGAACCTCACTATTATGCATGCCTTTACATACATAATGGAAAAGTCCATAATGCACTGCTTCATTTAGGCAGTTTATGATCCTTACAGCTTCAGACATTCCCATTTCTGCTACTTTATGAGCCTCAAGCTACACTTCTCACTCTGCTCCACTTTCTCTTTTTCTGTTGCTTTTGGCTCATTGTAGAATAATGTGTTAAGGTGAGCCTGATGAGAGTTGGTGTTTGTTGTGTGAAGGGTTAAATAAAGGTTCTGATTCTGGAGTGAGTAATCAGCTAATTACATTTAATCAAATGCTAAGAGTGTTGGACAGATGAAGCGACTTCACCGCTGTGCTCGGCAATAACACTAACCACTGACTAATGGTTATTGTTCAGAATCTCGAGATTGGTAAGTCCAGTTATTGTATGTTGTACTTTTTCAATCCATAATACTGTATGGATTTAATCGGTACACATGCTGTGGTTTGGTTTAGTTAACAAAAATTAACAGTTTCAAGGCAGACTTGGGCTTTTGTGCAACCATACGGTCTATGAAAAACTATGAATAAATGACTAAGTCAAGGCATCACCTGATTATCAGGAAGTAATATGCAATTAGTTCTCAGTCTCAGTTATTGTTTATTAGTGCCTGCCTGGTAAGGCTTCAGGTTTAAAAATAATAGGTGAAGGATTTAGTTCAGTACTGACATTTTAGAACAGCAAAATCTAAACATGTACGGAATAAATCATTTCCTTCTAACACAAGAATTTATTAAAAATAATTCAATCTTCCAATTAAGATACTTTAATCAACAAATTCACTAAGGTTTATCCTTAAGAGTGTAGGTGACCAGCAGGACCACACTTTTTGGGTTTGTTTTTTTGGGTTGTTTTTTTTTAGAACTGTAACTTCAAATTATTCACAGAAAATTTGCCCATTTGAAGATTGTTTTTCGAGAATATGTAAGATATTTGAAAGGAACTCCAGAAGCTAAAGTACCTCTGCAAAATTCTACGCTATTGGCTGGCATTTGTAAAGCAGCCAATCCAGGAGTGCCGTTAATTTTAAGGGTTGCTGATTGGCTGTTCCCCCTAAGAGTGCAAATAAAGACAAATATTGACGTCATCTGTGGTTTAGCAAAGACCGTCTTCACTTTCTTAATGTATATGAAGGTAAATTTTTGTTTGAATTTTTAAAATATCCAGTTATAAATGTTGTAGAGGAGTCTCAAGTATTTTTGGATTTAAGTTATTTTTGTGGTCCTTAAACATTGTGAATACCAGGGGTAAAGTTGATTAACTCTTGAAAGCAGCAATTCTTTCAACAGCAGCTGGTGATATTAAAACGCTTTATTCTCATGAGCAGAGTTGAAAACATTGTTTTTCACCTTAACTGCAATGTTAAAGTGGTTTGTTCTGATAGCTAAGGTATGTTTTTATTTTATTTTTTTAGATACCTGCTTTGTAGTTTTGCTTAATTCCTTTTTTTTTGTGATCACAAAACATAAATTGACATGCACAGACGTGGCTACTACTACTACTTATTGACCCTGATTTAAAAACAACAGATCAATGAAAGAAGAAATGACATTTTTTACACACCTCCTCCATCAGTTGCAGTGGAGTTTACAGAGTGTCTAAACGTCCTTCTAGCCATAATTAGAACCTTCATTTTTCAACCTGTAAAAGTGAAGGTGCAGCTCTAATTCTTTCTCATTTAACCTGCATGGATTGATATTCCCATGTGTTTCAGCGCAGTTTGCTCTGTGAGAGGCCTTTTGTTTATGGAAGATCAGTTCTCAAGGTCGCTGACGCCATTCATGTAAAGTATCATATAGGCCCAAAGTGGATGGTTTAAGCAGAAAAAAGTAACTGTAGTGAAGCTTTCACCCACCCCTACTGTGTTATGCTGAACATTAAAATAGCAAAAGGAAATCTAATAAGTCCTATACCTATTTAACTTGTAATGGTTTTAAAGCTCAATGGGTTTTTTTTGTAACTTTTGTCCTGAATGTGTAAAATTTAAAAAGAAACTGTAGATTTTACTCTGTCATTTCTCTCACTACTGCATTTAGTAAAGCAGCCAAAGGTCAGATGTTTTTTTTCTTGAATAGCTGCCTTACGTTTCCCCCTGTAGCTGAACAAAACCGAAGGGCAGCACAGAAACCCAACGCCACATTTATAACCATGGCAACCATATGTTGATTCATTTGTTGGCTTCATGAGAACATCTATAGATTCTGATGAAAGTGGATCTCCCTCTTGCACATCAAAATGTTGTTGCTAATGCTGCTGTCACACTCTTATCTAATCTTGCACATACACAAAGTTGATTGACTGCTCTAAGACCCTCCTCCTGGCTCTGATTGGTCATTTCTGACCGAGCGTTGTATCTCTGCAGATGGTCTCCACAGGGAGGAGGCAGAGGAGCTCGATTCTCTTTCACAGATGATCTGCTGTCAGGACATGGTGACAGTTTAACAAATATGTTAAAAAAAAACAACATATTCTTTATAAAAGTTAAACACTGCACTGATGTTTTATTTCTGAAATGTATTTTTTATTCACACCTAAGAAGATTTTAGAGACCAATTAGCCTAACAGTCCTGATTTTAGACTGCGGCAGGATGCCGGAGCGCCCATCAACTTCCTTTCAAGGGTGCATATTCACAGGGCTGGTCATTCTTCTTCATAACTTTGGAAAATCAATCATGACACGCAAACAGCCAGTCAGTCCTTTAGCTAAAATAGAAATTTGCTGAAGCTTCATCACTATAGTGTAATTTCCCTTTGAACCAAACTTATTCCTCCTGTCTTAATTTTTTTTTTTTTTTTAAGTCCGGAACTGACCACAAACACAAGAGGACATGTTTGTCTTTCATAGATGATGAGACTTAGAAAACGAGACTTCTTCGGAATACAAAGAAAGAAAAACAAAAATCTTAAGCCAGCCTCTTAAAACACTGCTTTCTAAAAGCAAAAAAAAAATAAAAAAATCTTTTGGAACACTCCAGAAATATAATGATCGAATCCCTGGTGCATTCACATAAATTGGACAACAAGATGAGTCATATTAGCCTAAATGGAAATGCTAATAGCCTATGATCATGATTAGCCATTTTAATGCTCGTTGGAAAGCTGACACGGCCTGCATAGATCAAACTTAATTAGCTGCATGATGGTGTAAAACATTAACGCAGCACAAGGCTCAAATATTTATGCTGCAGCCGCTAATGTTCACAACAAAAGGCTGGAAGGAATGGCCTGACGTAAAAACTTGAGAACTTGATAAGGATTTTAGCAGAACCATTTTGTCTCCAAAAACTGTATTTCTCATAAGATTCATCATCACTGCCATGAAACAGCTGAAGACCTATCAGATCACATGGGTATGGGTTCCATTAGTGCCAAAAATATGACCAGGTGTCTATGTAAGGTATGTATATAGCATGGTTATGTAATGTGATATGGCGATGTGCAGATGTAAGCTGCATATGTAGTGGGCACATGTGCTACATATACACCCTGCATACACACCTGGACATATTTTTTGGCACTAATGGAGCCTCATACATAGGGACACACTCAACACAAACTCTGGTTGGGAAGTTTCAGTTTGAATTCATAATAACCAACTGCATACCTCTGGACCAGTTTAAGTCAAACTGGTGTCAGTTTGAGTTTTTTGTTTGGACAAGCTCAGAGACTGGGGGGTTAGGGTTAGTTTATGATAATCATAAATTATCATTAAGTATTTATGTCAGTAACCAAAACTGATTTTGCTCTTTATTGTAATGACAGCATTTCAACATTCAGGCCTCCCTACTTATACACATCTCTGAAAATAAATCTCTACAGTTAGTTATTAAAACAGTGATTTATGTTTATGCTCTTATTTTGATATGTAACCAGAAGCTCTGTGTTACAGAGAGGAGAAGTCATGTTGATGTTGCTAATGTCGGACTGGCTAACACAATCTGCCTACCGTTATATGTAAATGCTTACTAAGTCTGTGACACCAGCTAGCTCATGAAACTAAATGAATAAATGAAAGTCAGACGGAAGAGAAATAAGATAGCAACATTTTAGAATAAGAAAAGGGCAAATAACAGATGTTAATTTTGTCCAATCAGGTGTAATCTTTGAGAAGCACTTTGTTTTTGTTGTTTGTCCAATCAGGTGGGGTCCTTTAGAAATCTCTACTTTATCTGCAGACATACCTACTGTACTTGTATCACATCGACAGAGAAACGCAAACTGATGAATCACCAGCACGGTGAGTTGCAGAAACTCCACAAACACAATCCTTTCAACAAAAGACATCTGTGGATTGTTTAAGCATTTTGCAGGAGGGGATCCATTTTTTCCCTCCATGTCCCTTTCAGGACTCAGTAGATTATTGGCAAGTGTCTGTACTGTCTGCATGCACTGCTGGTGAAAAGGTCGTCCACCCGTCTTCTGTTGCCACATTTCTATTCCTTCTTGTTTCGACAGACTTCTTCATGAAAAGCTTCCACTCATAAAGCATAACACAGCTTGAACAGAGGTAAACAATTAACTTCACTCAGCATTATTTATCTGACTGTATAAAGACCCTATTGATGTGAACCATTTCCAGGCTGTAAAGCTCAGAACGTCCACAGGCGTCTGTCTGCTGAAGCTCATCAGCGGCATATTAAAATTCACAGCAACTTCTCCAGCTATTGTGATGAGATTGCCGGGTAAACAGAGATAAAAACCAATTACTGTTCATGAACTCCGTTGAATGCGTTCTGGATGACAACCTGGATGAAATGACCAATTGTTTCCAGGCTGGCTTTTTTTTTTCTTCTTCTTCTTTCTTATTTTGAAGAAAGTTGACAGCTGGCGCAGGCCATTTTGCTTTCTGACGTGCCAGACTTTTCTTCTTTTGTCTTAAATGTTTTGGCAAAATTGAGTGCAGTACAATGACGTCGGTCTTTAATTTGGGCCCACCGTTTTCTCTTAGAGATAAAAAGAAGTGGAAGAAAACATAGCATATTGTTGGAAAAGTGTATGAACAGAACAAAGCAGTGAGTTATAGAAACGTGGAGCTCTCAAAATGTCAGAAAATAGTCATTACGCTGGCATTTGCTATAAACACCAAAACCAGTTACTGTCATTTTGGAGCAGAATTGTCTCGGCTCACCGTTCAGCAGCGATTTGTGACGTTGGTACATGAGCTCTCAGAATAAGCAAAAGAGAGAGAAATATGAGTTTATAAAACAGTTTTTGTTTGTGCATTCATGCTTCAACGTACAGAGCCTTACAAAAATATTCATAACATTGAGCTGCTGCACTTTGTCACATTACAACCACACAGATTGAAAGTGTCTCATTGGGATTTCATGCGACACATCAGCAAAACGTAGAAAAGTGGGAAAATAAAGAGTATTATTTAGTTTTTTTAAATGGAAATATGAACTGCGGGGCTAGTTTTATGTTCCGTCCCCCAACATGTCCAGATTTTGTAGAAGCATTTTTCACTGCAGCTCAGCGTCTTGTCTGACTGTAGCAGGAAATCATCAGGAAAGCTGGCTCTGTACTGGGACTAAGGCTGGAGTCCCTGGAAACTGTGGTGGAGAGGAGGACACTGAAGAAGGTTCTGTCTATTATGGACAATAAACAGCAGCCTCTCCACCACATAGTGGACAGACAGCGGAGCTCCTTCTCACATAGGCTGCTCCAGCTCTGCTGTCGTAGGGACAGATACAGGAAATCCATCTCACTGTACAATAAAAGCTAAATCATTGTTCTGCACTAATCAGTCCAATTTTGCACAACTGCACTGTGGCACACTGCTGTACATATATTTACATTTATATATACATTCTGTTCTGCATTTTGAATCCTTGCAAGGTCTGCTCTAAGCTGCTTTTTATATTGACAGCATGTTATATTTTATTCTTATTTTATTTTGTCTACAATTGCTACTCAGTGGTGGTTGTTGGGTGTCTTGCCTCTATGCTGCTGTAACTGCGAAATAATTTCCCTGCTGGGATGAATAAAGTCATTCTATTCTATTCTATTCTATTCTATTCTATTCTATTCTATTCTATTTACAGACAAGCTCAGTCTGATTTTACAGAGAAGGAGAGTTTCAGTGGTTTGGCTTGGTCTTTAAATAGGCCATTCTAATGCACTCTTCTCCTTCAGTTTAATATTGCTACAAATATCAAATATGGCTTAAAAGAAATTTTACTTTGTAATTTAACACCTTCAAATTGGGCCTCTGTCTCTTTAAAAAATGTTGTTCTTTCTGAAACTCCGCCTTCAGGAAGTCATAACAACAACTAACATGTTAACTCTTTTTTTTTTTTTTACCAGTGTTGCACTGAGCAGTAGCTCCTATAATGAGATCAACAGATGAGCAGCTCCACCAGGTGTTGCTGATTTCTGCTGGCTAGTCTGAAGGATCTGAGTGGGGTAGGAGCTGCGTCCTTGAAGGCGGGGCTAGGTCCATCCAGGCGTTTTGCACAGATGAATGGTTGCCATGGAGATTTAAGGATTTCTCAAACATGCATGAAAGAATCAAAGCAACACTCCAGGTTTGTTTTTGATGGGGAAATAACATTGTAGCCTGATGGAAAGCTCAAAAATGTCAATTTTATTTAAGACTGCCTCTTTAAACCTTCCACTAAGCTCCATATCGCATACCAACCAGTTGGATGTGAATAGCTAACAGTGCGACTCAAATGGATGCAGCTGAAAAATGTATCCACGGACGTGTCCGGCAGACGTCCACACGTATCAATCCGGAGTGTGTTTGGGTCCTTCAGTCAGCTCTTCGCTCATTTCCCCCCCTCCCAGAATCCTTACTGCAAATTTTCAGCTAAATCTTTACTACAATTCTATGACAGACGGCTGAACTGCTTGTTAATTAGATCACTATTAAAAGAAATATATTCCCCTGGATTTTGTTTCAGAGTTTCAGAATCCAGGCCACACCTTCCAGATTTTTATGTGTCAAAATGTGACCTTCCAGTTCTCATGAAAAGCAAACACAAGGGTTTCAGTTTCTATGGGGCCAAATTTGGGAAAGTTTAACCGGTGTGCATAGTTTAAGAGATCTGTCCGGTGTGAGCTCAGTGATTGTAGTGTCCTCTCTTTAATCTGACATTCTCCACTGACCCTGAACTCGGCCTTTATTATTTGCATAAATCAGTCAAGCTGACGGCTGCCACCTCTGTGAAACATGCCCCCCTAAGTAGCGGAACAGAAGCTTTATGAAGGATGGTGCCGACGTGAATGAAGACCAACTTCCTGCTCTGTAATTTGCTTGTCACTCCGCCGGTACAGTGACCTCACTTCCACATGCTCTCTCAATATTCAGACCTTACTGCTGTGCACATTCTCTCTATAGTTGGCATATCTGCATTTCATGCTTACACGCTCTGTGGCCACAGCTCAGATTTGTGACCTTCATAAATATTCATCACTCCACTGTACAAAGAAAGAAGGGAGAGGGACCTGTGAAATACATCAGCCATGTTTACTTGAGTTTTCCTACTCACTGATAAAACAATAAGAAATATAATGGCACCATGCAGACAAATCAGTAAGTAGACAAAAAGACAACTACTTCCATTTCAGGATCAGTTGTTTTCATTTTCTGTTTGATTTCAGGAGAAAAAGAAAAGCATAAAAATGATCTAGAGCTTATTTTGTTCTTGATGTCCAAACTCGATTAAAATCATATTAGCCAACTCCACTCAGGTGTTTACTTGGAGGAACATATTGTGTGTTTTTCAGCCTTCCGACCCCATCAGAGGTTTTCAGCAAGGCGATATTCATGTAACAATTATTTTTCCATTAATCTTTCAAATAAACAAAAAACAAAAACAGCCCTTAGTTTGAGTTTTGTCATCCCCTGATAAGGAATCAGATTGTAACAGTTCTTTGCTCCTGGCCTCCCTCTCTGGATGCGTGTCTGACGTTTTCACAAAGTGGCTCCGGCACAACTTCTCCTCGCAATTAGCGGCCGATAACAGATAAAGTTTCCATTGTTCCTGTGAAACGTGCCTGCCAGTTTGCCTGCGCTGTAAAGAAAACGGCCTAAATTTATCTCCCGCAAACAGATTATTAATACTTGGGAGGAAAATCTAATCCTGGAATGTCCTTTTGTTTACCGGTGCTCACTTCATTGTAGCCGTGTGTTTACAGATCAGCAACGACAGCGTGTTGTACCTGGTTTGAGAAAGCGCCAGAGAGATAACAGACTTCATGTTGGGAGATAAAGAGGGTTAATGTCGCTGCCAGAGTCAGTTAGTGTTATTATTTGTTTGTTTGTATGCAGGATCAGCTTATTAAATGCCCATCAAAGCTTTCATATTTGTAATAATTGCATCTGTAGGCCCAAAGTGATGTATGTGTTTTCATGTCTGTTTGTGCCAGATGTTTATCGAGGACAGTATGCTGTAGGTCAGATGAACCGATGCTGTGGAGCTGACAGGATGTGCAGTGGTGGAGATTATTTTTGTTTTTAGATCCACACGGATCTCAAAACTCCGCATTAACATTCCAATCAACGGCTCAGGAGAAATGTGCTTGCGGCAACTTCCCAACCCGTCTATCTGACAACAGTCCTGCCATCAAAGTCGGGAGAGAACTAGTCAAAATGGAGGAGCATTTTTTACCATCCTAAATGCAGAATAGTCCACTTCTGCATCTCTCATCTGTCTCCGCTAAGCACACGTTTGACTTCGCCTTACGTTCCATCTGTTCCTCTCAAACAAAACGCCATGCTGTCTTCTCCATGTGAAACCGCCCACATACCGGAGCTTTATTTGGTTTTCTAATAAAGTATATTGAAGCAGCGAAGGTTTGCTTTATGACTCATCCCGCAAACCTGCAGGCGAATTATTCCTCATTCAGCTGAGAAACAAGAGCTGTAGTATCATGGGAACAAATGCAACCCTGATCAGATCCATTGATGAACTTCTCAGGAACATTAATGGAGACTCATCAACATTTTAAAACTATTTTTAACGAAGCCCGTTTGACCGTTTTCTTAAAGGGACACTACCATGTAAAACCAACGTTTTGAGCTTTACGTCATATTTAACATATTTGTACATAGCATTATTATAATAACTAAAGGTAACACAGTTGCTTGATTGTGCTATAAAATGGTACTATGTGCCTGAAAAATGCATCATATTTTCTGCTCCTTTAAGACTCGTGGCAAACCGTTAACGTTTGGGATTGACTGATGCCCTGGTTAGTGGACAGTTAAAGCACGTCATGCACTGTTGGTCTTTGAGGTGCTTTAGCCCAAGAGGTGTCGTCCAACAAAGGGAAGGCTGGTTTTGTCGTATGGAGGAATGCTCTGTGGTGTCTTTGATCCCAGAGTCCTTGGGATCACAGCTCCTCTCCTCCTAGCCGGATTATTTCACGGATTCCACGGTTTCAGTAATCTGAAACTTTCCTGAGGTTAATCTATTTCTCCATGATTCTTCTACATTATCTATCAATTAGACTCATCTGGTGATGGAGCACTGGCCAACTGAGCGTAGCAATTGCCTACATTTCTTGTAATAAAGTCCTTCATTTCCCACAATCTAAATGGTTACTAACTAATTAGGTCAGCTAGTTAGGCACCTAGTCCTGCACATGCCGGTGCCATGAGTTCTTTTTTATTTTTAAACAATATATTTATTAAGTTTTTGCTTATATGAAATATAGAAAGCATACATTCAAACAAACATTGAAAAAGCTCCGCCCACCATCAACACTCTGGGTATAAAATAAAATATGCAACAAAAATTTTTTTTAATAAAAAATAAAATAGTAGTATTAATAATAAAGTAATTTAAAAACCACATATTAAAAATAAAGGAATAAAAAGTAGACATGTCTAAAAGTAAATACACATATAAATATACCGATAAATGAAATCAAGTTTCAGTCATCCAGCTCTAATAGTGTCACTCTCTTGTTAATAAATATTAGTTATATGAATATCAGTATTATCAGTTGCTGTTCCATTATTTGGTTCCTTTCCAAAAATTGCATAAAGGCGTCCCATATTTCCGTGAACTTGCTGGTCTTTCCTCTAACCTTGTATGTTCATTTCTCCACAGCCAGGCAGGGAGACATTTCCTGTATCACATTGCAGTTGTAGATAATGTAGAAGAATCATGGAGAAATAGATTAACCTCATACTTTTCCATCTCGACTAAAAACCCGCCTGTTTAGGATTGTATTTGAAACGTAATCAATTCCAAATTTTTGACTTAATGTCATGTTTTGACTGTTGATTCTATGTTGCATTGTGTTTCTGTGTTTGATATGATGTAAAGCTCTTTGAAATGCCTTGCTGCTGAAATGTGCTATACAAATAAAATTTGATTGATTGATTGTTTGATAGATCTCAAAGTGAAGCTTGCGCTTATTCAGCATGATCAGCTCAGTTTCGCATCCCACAGAGTTTAATGTGAAGACCGTTTTCTGCAGAGAACTTGCAGGTCAGCGAGACACAGAGTACGAGTCCGTGGTGGTAAAAATGTTTTTGTTCAGTCGTCCGGTTTGAGTCAGGCCGACCTTCAGAGAGCAAAGTGAACCCGGGATCAGAGTTCAGTGAAATGATCAGAACTGCTGTACTTCCTATTGATATTGTTCACGTCTAATGCAATAAATATTGTTTTATTGACGAACAAATAAAATAATAATTAAATTATGATAAACATTTTGACATGAAAATAAAATGCAATATTTTTATTTGTAGCTAAAATAAATGGAAACAAGTGTCTTATTATGATTTAAATAAGTGGTAACAATTTATTTGAAGGGGTGTGCATAAGACTGACGTTACACTGTCATAAACGTGAAGGAGTCTTTATGAATGTTTATGACTGTTGTTATGAAGTGTCATTAGGTAAATAGCGATTTTAATGGACTTTTAATGTAGGTTTTAATGCAACTTGAATGCACTGAAATGTAATTATTTACCAAATAATAATTAGTTGACACTTTTAATGCACTTTCAATGAAGATTTGCATTAAAAGTGTCATTTTTTACCAAAACACAAACATTTATGAAGACTCCTTCATGTTCACGACTGTTATATCCTGTTTATGTCAGCGTAATGTCTGTCATATGCACACCCCTTCAAATAGTGTTACCAAATAAGTTAATAGATGGGACAGTTTGACAGGTTATTCCAGAGTATTTCAGCAAAGACACGATTTTCCTTTACTGACCAATCCAGGATGCTGAAGATCCAAGAGGAGCAGTTCATGATCGAAAAGATTTAGAATTAGAATAGAAACAGACGACTTCTGATAGCAAGACGCACCGTGACACACAGAAACAAGAGAGTGAAACATTTTACTCTTTACTTCACAGGCAGCCAGTGGTTCATCGACATCAAAATAAAGAAAGATTTACAACATTCTAGTCTGGAAGTGATTAATCTGGTGAGAACTTTCTTTATGTTGTCAATAGATAAGATTGATCTGAGCTTAGAAATATTTCTCAGCAGCAGGAAACGGCTCTTCGCCCCATAAGCTCATCAAGGGTTATCAGATTTTTGTAGACTTATCAAAGATTACAGGTAAGCTACATGGTTGAGCGTTAAAATCAAATGACAATGACCAAATGGTGTGCAAGAGTTGCCGATTTATTTGAAGAACCGAAACAAATTAATGCCAGTCTGTATTTGAAGACAGTTTCTAGCCATCCAGCATTTTATCTACTTAATAAAACTGACACCAGGTAGAACACAGTGACACTCAAAAGCATGTGAATCTGTCTGTTTTCCACATGACAGTGGATTTACATGTCGTATTTGTGCAAGACTTTACCCAAAGGAAACATTTAGGCCCCACGATTAATCCCTGTGGAACTCCATAACTAACAGGCAGCAGAGAAACAAAGTGAAACAATTCAGGGGAGAAACTACCAGGTAAATAAGAAATGAATCAGAGAAAACACTCTAAACCTTCAACCAGACCCTGGAGGAGTGTGATCAACCTGGACATGCATAGCTGATCACATGTCAAGAAAGAAAAATGTCCGTTATGCCTGTACATGTACTCGCTATTACATTTAACGATTTTGTTTACATGAAATACTCATTTTAAAATGCACCATATGTTGCTGGTTCCAGACGGATGTTTTTTTTCCTGTTACTTTTTTGCGACATGCAGAGAACTAGAGAAACGTTCACGGGGGGTCAACGCATAGGACTGAAAAGCAAACAGACAGAGAGAGCAGCTCAGCATTCAGCGCTCGCTGTCAATTCCATTAGAGGGAGATCGACCAAATTCACTTTCCCTGCAGTGCAGCAATGAAGGTTGCAGTGACCGACATGCTCTCACAACTTTCTTCCACCCCCAAAAGCTCCCACAGGCTGTATCCTAATGCTAGCACACAAACACGCCTCCAACAACACCACACACACACACACACACACACACACACACACACACCACTAATACTCCTCCATTTGGGGTCTGTTGAATCCGACCTTCTCCCTCTTCCACCTGCTCTTACTGTGAAATGGAGCCTCTCTCGGTCACACGGTGCTCTTTATTTTTGATTTCAGTCGTCTTTTTGCTCCCACGTCCTCTCTCTGGCTGGGAGCTTATCTGGGAGGCTCAGCTGCTGCTGGACCGTCCACAGAGAAGCCTGAGCCACAACAAGCACTCAAAAAAGATCCTCTGTGCTTTCGGTTTATTTGTGTTGTGAGTACTTAAGGTACTTCAACTGTTTGGCATAACAGGAAAATAAGGAAAATTGCCCCCGCGCCCCCACTCTTCAGCTCATCTGGTACAAGGAAATTTTAATTCGTTTTTTTAATACCGAGGGGAATCTTCATGGCCATCGAGTTGAGTATTGTTTTAATATTTTGCTGTAATGGACTTCAGAAAAATGTCGAGTAACATTTTTCTATTAGATCTTAATTGTAGGTTGAACATTGCAGTGTTTTGCAGAACTGTTGTGTCTGTGAGTTAATTGGTTAAATTGTCCTCAGGTAAGAGAGTGTGCATACATGGTGGGGTGTACTGTGTAGGGCTGCATGATATTAAGAGAATATTGCAATGACAATATAACTGGTTGAGTTATTACTTGACTAACACAAAATGATTTATAATGCTATGAAATGGGGAACTCTAATAAAATGTAGAGTCCCCCAAGGTTCATTGATAGTACTTTTTTTACCCGGTCCAGGGCGGACTGCTGCAGACACACACCCGCCCCCCAGCTGTTTGTTTCTGGCTTACAGAAAAATGAGGTGGATTTCCTGCTGGAGGATTGGCCTGAAACCCCGTAAACTAAGTGGGCTGGAGATCAGCAACCCCAACACAGACGGATCACTTGAAGGAGCAATAAAACACAAACAAGTGACAAAACGTTGGCTTATTAAAATAAGCCATTTCTGTTTGGATCGCCTGCCTTTTTGCCTTTCGGGGGATTAAATGCATCGTTCAGCAGCAGCTATTTTTAAATATGTGAACAATGGGCTGCGTCTGAACACCTGTGTGAAGCTGGACATGAGCCACACTGAAAAATGGACGAAGAACAGAGGTGAACCTTTGGCCGACTCTTCAGGCAGAAACATGTGGCTTTTTAAAGTGAAGAGACAGAAGGAAGTTAGAGACACTGAACAGGAAGTCTGCTTAATTGGTATTCAGGTAGTTCAGTAGTTGGATGCAAAATGTCAAGTAACGTTTACCATTTTTGCTCACTGATTTTTGCAGACTTATGTAATCAAGGTCTATACTGTAAATATTGTGATCTGTAATTTTAAAGATGTTACCAGAAGAGGATAACTCTTTATAATTTTTGGCCAGCATGAAAAAATATCTCTTTACTGATAGTTATTTTCCCAGTTTGTGTCACGTGTCAGTGACTACGATCACACAGCAGGTCTTGATACTCACTTTAAAATTTTTGCTGACATCTGATTATTTTTTTTCTGCATGCTCATTCATGTTACTAACAGTGTTGTATAAAGTACTGAAATCTCAGAGTCAAGTAAAAGTACAAGTACCTCTCCAAAATATGACTTTGGTAAAAGTCCAAGTCACTGACTGAAATGTTACTTGAGTTAAAGTCTTAAAGTATCTGAAACTTCTTGTACTTAAGTATGGAAATTACTGTAAAAATGGATGTACTCAAGTAATGTAATGAAAAGTAAAACAAAGCAAATGCAGTTTGAATGACATTTTTTATATTTTGGTAAACTTGTCAAATACACTTAAAATAATGTACACAACCAAGTGCAGGCAAAATTAAACCTGCTAATAGATATACCTGCAGGCATCATTTAGTTAAGAAAATTAGGTGCTTTACCTATAGCACAAGGTTAACTTAACCTGCTTTACAACTGAACCAGCTTCTTAGTAAACCCTCCAGGACAGAAAATACAAAGTTTTTGTAAGCCTCAAGTTTTCCCTTCAAGTAAGGTCAGTGCTGAAAATGAGAAAAATAAATAGTACAGAAAATGCGGCCAACATGAAGAAAAAGATCTGTTACGATTACTCTACTTCACAAATCAGTGAATCAGTCAATGCTACAGTCAGTAGGTGGTGCACACAACTGGTCATTATGCAAAAGAAAAAAAGAATTGGGAGGGAAATGCAGCTTATTGGCATCTGTAAACCTGGTTTTGAACTTGCATGCCTTTCCTATATTCGTTAAATTTAGTCTAAATTGCTATCGCTATGGCTTCTGTCCCCCTTGAACAGAGGAGTCTAGGTAGCCTGATACAGTCAACATTAGGCCTAAGCTAAATACATTACGTATGGAACTGAAACAATGCCAAACAAAGTTCATTTATGGTCAACGTTTCACAATACAGTAGTGCCTAGTGACCAAGCTATAGTTACTGAAACAGGAGGATTATAACCATTTCATAAGACGTTACCTCGATGTGTTTCTTCAAGTTGGACGGGGAGTTTTTGTAAGATAGAATTTTCATGTGACCGCTACTGATTGCAAGACTTGCTTTGTGTTTAATGGGAGAAGCGAAACAGGTGTATCCTAATTAAAAGTAAAGAAATCAAGAAATGGCAAAAAATGTGGAATGAAGATAAGAAAGGAAGAAGATTATATGAAGTACAAAAGTCAGTTCAAATTCGAAGCATTAATGAACGAAACAGAAGAGAAGAAATAATAATTAGTAGATTAAGAGTAGGTCATACCTACTTAAATGACATGCTTTATACAATAGGGAGGAAAAATAATGATAAATGTGAGATGTGGAGTGAAAGAAAATGTAGAACACATATTGATGAACTGTAAGTCAAATGAACTCGAAAGGGAAGAATTAAAGAGAATAGTTAGAAATATGGGGCATGAATGGAATCTTAAAGGTATATTAGGAAATGAAGGAAACATAACAGATATTCACAAATTAAGGAAAGCATTGTTTATTTATCTTAAGAATATAAAATTAAAAAATAGAATTTAATAGATATGAAGTAATGCTTCTACACACTCATGTACAGTAGGTGGCGGTATGCACCTTAAAGTTGCTTGTGATCCGCCATAATAGAAAAGAAGAAGAAGAAGAAGGTGTATCCTATTGGAGGTGATGAACAAGCCCAGGCAAGCAGGCTACGGACTTTGTTCGGTAGCCTGCTTGCTACTTGCTAATCAGTAGGTGGGTCAAAACACTTTGTTTCTCTCTCTCGCTTTTTTGTACCGAGTAACTAAACCACACATTGAAAATGTATCGGAGTAAAAGTACGCAATTAAGTTCGGAAATATAGTGAAGTAAAAGTGAAAGTCATCAAAAATTTTCATACTCCAGGAAAGTATGAAGTACTCCAAAATATACTTAAGTAAAGTAGTGAAGTATTTTTACTTCGTTACTATACAACACTGGTTACTAAATGCAGCTGCAGTCAGACTTGTGTGTATGAACAGTTGGCATCACAGCAACAAACTTTTCATGGAAGCAGTTTTGGACAGTTCTATCTACGAGTGAATTTTAAAGTTTCTCCAGCAATGGGAGCCGGTGGTATCGTCACAATGTGATGCACTTCAGCGTCACAGACGTCTCTCTTAAGTTCTGAGTTTTTAACCATTGTTGATGTCTGGATTTACTGTGTCTGGCTTCTGAGGCAGAATTATGACTCATGTCAATGACATAAAAGTCAGAAAAATGCAACATGACTGCTCTGACCTCAAACGCCTAGTGTGTTTTCACATCAGTCCAGTAGTTAAAAAGTTCAGCATTCTCCTCTTGGATCTGCTGACCAGAACGCTTCTCTCTTTACGAATCTTGAATCGATGTTATCGATGATCTACTGAATGCCTGAGGAAGGGCTGGAGGTGGAGGGGGGTTCTATCAATACTGCTTTCCCAAGCAATCAGTGTGTCATCTGGACTAAAACTGTCCTGAAGGATCATCCAGGCAGGATGTGTGCAGGTATTTATAATCACAGCATTGCAGAACATTTATGAGTAAAAAAATAGTTTTGATTAATTTGGAAAAAAGAAACGTAAGCAAAGACA
Source organism: Xiphophorus couchianus (assembly GCF_001444195.1). Lineage (NCBI taxonomy): Eukaryota > Metazoa > Chordata > Actinopteri > Cyprinodontiformes > Poeciliidae > Xiphophorus > Xiphophorus couchianus. The sequence goes on along the minus strand of NC_040240.1, from coordinate 29,039,665 downwards.
AATCTGCAGTTTTTTCAATAAAAGTAAAAGCCTTATTAGAGCAAATAAACCCTTTTTTAAATAAAAAAATTCAGTCACAAAAAAGTAAAGGCTGAGTGTTTGTGCAGATATAGATTAATAATGAGAATAATGAGTATAAACAAGTTGCAGCATGACATCACAAGACCCCGCCCCCATCTTTAAAACCAGGGGAGTGGGGGCTTTGCTATTAATTGTCAACAGTATGACAAGAAGATAACAAGGTCCAAGGGTATCATATTCAACAGGTCAGTGAAAAGTTTTATTAAAAACAAACAAAGTAGCTCAGTTATGCTAGCTTGACATTGAAAACTGTAACATGTAGATGTGCTGTGGAATTCTGTGTTTTTCTGTTCTGCTAAAAAGAAAAAAGCGACCCTCACACCTGAAGATCATCAGTAGAGCAGGTGTTTAAATGAGTTATTCTAACATCGCTGATGTTCAGACAATCACTTTTTGATAAACATCAAAACATGATACTGTAATAGAATGAATGTTCTGTTTATGTGGGAAATGTTTGCGTGTTTTTCAGTGTTGAATCCTGATACACTAGTGGTTAGTCGGTTGCTGTGGCGACGGGCCGACACAAAGCGAGAGAAAACTTGAGTGACTTTGAGTTATTCTTTAACAGGTTTCTTTGAGTTGCGTTTTTTACCAGGATTGTTCTACTGCAGTGGCTTCGGATGGCATGTAAAACAATCGTCCTTTTGACCCTTCAACGTTGTGCGCATGTTCAAAAACAACCTGCAACGTGTCTGTATGAATGGAAAAATAGAAACAATCGACAGGTTGGTTAAATTATGTGTATTTAACTATAAAATACATAATCTTAAACTATGTAGTGAGATGATGAGGAGCATTTTTTTTACTGCAGCATTACATCTTTCTATGCCACTGGAGAAAGATAGAAAGTGTCCCTCCCTCAGTTGAAGGTTCTTCTTTAAGCCTGTCACAAACAAGAGTTTCTCTTTGACCAAACTTTAAAGTATTCATACACATCACTCACATCACTCATTCATACACATCATACACATCACCAGTCAGACTGAGAAACTGGAACTTAATGAGTTCTCTCAGATGGAGGTTGCCGTGGTAATAACACATAGGTGGCTGAGCCCATCTGTCCTGGTCAGCTGAGCTAGCAGTATGAACAGGAGAATCGACAAACTCTGCTGAACGAATGTGGTTTTAAATTACACTTACTGCTCCATGCTGCACTAAGTGTCCAAGCAGCCGTTAGGCACAGTACTTAACGCTGAGAAGTTGTGACTTCTGTCTGCCATTTGTTCTAATCGACATGGTGAAACAAACTACTGGAGAAACACAAGTGTAGCTAACATCACCAGAACCCACCTAACAGGTTCAGAAGCAGATCCGGCTGCTGATGTTGACCTGTGAACCCTGTGAACCCTGTGAACCCCGTTCACAGACAGTTTATGTCACATAAAGCAAGATAAGCACTCCGGTTTGCTTTCAGCTACTTTTTTACTTTGGATCAGTGAGCCAAAACGGTTCATCTATCACACACCAGGTCCAGATTCTGCTTTCAGTCAGTGACTGGGTTAGGCTTCAGATAAATGGGAGTTTTCATATCCTTCAGAGTGTTTTCCCACGGACGCTGTGCCATGTTGAGGTGGTTGATTGTATTTTTTTCTCTTGATTTTGTTTGTGTGGTCTGAGATTTGAGTGAAGTTGCCCCCCCACCACCTTCTTTACATCAGACTAAATTGGTGTCAATCAACTCAACTTGTGCAGCAAAAATTTTTGTTTGTGCCACAAACAACAATTTTGATTTAGGTCATTTTGATTTAGTAAAAGTCTGGGGGCTGGTGGACTTTTAAACTTCCATTAATATCTTCAAAGCCAAAGCAGCACAAACCAACACAAACGTAGTCGAGTTGACTGACACCAGTTTTGTCTGATTTGTACAAGGTGAGGCGGCTTGTTGACCTTTCATGACCTCTTGAAACATTTCTTAAAATCTTTAAAATGAAATGAACATTTTTGCTGCACAGATGAAGCACAAACATTTCACACCAGTTTTGTCTAATTTGAAGAATGTGGGTAGGGGGGGGGGGAACTTCACTCAGGTTATTCTGAGCTATTACATGAGATCTTTCTTTGTAATCTTATTGTAATCACTGACTAATGGGGATCCTTATATGAGCTGATCTAAGAAAGATGGAGAAATTGACCCCACAACTGGAACTGCATGCTTTGCTTTTTAAAGGTTTTTCCACTTGAACCACTGATCAGACACCTGCAGTCTCCGGCCCTAAAGCAACGCCCCGTTGCCCCTGAATCTGTCTGATGAGGCGTAACGCCATTGGTTGCTTGCTGCACAATTGGCCCATCCATTATGTCTGGCTGCAGAGTTTGAACGTGAGTGAGTCTCCGGTTAGGCTGACATGAGATGGGAAGAGCTTTGATGGGATCTGGGAACATAAACCACACAGAGCCTTCTATAGAGCCCCAGGCTACATTCAGTGGAGGTCACACTCCGAACTAACAGCCAGGCTTGGTCATTCATTTTCACCTTCTTCAGAAAAATAAACCTTAATAAGATGGAATATGCTGTGGGAGTGTTTGTCTTGCATTGGTTAACATAAATAATAGCTTTTCAACTGACCAGGAAATGATTTTAAAGGGTCACTGCACATTTCCAGCCCACTGCCCTTTGTTCAGAGTCTCATTAGCTTTCACTCTGTGAAAGACCAACAGCATGCTGGGTAAATACTGGAGGTTCACCTTCCAGAAGAAGAATGACGACATAATGGAGCAGCTTAGAGCAAGACATACATGGTCATGTGCTGAAACTGTCCAGAACTGCACAAAACAATAGGGACAAAATTTCAGACCAAGCTGTTCAGACACACACCAAACTGTCCCAGCTTTATTTATACAGCACTTTATTCACAGATAAGACCAAACTGCTGAGCTCAAAATAATGACGCAGCAGCCACATGATTCAAGAAATCAGAAAATCAATACAAGCATCCCTGTATTAAAAATAATAAAACAATAAGTCAAGATTTAAAAAAAAATAGTTATAGTGACTTGCAAAAGTATTCACACCCCTTGAACTTTTTCTTATTTTGTCACATTATAACCACAAACATAAATACATTTCACTGGAAATTAATGTGACCAAAGTGGTACAAAAGTATTTTACAAAGAGAAAGCTGAAGAGTGCGGTGTGCAAAAGTACTCCGCCCCCTTGAGTCAGTACTTTGTCGTTGCAGCTGCTAATCTTTAGGGTTTGTCTTTACCAGCTTTGCTAATGTAGTGACAGATTTATCCCCCATTCATCTTTTCCAAGCAGCTGAAGTTCAGTCAGATTAGATGCAGAGCATTTGGACTGGGTTTAAATCTAGACTTTGACTGGACCATTCTAACACATGAATATGTTTTGTTGTAAACCATTCCATGGTATCCCTGGCTTTATGTTTAGGGCTCCACTCCAGTATCAACTCCAACAGGTTTTCTTCCAACATTGCTCTGTATTTGGCTCCATCCATCTTCACATCAAATCTGACCGTCTTCCTGTCTGCTGAAGAGAAGCATCCCCACAGCATGATGCTGCCACCACCGTATTTGATAACGGGATGGTGTGTTCAGATTGTTGTACAGCTTTTAGAATCTTATTTAAAATGTTTAATTTTCTGACCAAAGCGCCTTCTTCCACGTTTGCTGTGGAAGTCCAACATGGAAATGGCTCTGCTTATGCTTTTCTTTTAACAACGGCTTTCTTCTTACAACCGCTAAAATCTGATAGCACTTAATTTAATTTATATTTTGTGAAGAAGGAAGTTGCGCTCAGTGTTTTGCGTTGATTCCTTCAGTAGTTCTTGCTGCAGTGCCCCCACAGGAGAGAGGGGAAGAGGTTTTTCAATTAGTTTGGATCGTTTGACACAGTGCAGTGTGAAAGCAAACAGCAGCAGCTGGAGATGGAACAAATGTTGCAACTTTGGTCTCCAATCCAACCGAGTCTACAGGAATATCAGGTGTGAAAACAGCCTTAATCTGATAGCTGGATTGGAAACGGTAGTGCGTCAGATTATTCGTTACTCAGAGTAGCGAGTTACTAAGTAACTCATTCATGACATCGCTGGCAACGGATCCCTCAGAGCCCACAGACCGGCGCGGATAGCAACGAATCATAAAAACATATAAAGCAAACCTGATTTGCTGACCGATGAGTCATACACTACTCTTTGGGCTTTGTGGTGCTGAGAAATTTACTTGCCCTTTCTGTTGGAGTGGCAACAGAGAGGGCCACTCCAACAGAAAGTTCAAAACACATTTATTTGCTCTCTTCATGTCAGAAAGCACAAGTTGCAGTTATGTTTCTGCAACTCTGGTCAGTAGTTTGTCTTGGCACCTTTTCACGTCTATCTGCAGAGGTAAAAAGGTCATCGACGTACACAGCGTTCCAACAGCGTTTAAGTCCGCGAGTGTGAACAGCTCCTTATGCAGCCATAATGGGGTAATTGCTTTGGTGAAAGAAGACAAGTCAGTAACAGCCTTCTGATTCCTACGGCTCCCCATTGAGGCGTTTTATCCCACAAACTTATCACGTGGCGACAGTTGGAAATGTTGAAACTCAAAAAAAGCAAATCCATTAGAGAGTTATTGAAGAAAACACAGCAGTTGTGCATCGTCTTATTTCTGCATGTTTACATCTGAATGATTAATCTGAATATTAACACATCATCACAGCAAGTTCTACTTCAATACTCATTCATGGCGAGATAAAAATCCCTTTTAGCCTAACGGTGGGATGATGAATGCAAATTGAGCACATCCAACTTCCCGTCTATAACATCGTGTCTGGTTCCAGGCCTGGGAAGCTCACCTCCTCATCCCTTTCATTAGCGGGCTTTTAGAGTGAGAGTGGCGCGGCGAACAGCCCCGCCACCACGCACTCGCTGGTTTAAATGCAAAGCCAAACAACGTGGAATTGCACTCCGCTTCTTGCCTGACATAATTACCCCAGCGCAAGATCTCCTTTCTGTGAACGATTTCCTCATTTTCAGTTTCGTAGCCGCTTCTTCATAGTTGTACACTCGGCTGAAAAGGCAATGATGCTGCACTTTGGGAGCACATAAAAAGACATAAAGCATTCCACTACACACTCTGAGGCTCTTGTCTTCATGCCGGCACTTAAGCTACTCTATTTATTTATTTAGTTTTTAATTTTTTTTTCCTTTTTTTTTTACATTTTTCAAAGCATGAAAAACGTGTCATATCACTTGATAGCTGAAGAACGACCATCAACTTTTAATTAAAGAGATGGTGGAGGCTGTGATGTATATTTTAGACCTAATTAGCATGCCTGACTCAGGGGAGAGAAGTGATTAGTTGAGTAAAGCCTCCCTGTGGATGTTGCAGACAAAACACACTTGGAAATAAGTGTGTGTTCAGACACACACCCTGCACACTGACAGCCTTTGCGCTGAGACTGCGAGCCTCGCAGCAGTTAGTGATTATTCTCTCTGGTGCGACATTTACATTTTACAACACGCACCTTAAAGCTTTGCTGTGTTTTCAAGTTAATTTTTAATTGTTTTTTTAAGAATATTGACATACAACATAATCGCAGTACTATTCAGGAGAACATAAGAAAAGCAGTGAGTGCCACTGTGGCGGCTTTGGTTCTCCTCGCTAAAGTCCTTCTCAGCAAACAGAATAAAGAGGTCATGAATTGTAAATAAACTGAGGCTCTTAATGGGCTAACAGATGTGATTCATCTGAAATGTTTAACGCGTTAATATTACATAAGGCAGATGAATCGCATGACCTGTTTTGACCCAAAAGCCTTTCTCCCATGGAGGGTTACCTAGCTAGCAGTGGCGCGTTACATGCTACATTTTTGATGCTACAGTCAAAAACGTAGCATCGCAAACATGAGTGAAAAGATGAGCGAGGAGAGTCAGACTGGTGAACCACTGCGGTTAGAGCCGACAGCCCTCAAATCCTCAAAAGTTCCTTTTTCCACATGTCTTTGCCGCCTTCTCTGCCACTTTTACATTAATGTCACAAAAAGTCCACAATGGACATTTGGATAAAACCAGCGTGGTGTGTAGTCTGCTTAGCAACGCTGAACTATCCTTCCACCAAACTACATCCAGTTTACAGTTAACATTTCTAAAGAAAATAACTTCTTTCCTGAATAGGAAAACATAGAAAACTGAGATGTTTGATTTGAGACAATAAAACATTTTCTTAAAAATGTTTACATTTCAAGCTTGCAATGTTAAGCCTAGTGATTAATCACTGCACTAGTGTGATTAATCTGATAAAAATGTTTCATCGAGTGACAGATACACTAATATATTTAGACTTTTCTAGTCATACTGTTCACTCAAAGCACTCACAGGTAAAAGTTCACATAGATTGTGTCCAGCATGTGTGGGGTCTGCAGAGGTGATAACTGTCATAACGATGAATTGTTTGATAACTAGGATAAATCGTATGTGTGTTTGGATTGAAATTGTTTTTGCAATTTACCTTGATACAGCATCTGCTACGAATTGGCCCTTTATAAATTAAACTTCTTGCCATTTATTGAAATAATGAATACTTTGTCATTTGTTTGTACATAGTATAAGTCATTAGGTCTTCTACTGACTGTTTAACAGAGTTGCTCATTCTGATAGTTATTCCCCAAATTTTAGTTGTTGTTTTCTGCCATTCAGTTTGAAAAATAGAATAAAAAAAGAAAAAAAAACAAGTTGAATTTGAAACAAGCTTTCAAAACCTGCAGAGGTTTCTTCTGAGTAGCAGAAAGATCTTTATGAAGTCTGAAGGGGTTTTGCCTAAGACCATTTCAAGTGCCAAGCAAGAGAACAGCTGAAGACTCTGGTTTCCTCAAAGTAAAACCTGACGGAGGCCATGATGTAACACAAAGGAGTTTTTAGGATTGTCAGGGTTGTGAATTTGCTGAGTTTTATTGGACAGCATGAACAGAGGTGAACGCATTTATCAACGACTCTGTTACAGATGTGTAAAAAGCCTTAAGCCTTAATAAATTCATCCTTCAGTGCACTATTATAATCTCAAACTGAAATTGGCCCCCTGCTGTTCAGCTCCAGGTTGTTCAGAGTCCAGGGTCCATTATTCTGCTCCCGCAAAAGGTTTAGAGGTGGGAAGTGAGCTGCCCGTGGAGGGAGGTTGATTTAAAGTCTGTAGAATCATTTCTGTAATGGATGTACTGTATATGCCTTATGTTTGGATGAAAAACAATTTTCAGCTTTGGAGACCTCCAGGTTTTTATTTCAGGTGTTGTCGTATTTCGTAGTTCTCGATGGCGGCCAGTCCAGCAGCATTCTCAGGGACCAACATACACAACATCAGATACTTTTTTATATAAGCCTTTACTTCCCAGTAAAAGCTTCATGTTTGATATAGAAAGCATCCATCTTGATGACCCTAAAATGCTGCTTTTTGCTGCAGTTTCAACAATGGAGTGAAAGTCCCCCCCCCCACCTCCCACTTTGCAAGGATGGAAGAAAAATACGAGTCCTCTTTCAGTCTAGTTGCCAGTGGCTATAAGAAATGGGTTCATGTGTCAGGTAATACTTATACCACTGAGAAAAAAATAGTCAAGTGTGGTTTTGTTTCTCCACTGGACAAATGCATTTAAAGGGAAGGTTGCATTTTTCTTTTCCTTTTTTTCCATAAGAAGTTATGCTGCTCCAGTACCATACAAGTATCTTGGGTGTCTTTGTGTGGCAGATGTTGAGCAGTATTTTCATGTTTCTGTATTGACCCTTTCTACGTCACATCACGCTCTTCAGAAAGCGGTCGGCTCCACCATGACGGACGTCAAAACAACCAAAACACATCAACTCTTGTAATGCTAGTCAAAACACGGAGTTAGTAGCCTGATATCATCTAAGTAAGATTAGTAAGATACAATCAAATATTGCATTATGGAGAAGGAAGATGTCTAACCATCAGTAAGCATAGAGAGAATTCCCCACCATGTAGCCTAGCATGTACAAAAAACATTGGTTAGCATATAGACTTTCATAAGCATTTAAGTCTTCTCTGTTGTCATGGGAAACGCTGTTTATGACACAGTGGAATAAATTATGTGGTGTGAATTCAGGCAAGGTCAGTGATTTGATCAAATCAACAAACATTTCAGGAGGGAGAAGGTTTGGGTCGGTTTCTAAGCTAGCTATTTCCAACTTCTGTAAACACTGCTGTCTGTGAGACCCAGCTAGGTGCTAATTCCACAGGCTAATTATCTAAACCTGAATAAGTCAAAGACATGGTTATACTGGCAAAACAAGTTGGGGAAACTATCACAAGCTGTTTCCATTATAAATGTGCATGAAACTTTTTCAGTCAGTAATTTGCTAATGAAAAAAAAACTTTTTTCATTTGCCATATTTCCATGAAAGATGAAGCACAATTGTAAACACACATGAAGAAGTTTGTTCATGCGATAAGTCATTAAATAACATCATCCTGCTACCACTTCCTGTCATCTTCTTCGTCTTTTCCGTCAGTAGTAACATGTTGATCATGCGACTGGCTGATGCAAGAATATTGTTTCCGTTACAGTTTTGCAAAATAAACAAACTCCAGAATGAAAGATAAAAAAAAAACACCTCATCCGATACCATTTTAGCAAAAAATCGTGGGTTTTTCTGAATATTGGATGTTTCCTTTCAGCAAATTTAGTTATGTAATTCCAATTTGTACAATTTTATGATTAATGAAAAGGCAGCTACAGTCACTCCATTCAACAGTCCCGTCCCTCATTTCCAACATCCATCATGGCGCCTCACGTGATTAAGCGACATACTGTAGTTACAAATAGTCAACATGATGTTATGGAATAGTACAGTTACATCATAATAGATCAATACTGGACTGTGGTGGAGCAGGTGGCAGCACTGCTGCCCTGCAGAAAGAATGATTTGATCTGATGGATCAGGGTTTACCCGCCTCTCAGGTTTTATTGGGCCGCATGTGGTTCAACGTGGTTTTACCATTAAAAAAAAAAAAGTTCAAACAATTGCACAGTTCTTTTGCAGAAAGAACATGTCTGAAATCAAAGCAGTGCAGTGTTGCTCCTATATTTGCTGTTGGCCATGATGTAAACCTATGTGACAATGCATGGAAAACAGTTTCCCAAAATAAATGGGTAAAATTAAGCAATGAGGGATGCTTGTTTTTTTTTTTTCTTCTTTTATCAGCCTTCGTGTTTAGAAAGGGAAAAAATGTTTGTGTGGCTTTAGGACAAAAACGAGGACACAGTCACGCCAACTTCTAGCAACAGTACTGGAGACAAGCCCATGCAAATGGCTGCAATCAGAGACAAAGTGTGATAAATGCGCTGTCAATAGAGATAGTGCTGCACCGCATCACAGCCGCCATCGCAGCCAAGCGAGGCCCTCTCTCTCTCAGCGTATCATGTGAAGAACGCTTTGTGATATTCTACATCATTTAAGTTTTGCCTGATGGCTTTTAATCTATTTCTTTCTTCCAGATTGCACTTCGTGTCTGTGCAGACGCTCTGACTTGGCGTCAACTTGTATAACTGTCCACTGAGCACAAAAGCCCACAGCAGACTCCGTAATTATCCTTGAAATAGTCTGTCACCTGTTCTGAATAGCCTCTGATGGTAGACAATAACATACCTGCCGCTTGAGTGCTGCAATGTGCTATTAATTTTCATGCCAAATCGATCCCACTTAAGACCGCATCATGTCCCATTCTCAGCCTGAGCCGCTGCGGTTGGGAGGGAAGGAGAAAGGCGCCTCGTTTGGAGTTCCTGCTTAATCCCTGCGCCGCTTTCTGCCGTTTCCTCATCATGCTGCCTGAAGGATCAGTGAATGTTCCACACCTGCTGAGGCTTTTTTTCTTTGCAACATGTGTATAAGATTTTCACCCCACTGATGTGATTGTTAATTTTGACCGGCTTAACAAAATGAGTTAATGATCGCCGTCACTCTTTTGAAAAAAAAGACCTTACAGGGGGGGAAAGAAAGAACCAGAACCAGAATTGCGCATATCCTGTTTAAAAAGAACAGCTTTTTTTATATTACTGTCTGAGATTTTTGATCTTTTCACACCTGACAGTCCAATAGACTCTTTTTGATTTCGGATCAAATTCACAACACGTTCCATTTTCAGCTGCTGAGATTCTCTTTTGCACTGCAAAGTGTCAAACAAGCCAAACCTTTGAGCAACATGCTTGACCCTGGCCTGTGGTGGCGCTGCACCAAGAACCACTGAAGGAAACAACTTGAAAACCTCTGAGGAAGACGCTGAGCGCAACTTCCTTCTTCACAAAATGTAAACAAAGATGGAGCGGCATCAGATTTTAGCGGTTCGAGGATTTATCTTTTGTCTTTGGCTAAAGACCACAAATAATTTCTCCTCTCATGCTAGACCAGTGTTTCTCAATTATCAAGGGATCGTAATTTTTTCACACTAGTTGAACCCGAGTCCTAAAAAGAAATTTTAAGGAATTGTGAAAAAAAACAAAACATTTTAGAGCAATCTCCAAGCCTTCTTTCCTTTCAGAAATATACAATTTATACAATTTAATTCCGCTTGAGAGAGAAAATCCTTTTGAAAGCATTAAAATATCTTTAATATTCTTAAGCTTTTAATAACATTAAAAGGCTTTTTTAATGTTTTTAAAAGGGGGCTCTAATTTGACAAAATTTGAATTTTAATTTCACTGTTATTCTGATCAGCGTCAAATCTACATTCCTATGAAAAAAATTGATCTTTATTCAGTTTATCCTTTGTTATAGTACCTGAAACTGGTTTCTGTAACTCGCCCCACTGGTTCCCTGTAGCTCAGAGAATTTACTTTAAAATGTTAGTTTATAAATCACTGAGCAGTTTAGCACCACGATACATTAAAGAGCTGCTGCTGTTGGATCAACCTTCCAGACCTTCTGGTTCTGCTTGCATCAGAACCAGAACCAAACATGGAGAAGCAGCATTCAGCTTCTATGCACCACAAATCTGGAACAAACTTCTATAAAACTGCAAAACAGCTGAAACACTGAGTCCCTTTAAATCGAGACTGAAGCTGTTTAGAGTTGATTTTGAACCATAATAAATGATACACAGACCAACATATTTGATGTGGGTGATTGTGCTCATTAAAATGTAATATTTACTGGTTTTCTCAATTGTTGACTGTATGATGTTTTTTATGACTATGGATTTTTTTATTTGTAAAGCACTTTGACCTGCCTTGTTGCTGAAATGTGCTTCTTCAAATAGGCTCTGTTAGCACCGGTTAAATGTGAGCGGCCCAGACTGGATCTGACTGTCATGAAAATCAGCTACCAAAACAGATTTGAACGGTTCTCATGAATTCTTTTATGATTTCCAGAGGATTTCAGAACAGATGAATCTGCAAAAGAGAGTTGAACCTGACATGATTTCCCCGTGGCTCCCTCCATCAGCTTCCCATTACAGTATTATGATAAATGACATGAATTCTGTGCAAATCACGTCACACATGACTTCCTTTTCTAACTGACACAACAGGGCGTACAGTTTTATAATCCAAATTCAAATGCCAAAGCATTTTTATATATATTGCTGAATTTCAGAGTGAAGTCCAGAGGGTCAATTGGTGGGGGGGCAGATTTCTTGACAAAGTATTTAAATCAATCTGTAGCAATCAGTGAGGAAACATTATGTCAGGATGAGGAGTGGACTGTGCCGAGATAAGAGCAGCAATCTGAATCGGAGGAAGAGAGTGTTATGACAGAACCTGACCTGCTGCCCTTCAGGAGAGACGTTTCATTAGACAAACTGTTCCTTTTAGATTTAGATGCCACATGATGTGCACTCGTCCCCATTGTTTTCCACAAGTGGAGTTTTCACAAGATTAGTATCTAATGGCTTTTATGTCCCATTTATCTACAGAGCTGTCATGAAGTATTCAGCATCTCCAAATCAGTGCACCTCTATTAAAGGAGGTCAATGCTGCTAAATGGATGTAGTCACCCTTCCCAGAACAGAATAAAGTTCAGCAAAAAAAACAAACATAACTAAATGGGCTCGTAGCCAACTGATGAAATGTTGTTACAGATGGACTGGCTGGAGCGTCAGAGGATCAGAGCATACGCTGGATTCATGCTGGGCTTTTTCTGTCGCACATTCTGGTTGACACTGACCAAAATCTGAACATTAGCGGGAGTTATGGTGGTAAGAAGAGTCATGAAGGAGAAAATGAAGATTTGACACAAGAAATAGAGACATCTCAGTAATCTAAAACTAATAGAAAAAATTTAAGCAACCTACTTGCAAACTGAATGCAGACTGTTTCATGTAAAATTCATGAGCAGTAAATATTTTGTTAGTATCAGTATTGAACCAAAGAAAGCAAAGCAAGCAAGCCTTTAAAGTTGTGATGCTTCTGATGGGTCAGATGGACTCAAGAAATTGTAACAGCAGCTGCGTGGGGGAGGCGGGGGCAATAAAATGTTTTGTCATGGGGCCCAAGATTCCTGGCGGGGCCCCTGCTCACATCCGTAGATTTGTCCAACTGCAGTGAGAAACACCAGCAATCTGCAATGTCCTTCCAAAGTTGCTAGTTAAATCCTCGGCCATGGCTTCATTGCTCCATGCGACAGTACTTCTAGACAGCTGGAGAGCTTTGATGAAAGCTAACATTTCTGCCTCGTTTTCAAGGTCTTGAAACAATGAGTCAGCTGCTTCAACAGACGCCCCTTTGACCATCTCTCTGTCCTGTTAGGACTTCTTATTAATGAGGAGGTGACTCACCTGAAACGATACTTCGGTGGTGGGTTTTGCTTTTGAAGAATGTGAGAAACATGACTGTTGTACGGACAACTGGCATTTCAGTTCGTTCGCTTTCTCTTTCTCAGCTCACGTTTTGGCGGGAAGTTGGTGCCGTGTTCTCTATGAACGGTCAGAAAATGCCGCTCCACGTTTCCCCTCTTTCACATTGTGACTGCACACAGGCAGATAAGACAAACACTTCAAAATTGTCACCGTGAAACAAAAGTCCTCCCATTCCGTATGGTAGTGATGTTTTTGGTTTTTTACTGGGTCCAGCTCCCTCACTTATTTTTACAAACATTTCTCAGGTTAAAAGAAAAACCAAGCTAGTTCTGCAGCACTTAGCTCAGCTGTTTGCGCATGCGCGGTGACCAGAACGAGTCCCTTCTTCTTCTTTGTTATAACGGCAGTTAGCAAACAATTAAATTCCTTTACTGCCACCAACTGGCAAGGAGTGTGGACTACATTGTCAAATGCCATCTGACTGTCTGCCCTGTGCATCAATTATGCGATAGGTTGACGTCTTTTTTTTTTTTTGTCACGTGATCTACCCACAGTACCTTCACGATTGACTGGTAGATTAATCAATATATTTGATGTGCATGATTTTGAAGATGGCATTTGACAAAATGTAATGTTTATTGCTGTTTCATAACTGGTTACAGTTTTATGTTTTCATAGTGTAAAGCACTCTGAACTGCCTTCTTGCTGAAATGCCTTTGCCAAGGTTCTTGACATTAATATTAGCAGCCAACTGAATTGAGAAGAATTGACTAAGACGTTTTGTACTCCACTGAATGAATGCACCTGCCCCAAGCAATGATACATAAAGCTCCATCATTAAGTAAACTCTATCTGGAACGGATGATCTAAACCAGCCTGCTGCTGATTCCTCCATCAGTTTCTTATTTTTTTTTTTTTTTAGAATTTCTAAGAGAATATTGTGATCAACTTTTCAGTAGTGCTGTGAAGTGAAAGTTTCACTTCAACTCTTTAACTGGGTCAATGCTGAGTAAATACTCACGTAACTCATTGGCAACGATTTCTTAAAGGACCCTTTTGTACGTTACTGAAGGACTTTAGTCGGGAGCAGGTTTCTTTTTTTCAGTGTCCCATGCAAATATTTTAGAAAATGAAAGATATTTGCTTCTGATATAAAACTGACTGTAATTTAATTCTGTTGGTGCCATTGCTGTTTCTGAAAAATGTGCACAGTAAGTCCTCAGGTTCAAACAATGGAAGCCCATCAAACATCTGCTAAGCTAAGCACAAGCATAAACCGATACGAGTCAGATGGGTGGGCATCAGACGGGGTTATATTTGGAATCATTGGTTACTGATTCCAAATGATCTGGAGCCATTTTACAGCAACTCCTCATGCTCTCAGGACACCTTGGTCTCACATTCCTAAGTCAAAAAGGCAAAAAGCATCTCAAGCCTTCTCCTCATTGCACATGCACCAGCAGCGACGGCCAAGTGTGTCCGCAGAGACGCCCCTCCATGGCTGCGAACGTAGCCTGACGCGCTCCCAGCAGAATCGGCTTAGCAGATAAGTCTGAATTCGTGCCTTCGGGCGAGCTCACATGCTCTCTCTCTAACTCTCTCCAGATGACTACCAGCTGCTCAGACTGAGAGCTGCTGCTTTGATAAAGCAATTCAGAGCTGAGGGATATCTTCAGATATGAGTTCCTTGATCTGATAAATAATAAAGGCGAGAGTGAAGCTTAGTTCAGTACCTATGGCGCTGGCTGACCATGAAGCAGTTTTGTTGGGGTTACATCTCCGCCCTCCTATTCCTCCAGGCCACAGGTGGAAAGTCTGAGAGATATTTAACATTCTACTAATCTTTATTGTGCACTCCTGCCTTATTATCAGATATAAACAGAAGCACGTGCACTGTTCTACATATTTATGTCTCGCTGGCTGTGTGAAAAATGCTTTTCAAACAGTTTATTATTTCATACCTCAGTGGGGCAAGCCATGAATGTTTCAGAAAATCTCAACCAGGCTATCCAAAGCCTTACTTCTAGACCAACCCAAGTGTTTGGGTTGGTCTGGTACTCAGTGGTTGAGCATATTCACCACTGGCTGGACTCTCGCTGGCCAGACGGTGTTAAACCCAAACACCGCGTTGCAGCAGAACATTGACAAACGTGACGCACTAGTCTGTCCATGCTTGTTGCATACAGTGGCGTTCTTCTGTCCCTCAGTCAAGGGAGGGTGTTGAGTGACACCAACAGCTCCACCCTAACCACACCATCATCCTAGGAACTGACAGCTGAAGGCGACCATAAATTGTACGGTACAAGTCCGTTGTATGGGTCAAAATCACTATGGAAATGTCGTATCCCATCCGATTGTATCCTTCAACTTTTGTTGTTCTTATTTCCAATAATTCCCCCACCCGTACTCCTTCCAGGGCTAGTTTATTCTTTAGTTTATAGGTTTGGGGTTTGCTTTGCACTCAGTATGTCTTGCCAATCTAGTTTATTCCTTTTGTAATTTGCTCAGCCTTGTTCTGTTCAGTCTTAGTTGTTCCATTTAGACCCTGTGTTTAGTTATTTGCTTCAGTTTCATTTTCCTAGTTTCCTTCTTCTCCCCCTTGTGCCACACACTCTCTTTCTCTCTCTATCCTCAGTCTCATCTCTCAGCTGCAGCTCGTCACTCCATCAGCCACCGGTTCTCCATCCAGTATTTAAGTTCCTCTTTGCGTTCCTCATGGTCTGTCCTCTACCCGTGTTTTTGTCTCATTAATACTTACGGTCACCATGTCTCATCTGGGTGTCGGCATTTAGGTCCCCTCCTTGCATCAAACATGACAAGGAATAGACAGAATAGTGTTCTGAACCTTTGGTCATGCGCCTCCCACTCCAGCTAGCAGAGCCTGTTATGAATGCTAAGGCTAGTTAGCATTAGTACGCAAGTATAGCCTGATCGTGTGACATTAGTCACAAGGTAGTCTCTTAGTAACATGGCTTCAACTGTGTTTCATACAAATGTTTATTTGTAATTGTGTGTCTTTAACATTCCCCAGATGTTCAGCATGCAGCTGTCCACCTGCAGCAGGCCTTCCTTCAGATCAGACTACCCAGGGCAGCCTTTGCTCCCACATCCTCCAGGCATGAATTTCAAAGCAAATAGCAAATCTTCAGCTCCTATTTTACATCATTCCTCCAAGATTACTGCTAAATTAATACCTGCCTTCTTAAAAACAGTCAGAAATATGATGCTAAATTGTTGTACATTTGCTGCGATGTAAATTCTCAGACCAATTTAGGCTAGCCTACATTTTAACTTCCACATAGCCTCTGAAGCCAGCAGGATCTGAGGGCACTTTCAAAGACACAGCTGGAGGCTGAAATATGCTTCTGACGTTGTGGAGCGGTGGGAGTAATTCCAAAGCCTGCAGCCATAAAAACCGTCTCTGTCTGACAGTCATTAATGGTGGTTTAAAATCCTCCTAACGCACTAAACGCTAATCCTGGTGGAGGGTGTTTAGAGAAGTGTCTTCCATCACTTGTCACCCAGGAGAACAGGCTTTTGTGTTCCTCTGGGTTTCTTAACAAGATACATTTTCAATAGGCTTCAGTTTAAATCACATAAATCTATTTTTCATGTGTGGAGATGCCTTTAATGTGTCATATGAGCTTCATTCTCAGAAATGACTGAAAAAGTGACGGTGTGAGTTGAATATGTAGCCCAGGTAGATGAAAAATTTAGATTAGCGAGTCGAAAACAAGGTACATTCAGGTTGCAAACACAAGGCAGGAATGTTATTAACTTTGAATCCAGCCATCTGTCATCTATACAGTAATTTATTTTACAGTCTACTAGAACACTGTTACCTTGCAGCAAGAAGGTTCTGGGTTCGATTCCCGGCCTGGGGTCTTTCTGCACTGAGTTTGCATGTTCTCCCCGTGCATGCTGGGTTCTCTCTGGGTTCTCTGGTTTCCTCCCACAGTCCAAAAACATGACTGTCAGGTTAATTGGTCTCTCTAAATTCTCCCTCGGTGTCAGTGTGTGTGCATGTTGTGTGTCCTGCCTGTTTCTGTGTTGCCCTGCGACAGACTGGCGACCTGTCCAGGGTGACCCCGCCTCTCGCCCAGAACGTAGCTGGAGATGGACACCAGCACCTCCTGACCCCTCTAAGGACAAGGGTGTAAGAAAATTGATGGATGGATGGATGGATGGATGGATGGATGGAACACTGTACAAGGAAAAATCTTTACAAGAACAGACTAAAAATAAGAACTGATGTGGAAGGGGAAAAGAATTATGGTTACAATGACCATAATTTCAACTTGAATAGATGCATTTTTATTTGAAAGTAAGAACAGAGTCAATGTTGCTGGTATCTGGAAGCAAAGAGCTCCAGAGCTGTGGAACAGAGAGAGAAAAGACTCTGATCTCCACGGTGTGGAGGCCGAGCTCAGGAACAACCAGACAGATCAGGAAGTAGAGGAGATGTGCAGGAGGAACAGAAAGGAAAGGGAGAGAGGAGTTATGGATGGCTTTAAAGCACAACTCAAAACTCATGTGTCCAAGTTAGCCTTCTCACTTGAACTTTTATTATTTAGTGGTTTTGTGTCTTTATAGCCATGTTTTTGTGTTTTTAGTGTTGTAAAGTGTCCTGTGTTTTGAAAGGCACTGACAAATAAAATGCATTATTATTATTATTACAGGTATACAACAGTATTTTAAATTGATTTCATCTGAACGGAGGAATTAAAGTCTGTTAATCTCAAATAATTTAACTTTAGGTGAAGACTTTTTGCAGACTTTGAGGATTTTCTTGTCTTTATCATCTCCGCCGGTTTGATCTTCCTCAGGAAAACAGAGATTTCAAAATTGTGAGTCAAGTCTCCTCTGTAAAGTCAGACCTGTTTGATGCAAACTCCTAAAAACATTATCGGAAGCAGAATGTTGGAATACAGGGGGGCATCGTGCTTAGAGCATCCAAATGGATCTCCAGCATACAGAACACAGATTTTATTTGCTCTTTCATCTAAATGAATAATAATAACATATGGAATTTATTCACTTACTTTCATTGAATATGTGAGCTCAACCAATTAATACCGTATCCAGAAAAAATCAACAAGCTCCTCTTATGTAGAGCTTGCAGGTCCTTTTTGCATATTTCTCAGAATGGAGAGAACAAAGCAGCGCAGTCTGTTGACGGCCTCAGGCTCTTCATGTAACCGGCCCAAACAGACTAATTGGAGTGGCTGGAGGCAGGTCAGAAATGCTCGGCGTTCTTAATGAACCTGTGCTGTTCATGATTAGGAGCGTCTTAGAACATTACAGTCCTTCAGGGCCAGGAAGTGTTTTCCAATTGCACACATTTTTTAAAAATAAAAATATCAAAAGAAAATGAGTCTTAAGGTAACATGAGGAAAGATAACAGAAAGATAACAACCATAGTAGAAAAAAAATTATCAGATCAATGCATCAGCAGGAGAGGCAATTCAATAATGATGCAAGTTGAAAAATGGTATTTTAAAAAATTCAATCTGATGCAGACACAGCTGCATAGTTTATAGAGCGGTGATGGTTTATGGTATTTCTTCTTGTTTTTATTATCACACTGAAATATTATTTTAGATTTTCTAACAGATTTTCATTTTAGATAATGATGGCTTGAGTGAATAAAACATGCAGTAATCAGTGATCTCCAGTAGTGATTTTACGTACTAAGACAAATTTAAGCCACCCTTCATGTATAACATTTTTTAAAAGTATTCAACTTTGTTGAATCAAGAATTAACTGATTAATCCCATGTCATGAGAGAGTTGTGTGTAATTTCACTAGACTATTGCAGTCTAGAAATCATGAAACGTCACACAGCAGTAAAGCTACTAGCAACTCTTCCATGGATGAAGCCGACAGGAAACAAAGAAACAAAGGCAGACACTTGTCAGGATTAGCTACCATAGGTCAAAGTTGGGTAGTAACTAGTAACATTTACTCAGTTATGTTTTGGGGGAAAAAAGTACTTTTAAGAGTATTTTCACTACGCTGTACTTTGGCTAAAGTGTACCGTCTGTGGAAGACGAGGCCGTTAAGCAACTTGGCTCGACTCTGAGATCACATTCATGAATTAGAACTGACAAAAACATTGGTAGTAACAACTATTTGTCTGATAACATTAACACTACAGACGACTATACTTTCAGTTCATTGACTTGTAAGACTCCCCATCTTAGTCTGTACCTTTCCAGAGAGTCTTGCTTCCAGGAGTTGACCGTCACCACGTCCCGTTCCTCTCACTGCACCGTCGGCCTTTTCTGACGCTTTACTGCAGGGTTTGTCTATCCTGGTCCTCAGGGACCACTGCACTGCATGTTCTTGGTCAGGGTCTCAAACTCCAGTCCTTGAGGGCTGATGTCCTGCAACATTTAGATGTGCCTCTGCTGCACAACACCTGAATAGAATAATTAGGTCATTAGCAAGACTGGGAGAACTGATCTACACAAGGAGGAGGTAATTAAGCCATTTCATTCCAGCGTTTTGTACCTGTGGCACATCTAAAAACTCCAGAACAGCGGCCCTCGAGGACTCGAGGACCCTTGTAGGTGTTTCCCTCCTGCCACAGACCTGACTTGTATAACTGGGTGATTAACAGGCTTCTGATGTCTGCAGAGGAGGACCTGCGATCTTTTGAATTAGATGTTCTGGAACAGAGACACATCTAAAACATGCAGGACAGTGATTCCTGAGGACTGGAATTGAGAGGCACTGCTGTAGAAGCATCTAGGTACATTGAGTGCTGGAGACAGAGACGGGTGTCAAAGGTCAACGCCTGTCAACCTTTGGGAGTCATTGACAGCAACCATGCCCAAAGACCAGAGATTTCCCTGCTTAGGAAGGCCAGTGGATGCCTCGCTGTTCTGTTTTTGCAGCCAAAAACTTTTCATTAAAGTTACTAATATTTTTTATGCTTTATTTCTGCTATGACATGGTTTTACAAAAAGATTTTAATTTCTTCATGTAACCAAAGGTCAGAGTTGGTTAAAAGACAGGATTTTAACATAGTTAACATTCAACATAGAAGTAAAATTTTGAAGTACCTTCTTGAAATAGCGTCTATAATGCAAATAAAAATCATGTTCTGAGGATCTGGGCAAAGGAAATGACACAAAAACCACTGAAGACACTGAGCCCAACTTCCTTCTTCATCATATTGAAACAGACGTGGAGTGGCGTCAGATTTGAGCAGTTGTAGGATTTCTTTTTTGTCTTTAGTAAAAGACCATGAGCCATTTCTTTTGCTAGCAGTAGACTCTCACATTTGTTTTGTTTGTATTTACCCAGAATGCCTTGCGCTATAGTCTGCTTCCTGCTTTTTGAAATCCATTTATTTTTTAGAACTGCGCCAGAACTTCACTTCACCTGAACCCAGACGCAGGTTTCTAGGCGGACCAGAGTTCACTCTTTTAATCCACATCAGAGTTCGGTTACGCATTCACACCTCCCCAAACGAACCAGACTTTCTTAGCAGAAGAACCGGAGTTGGATTAAAGCGGACCTAACAGGACTGGTAGAATGCACCTCAAGTCAGCTTGCAGAATCTCTCATTGGACATTTTGGCTACCAAGCATGTTATCAGATGTTAGAAAAAAGCTAAGAACAACCAAACTGGCCTTAAAAGAAGCTATTGATGTTATTGAATCTTTGGACAACAAGCGGAGCTGGGCAGCACTTTCCATCGATCTGACCGAGGCTTTCTGAGGCAGTCTGAAAATGCAAACACTTTATCCTAGGACTACATGAACACAATGAGACTGTTTGGAAATGAATGAGCAGACAGACCTCAGTGAGCAGACACACGTTACCTTGGGAAGCGAGAACAAAAACCTGTGGAATGCATGACCTTCCCCCAGCACAGAGGTTTTCAATATTAGTTCAGCACAATTTATGGTTATCAGCAGTCTGGAGGAAGATGAAATGTTTTCAGACTGGAGAGCTGGCTTTCACAGTGCTGTGAAAAAGTATTTCCCCTTTTACAGAGTTCTACTACTTTTCCTTTGTGTCACTAAAATGTAATAAAAAGGGAAGTGAAAATAGAGGGAGAAGAAAAGAGGGAGAGAAGAGAAACGTTATGCAAACCAACCTGTCCTAATGTGAATAAAACAATTACCACACGCTTACTGTTTTAGTAATTGATTATTAGTCTGATGATTAATCTGCTTTGTTCTCAAGTCTTTTTCCTACTGTAATGAAGAAATCTTCATTACTGGAACTATTTTTACTTAAGTCACTGCATAGCACTTTAGAAGCACTTTTTGCACTTTATTAATAAGCACTTTAATAGCACTGCACTCTAAGCATAGATTTGCATATCAATACCAATTTGCACACAAGAAGAAGTTTTAACCATTTATTGAGCATTTGAATAAAGATCATGTAGCCTTTAGTTCTGGGCTCTGCACAGCTGCTCCTCATTGAGAAGTGAGGCGGTTTCCTGTGAAGGGAGGATGATTGTTACTCAGAGCAATGAGCTACTGGTGGGTAAAACTGAGCAAATGTTTGTGTATAATCTGTGTGGAGGTGCTAAGATGGAGTGACTCACCTGTCTTTTCTGTGTCCTCTCCTGGGTGTTTGGACAAATACTTCCCCGGGGGTCCAGACATCATTCATAGGTTCCATGGAAAAGTGTGTGTGGGGCCGGGGGTGAATTGTTTGTGTGTTTTTTGTGGTGTTTCGCAATGGTGCTTATGGTGTAAGGATAAAACATAAAATAAATAATTCCTTTCTTTAAAAACAAGACAAACTTTTCATTGTATAAAATGCAATAACAGCGTTCCTTCAGTGGATAATTGATCATCCAGATCAGAACGAGGAAATCCAGCTCAGATGGGACGACCAAACGAGCCTGAGACAAAAACCACAAAGTGAAAAATCTTCCAGAGAAGCAAAAACTGTCAGGAAACAACCCCGGCTCCAGACGAGTTTAACGGGGGCATCGGCTTATTTTTGGGGGGACAGAGGGCAAAATGAATCTACGTAGCAATAATAATATTACTCAAGTAAAAGAAAGAGGTAAAGTGCAGTAAAATCTACTCTTATAAGTACCTTTTTCCAAAAAAGTTACTCAAGTGAATGTAACAAGTACTACCCACTGTTGAACATCAACAACATCAGTAGCCTATAAGCTACTTGTTAACAAGCTTAATGTGCTGTAGCTACGCATCTTTTAGCAAACATTACCTGCATCCAGCAGCATTACTCAACTCAGTTTGTTCATTTGGGGAAAAACTGCAAAGTTCTTTGTGTTTTGCTGGTTTGCTGCCATGATTCAAACACACACCTGTGAAGCTCTGCACCTGAGCTGGGCCTGCTCAGAGCACTCATGTTGCGTTCAAAGGCAGCTCAGAAAAACAGGTCACGACATGTTAGCAACGGATTAAACAGCTGAAAAAAAGTGACAAAAGGCACAGATATTTGAAGTGCGGAAGCCCCTACTGTATCAAATCCATATAGGAATAACAGAGAGTTGGCCACTGAGGTAAAAACAACAAACAGCTTCCAGTCCAACTGGGGGCACGGCTGACTCTGTGGGCGGTCAGTGCCCACCATGCCGCCGGTTCTGCTCAGAGGGTTTGAGTTTACCACAGAGGTTACCATTCAGGCAGCCAGCTCTTCTTAAACTACCGTTGATGGGCCTCAATGGAATGCAGGTGTGCCACACCTGCAGGTCCCCAGCCGCGCTTCCTGGCGCCATCAAGTGGACACTGAAAATGACACACAAGGACACAACAAAGCACCTTCCTAACTGGATGCCGTCCACCTGGACTGACAGACGAAAGAGAAGCAAGAAGAGACACCAAGAAGCCGCAGAAGAACAGCAGAAATACACAAACCAGTCACATTCAATGACATTTCCACAGCTGAGAAGCATGTTTATTAAGCAATGAGTCAAACACTCTCAGCAGCCATGAGGACACCGTGTCCACATGGAGACATTGTCCACATTGTTGGTGACAGTTAAGAAGGTTAAAAACTTTGTTCGTTTCACGAATGGCCACGGACAGATTGAGTTGTACTAAACTTTCCAGGTTAATTAAAGATGGATAAATATAATGAAAGAAAACTAATAATCTCACATGAAAGGTGGGAACGGCTCATTTCTATTTGATACACAGAGCGGCATGTTGGAGAATGATAATTAGAGCCACTGCTTTGTTTCCTTATCGCTCCCATCATCTGAGCGCCGGACTCACAGCTACGTCCTTTCAAACTGCTCGCTAAACAAAAGGAACTATTGATCATACTTCGGTGTGTTCACAGAAGCTGAGTGTTATTCACGGCCCGAGCCTCAGGTCATTCACACGGGCAAAACAATTTCAAAGAATTTGTGCATGACTAAACAATAAGACCAAAAGAAAAAATCCTGAAATATAAATTATATGAAAAGTGACTTCTCAAGAACATTTAATCTGCAGCACATCTTTTTTTTCTTCTTCATGGAAATAGGAAATGGAGAACTGCAAGGCTATTGGGTATTGATTTTCCATCGGAGTAGAAGATTAGGATGTGGTTTCCGCCCAATAGAGACAGTTGCCATTTTATGTCTGCCACCATTACCCAGGAAGGAGTCCTAACCTGAAGACCATCGGCTGTCCTGTCATGTTCCCTCGTGACGTCGTTTCACTGCATGGCGTCCAACTCAATAATCGACGAACAGCCGTGACATGTAGCCGATTAGAACCGAGACCCGCTGGATGTTTCTCTGCCCTGTTGCTCAGAGCGACGTTATTTTCTAATTACGTACAGCGCCGTCACCTCTGCCAAGTCTATTCACTGGCATCAAAAGTATGACCAAAAGTAACAATGGAGTTCCTGTAAGTATGATGAATAGTAATGCGGTATTTGTATTCATGGAACAGACGGGACCGGGTTATTTGCATGCCGTCCTCCGTTTCCGTCTGAATGACAGCGAGAAATGAAACGAGTGACGGAGGCCTTTCATCTGCCACCGAGCAAAACTAACTGAAAGGAAAAGGGCAGAAAGTTAGGCGAAGCAGCACCGCACTTCGTCTGGATTTTTATCCCTCGTCGCTCGGCTTGTCAGTCAAACAACTCGGTGATGATTCCTGTCTTCTGGTGTTGTTTATCTAATGCTCTTTATTTGCACAAAGGGTCCGGTTCTCTTGAGGCGAAGGATGTCAGTCTTAACTATTTTATGCAAATCATATAAACGCCAGAGTTATCTTTCAATGCAAACAAGATGTTCTTAGCAAGAAATGTTTTAGAAAAGGAAAAAAAAAACCCAACCTTTGAGAGATCAGAAAAGTGATGTCTTTTTCATAACAAATGAGTTTGTCTGTTTCCTGGCTGATTTCTTTCTGTTGTTTTTTAAAGTCATTGGGAAAAAAATAATCTTTTCATAAAACTCCAAACAGACAGAGGCAAAGCAAACCTCTGGACTCAACGTCTGATGGACCGGCAGCCTGTTCATGGTGTACCACACCTCTCTGTCATGAAGTGCGGTGGTGTGAATGGTGAGGCAGATGCAGCAGACCCAGGATGAAATGATTATGGTGATTTAATGATGAGAACGAGGTGCAAACAAATCCAAAAACAGTCCAAAATCCTGGCAGCAGAGCGGAAGGCAGAGGCTCAGCACTGGTAGCAACAGGACATACGAAGGACAAACGACGACACATGACTGCTTAGACACAGGTGACACTAAATACACAGGAGGTAATCAGGGAACGAGAAACACCTGGGAACTAATCAAGGGGAGACAGGACGACACGGAGACTCAGAAACAGAGGAAACTCAAAATTAATACACAGAAAAACTCAAACCATGACACTCTCGCCCAGTGGCTGCTGGAGATTGACCCCGGTCACCAGTGACTCTGAAGGCATTAGGGGGTTTAGAGCAGGGGTCTTCAGACCCGGTCCTCTGGAGAACAGGTCTCCTTATTGAGTCAGGTCAGCTGGACCGGGGACCCGTCTAAAAGCAGCAGGACCGGATCTTCAGGACTGGGGTTGAAGACAGACCATGGATGGGAGGATGAACTAAACAACTTGTTGAACCTCCTTCAGCAGTGATACCTTGGAGTGGTCATTTGTTTCTGGCTTTTTAGTTTAGGTACATCATCAGTCTGTTGGGGTTAACATGCAGTTATTTTAAATAGCTTCCTTATAGATCCACTACATTTCAGTGAGCCAAATATTTAGGAATCTTTCAGGACACTGTAACATTGAGTACTTGACGTGGGTTTGTTTTGCGGTTTTTTTTAAATTATTTGCTGGCAAGGGAGGAGGACTTTTTAAAAACCTTCAAAGTGTCAACTGAAGAACTTCCAGAGAAGCCATTCATGTGTCTCGCTCTCTAACATCCCATAAGATGCGTGAAATCTCCAAAATTTCCAAAGTTTTGGAAACTGGCTATCTGATACCAGCCTGCAACGTCTCTTTAGGAGGACAATTCTTCACGCCTTGTAGGTTTGAGAAATAAAAACTGAACAGACTGTTATGTTATTATTCTGCTGTGAAAATAACTGATAAGTGAAGAAAGGTCTCCTGCAACTTCAAAGGAAGTAACTGTATAATTTGCATTCACAGTGATGAGCACTCATATTCCAACGGATGGAGGGTTTTCACACTTTACTGGATAATTTAACATAATTTAATGCCTAAATGAAGTTGAAATATCAGTGCTGTCTAAATGTTACACTTCTTGTAACATTGGTGGAGGACAGATTTGGGTTGCTATTCTCTAACATTAAGTAAAAAAAGATGTCTGCAGTGTATTTATATATTCAACACATAAATCAGAAGAGCTGCACTCTACAAACTTAATTAATTGGATAGACAGTCGCTTATTTATTATCAGCTGCACGTTGCATGTTTTTACCTGTAATGATACCTTTGCGTACATTTGGATATTTTGTGTATTTTTAAAGATATACGCAAAATCTCCTTAAATATTTTGTGTATTTTTGACCTATGAAATAAGATTTCGACACTAAGCTTACAAAATAAACAAATCATGACTATGAGCGACAAGCAAAACAAACGGAAGGTTTGGTGTAAACAGGAAGTTGTGGATTTCCCAGCTCTTTGGAAATAACAGCCTCTATCAGCTGACTGATGATACCCACAAGTTGTCTGAATGTCTCATTTCACAGCGCTAACTAAAGATCCTCTGCCTTTTGTGCCATTTTCATGCTGCTTCTTCCTGTTTCCCAAGGAAGCGTTTACATGCTGCTGCAGGTGAATATTGAGTAGAATCAGTTTGAAAACTTTTCTATAACTATCAGCAATGTTTTATGGTCTTCCTTATAGCTAAACACTTTTTCCTTGGCTAAATTTAACTTTAATACCATCCACTAAGCGCCCCATCATCTGTTTCAGTTTTTAGCACACAGACATTTGGTTGCCAGTCAATAAGCTTTCAAATCTGCCTTTTGTACAGTCAGAAAGTTAGCATCTTCACATGTTAGCATCCATGTGTCTCACTTTTTCATGTTCTACTTTCCTTTGGTGAATGTGTTTCCAGTCTTCCAAGCCCGAGGCCCATCACTAACCACCGGTCCAAATACCAAACCAGAACAGAGACTGACTTTGTTCACAATAAATCAGCCACTTGTAGTTTTTGCGAGAGGGAAGTTGTGTTATAGCATTGTACGTTGACAAGCTGGCTAGTGATGGGGTTAGCCAGCTAGCCTCTCCGTTTTTCTGAAAAAAATCTGCCTAGAAAGTTGATTTTTAATCATTCCTGAGACCAAATGAGTTTCTCCTTCTCTGTGGGCATAAAATAAAATTTTAAAAATATCACAAGTATTAATGTGCAAAGATCAATGAGGACGTGTTATTATGCAAGCAAAACATGGGGGGGCTAGCCTTGCTCTGACTGTCCAATCAGAGGATAGAAAATGTCTGACGTCACTGTGGGCCTTCTAGCGGACCATGTCGTGAATTTGAAAGCTGATTGGTTAAAAAAAATAGACTGTCCCTGGCAGCACAAAGAGACTGAAATCTGATTGGACAAAACAAGGAGAATCCACAGACATGGAAGGAAGCATCACTACTGGAAAGGAATTACTGCAATTTGATTAAACAAACATAATTCATGTTGTAGATATATAATAAGGATTGTGACAGTGTTCAGGTCAGCAGAGGAGGCCTTACTGTCCTCTGCAGCTGTTTAGTCGGTGTGATGATAACGTAAAAGAATTTCATTCCAATTTCCTTTCTGTAATCCCAGTTGTAAAATAGTAATTAAAGTGTGTTTTAGTTGTCCAATGATTTTAATTAGTTTTTACAATATTATTTTTTTCTCTGTCTCTTTTTTTTAATGAGGACATGAATATGAATGTACAGAAATCCTTTTAGGAGAATGTTTTCTTTTCTAGTTTGCTGCTGATTTTAATTAAGTGGGAAAAATTGTTCTTCTGTAAGGTGTGAAGAAAAAGCCCCACACGGCAGACTGAAGCCTCACGAGGGACAGGCAGGTGAAATGAACTGACTTCATTTCAGCAAAATTAAAGATGATGCAGAGAACCCAAAATATGAGAACTGCTTCAAAATAAAAACAAAACAAAAAATAAAAAGTCGTGGAGATTTTCCTGTTGGTCGGGGGACATTTTCAATAGTTTCCCCAAAATAATATTCTAGCCTCATGTTGTTGTCATTCCTTCATCACATCCTGATACGATCATTGCTGGTTACTATACTGAATGAGACATTTCCTTACAGAACACAACCGGCTACTCTGGCTTGAAATACGTTTGAAGACCTTTTGAAAATGATTAAATTTTACCATCTAAAGTGTTCAGAGGAGCTTCTTGTCCACATTCCTGCTGACAACAATCTCATTTAATGTAGAATTGTGTCAGAGATAAGATGAATCCATCAGCTGATGGCAGTAGTGAAGCATCTTTACTCAACGTCTGATTCTGTCCTGGTATAAAGAAGATTTTAATGAACTCACACAGCTTAATGTTGCAGGACAGGAGCTTAAATGTGAGGCCAGCAGGTGGGATGTGACGGACTTCCTGTTTGACTCACTGCTTCTCCATGAGCTCGTTGGCGCACTGTCCCTCATTTGTAACCTTAAGATAGAAAAGAAAACATCCTGACTCATCAAAGATGGAAAAACAAAGTCTGGGAACTTTTTTCAACAGGGAAAGGCTGTTCTTGCTGAGCCTTTCAAAGAGCAGCTGAACCCCAGAGCCGGAGGATCTGATGTCCACTGGAGCTTTTCATCACAGTCTACACCGTCTGCTGACCGATATGGATTTACAGCATCTTAAAGTATTCACAAAACCTTCACCTTTCCCACAGTGTGTTGTTGAGAGTCAAAATTTGCTTCAGTGTTTGGATTTTATGATTGATAATTTATTATTAATAAAACAATCATTTATAGAATTATTGGTAAAGTTTCCAGTTTGTCTGGAATCACAAGTCTAAATGGTTAGCTCCTAGTGAAGGAATGAATTCAGAACTGCTGGACAGGAGAAGTCGCTTCACACAACAAGGACTAATCACGGACCCGCTAATTTCCAATTAAGTCTGAGAATTTATTAACAAAACAGCCCAACTTCACAGCTGAATTATCCCGTAAATAACCTTTGTCTCTAACTACCGACATGCAGTGTAGCTACTGATGGAAAAGACCAGAGAGAGAGAGAGAGAGGCAGGCGCTGGATTCAAACTGCAGGATGCAGACAGGCTCTAACATCAGCACA
Source organism: Xiphophorus couchianus (assembly GCF_001444195.1). Classification (NCBI taxonomy): domain Eukaryota; kingdom Metazoa; phylum Chordata; class Actinopteri; order Cyprinodontiformes; family Poeciliidae; genus Xiphophorus; species Xiphophorus couchianus. The sequence goes on along the minus strand of NC_040240.1, from coordinate 29,011,145 downwards.
GCAACAAGAATACCAGCATATAACCAGCAAACCATCATCAAACATAGAAAATCAAGACAAATAAATTGTCTTATGTACCTAAGTATTTCAACCCAAACTCTAATAAATGTTCTGGTCCAGCAGGCAGGCTGCAACACGCTAGGTGGGAATCCAGTGATCCCGTTGGGATCCAAACCCAAAAAGAAGTGGACTGTCATACAGACCGACAAGAGCCACTTCCACAGGCTTCTGTAGGCCGACGGGAGCTGATTTTTAACGCCTCCAGGGAACTTTGAGCCGGATACACTAACAGCTTTGTCCATATTTCTCCAGTTAGCAGGACAAAGGTTTTAAAAGTCCCGTTTCCTGACCAGCAGGTCAGAAAACAGCAGCTGGCCCCACTGGCTCTGTTTCCATGGGGATTTTGACATCCATGTTCAGACTTCTACAACTTTTGTGCGGACAACAACATCTGTGTCTCACTATGAATGCTGGGACATGCAGTTTGCATAGTTCTCTAGTGAAATGGAAGTCCAACCATGGTGACTTTAGAACCTGATTTGAATGAATTTTTAAAAGGCCAAAACAATGTGGTACATAATTATAAGATGAAAGGAAAATGATACGTTCTCTTTTATTAATTAAAAACTGAAAAGTGTGGCATGGGATTGCTTTCATCCCCATTTAGTTTATTCTTTTTAGGGTTTCAAATCATAAGATCAACTTTTACAGATATGAGCAACGTTTTGTTGGTATCAGTGTTGTAGTCAAGACCACCTAACCTGAGACCAAGACCAAGACCAGCGCAACATGACAGTAAAATGGGAAATAAAATCAAAATTGCTAATCAAATTGATCTGAAAAATTCCCATTCCCATAAAAACACTTAGATATTAAATACTTAGAGCTGAAATAAATTGAACCAATATTAAAAGCAGAACAAACTCTTTGTTCTGCTTATCTGATTCATGTCAGAAATCACCACTCTCTGTGAGGCTCCAGTCCAGGGCCGGCCCAAGCCTCCATGGGGCCCCAAGCGAAATGTGGTTTTGGGGCCCACTAGTTCTGGTAATAATGTGGACTGGCTGCAATCAGCAGCCCAACCATTAGCTCATTCACACACCTGCTATAAACTTATTGCATCTCTGGCAGTGCTGTTTACATTATATACATGTATAATAAGATACATTTATTGGCCAACTGATTTATTGATCAGTTCAGATCAGTCTGGGCGCTGATTTCCTTAATTTTGGGGGATCGTAATCGGCCGATACTTACACATGAAGCCCAACTTATCCCCTAATCTTGTCTTCATCAGCAAAGGTTTATAAATCAGTCTCTGTCCTCTTCTCAGTCTCTGTACAGCTAGATCTGCTAACATTAGCAAAGCTAACATCACGTCACGCTAACATAACTTTTCTTTGAGCTTCTTTTCTAAGTGACGAAAAAAGTTAGACGTCGTCCCCACCGCCTGTGAAAGCGAAGCGCTGCTGAATTAGCTGATTTATGCAGCGATTAGACAGACATCTTCTGCCACTCACAGAAAACCACTGCTCATGTCTTGGAGCGCCGCGTGAAAGGAGGGGAGGGGAGGGGTTGGGGGGAGTAACGGAAACACGTAATTGGTAAGTCGCGTTATTGCTTGGATTTTAATCGGTTTGCATCCAGTGAAAACAAACATGTTGACAAATAAACTGGACAGTTTGCTGTAAGTTTAGTGATATTTCCACAGTTGCGGTCTTGACTGGTCTTGAAATAAAATCCCGAGTCCTCAGCGCCCGAGACCGAGACAAGACCGAGACCCAATGTGGTCGAGTCCGAGACTGGTTGGTATATCACCTGAAACACAACAATTTTTTTTTGTCGTGATAAAATGACAAGCCTTAGGTCTAAACCCTAACTCAGCTGCTAATCAAGTCATCTTTCTGTTTTTATTGATTGCCTGAAAATCATGAACATACTGGTGACTTCCTGAGTGAAAACGTCCCACCATGAACATTTCCTAAGCAAGCAACCTCTGATACTCATGTTCACCCCCTTTGCTCTCCGCTCATTCGTCTCCTGAAGTCTCAGTTCCAGCACTTGAACACGAGCCTTTCAGAAGGAAACAATAGCCCTGGGGTAATTACAGACAGCGCCGTTGGAACAATGAGCTCTACGTTGTTCTCTGAAGCGTTCGGATCAGCTTAAAAAAAAAAGAGGAAACGGCAGCGGTGGCAAAGAAGCCTCCGAAGACCTTCGTTTTCTCTCCAGTCACATGAAAGAGGGGGGAAAAACCCCAGGTTTGTGTAATCTGACATAAACAGATGCTGGGAGGAATCTGTTTTCCCACAATCCTTTTGTGCTCAGCGCACAACAGCAAATTAGCTTTTCATCCGCTGGTGTTATGAGGCTTTTCATCATGTTGTAGCAGGAGAAAGAGCAGCTCTGTAACATACAGAGTGATGAACGATAACAACGCCAACATCGCAACATGACCCAACGGCACCTTTGACCTCAGCAATTTATTTTTTGTTCTGAGTCTTTTGTAAAATATTGGTGAGTGATAAATATGGCATAATGTGCCAAATGTCCTTTAAATAAGAAACATTAAGAAAGAAAGGAAGGCACTGAACCCAAGTTACCTTGTGATGTATGGATCAGTGTATGAATGTGCAATTAAATAAGTGTGTCTCTAATGTGAAGTGCTAATCAGAATGATTAGAAAAGATTCATACACACCTGTTTACTATTAATGAAAGGAAAATCCAGACGGAGCAGAAACCCTGAATCATCGGCTGACCTGCTCCACCTGGTTCAAAACGAGCCCAGACAGCAGGGGGAGGACAGTAAGGTTTACGGATAAGAGCCATCGCTATGGGAGCTGGAAGGGGTCAAGCGGAGAATCAGCAGAGCTCATCAGCAGCTCATAAAACACATTAACAAGATGCGACACGCTTTGTAAAGCAGTGTGTGCAGATTAACGGAGCTGCGGACTCAATCGATGGATCATCAAGACTCCATCCAATTAAAGGGCTGGCTGAGTACTAGAGCCTCTATCTAGAGTAGGGAGGGCAGGGGGGATAAAAAACTGGAGTTCATTAAATCGGTAATTAAATGATAAGCATAAAAATTAACACCCAAGTCAAAAGAGATAAGAGGGGCCATCCAGTAGTGATTTAAACAGTATATACTGTATATGTAGATATATATATATACACACACTTATGAAACTGCTTCTCTGTGATTTATAATCTAACAACAGTTAGCTTTTCTTTAAAATACTATTAGTTTATAAATTGATTTAGCACCACAATACATTAAAGATCTGCTTTTGTCACAGCAACCTTCCAGACCTCTCAGGTTTTCTGGTTCTGGTTCTGCTCTGCATCAGAACCAGAACCAAACATGGAGTAGCAGCATTCAGCTTCTATGCACCACAAATCTGGAACAAACTTCTATAAAACTGCAAAACAGCTGAAACACTGAGTTCCTTTAAATCGAGACTGAAGCTGTTTAGAGTTGATTTTGAAACATCATCAATGAAACATTAATCATCACTGATGTTTAATGACAGCACCTGATAAAATGTAATGTTTCAATTGCTGACTGTGTTCTATGATTTTGTATTTTTGTATTTTTATGATGTAAAGCACTGAACTGCGTTGTTGCTGAAATGTGTTATAGAAATAGACTTTGATTGATTGATTGATTGATTGATTGATTGATTGATTGATTGATAACGTCTTGGGACCACAGGATCCTCAGCGCTCTGCTGGAGGCCATGCCTTCATGAGTCAGAGATGTCTGGCAGCAAAAGGAGGGACAAACATCCAAACAGCAACTTGGTCATAATAATATTTTCTATGTTTGATTCTTTCCATAAAATGAACCTGAGCAACATGTTTCCGCCGTCTGATTTCTTCCCACTTTTATCTTTCCAGTGGCTGCACGAGAAAAGCGACAACGAATCCATCAACTTGAAATTTCCGACGGTCCTCAGTTATGAAGTGTTTTGTTTTGTGAAGGTTTTTCCTTTTCAGTGCAACAGGAAAAATGTTGATAATCTACTGAACTGCCTTTACCTCCAGAATGCAATTCCCATGATGGTGTCGTGTTTTTCATACCACTTATGCAATCTTTAATATCAGATGCACTCGCAGGATGACACTGGCTGCTATTAAGCTGTTCTCCTGTCACCTCTGTCGTTCTCTGGATGATATTTAAACACCAGCTGCTATCTTCATATAGATATATGTTTCATAGACATGGATAGCTACTGAGTTTTTCCTGCTCTGCTCCATTTACTGCTTAACTATCTGTTAAAGGTGAGGTTGCTCCCTGTTGGTTGACTCACCAAATCTGTCCACTTAGGCAAAAATCTGAGATGAAGGTAGATCAATTTTAATTAGCGTTTTTTTTTTTTTTAGTAAATACAACAAAACACTAGTCGTAATTCCAACATGTTTTTTTACGTGCAGATTGAAGTATCATATTAGAAAATGTTGATGGAAGCAAAATTCCATAAAATTCGATAAAAGCGAGGGGTCGCGTTAAAGGAATATTTTTCATCTTTGGCTGGATTTTTAAACAACGGCGACGGGACAATCTGACGACCATCCGTCATGTTAAAAGATTACAATTCACACACTTGACTACTTGGTGCAGATATTTGCAACTTTATGAGCACATGAGTACATCAAGGAGGTGGCTCAATCAATCAATCAATGAAAAATAAATTTCAAAATTCCCATCTGAATATCATCTCTACCCTGGACTCTAACTAGTGTAGAGTCTCTGACTCGTTCAGAGAGTCCTGTTGACTTCTGATCCACTCAATTTGAGAAATGTTCCCCGATTTCAAAACTCTGCATAAAGTGCTGCTTGTAATTCCAGTTTCCAGCTTGGCTGCAGAGAATGGATTCAGCTTTCAGGTTAATATATAAACCCTGAGACACTGAACTATGAACAAGTCAGGTCCATGATCATAGCTTAATCATGATATTTTAATTGTTTATATGTAGTTCTTGGGGCCACAGTCACTGTAGAGGAAAAGCTGCTTGATGTGTGACTGCACAATGTGGATTCTCTGTTCAGCTTGTAGAATGTCGATGAAACCAAATGAAAATTAAATATAATTGAATATTCAGAGAATAAGAGCAGATCCTAAAGAACATCTGAAAATGGTATTTGCAAAAAAGAAAAAAGAGGCTAATATCATTTAGCGTGATTTTTTTAACCATGCTTTTATAATGTGGGTTCGACTTTCAAGAAACGTCATGAAACAGGAAGTAAAATTAGAAAGAGGCTAAGATGATTGGTCAAAATTCAGACGCGTTGCAGTGATCGGTCAGAGAGAAGGAAATATAGAAAGTGTTAAGGTTATTGGTCAGATTCAGCAAAAAGGTGCCATAACTGGTGAAAATTGCAGGTCTGTGCAACAGTTGAGAATGATGAGTGAATTTGCTCCAGTGGTTGCAATCACAACTTCCTGAAGTTTCAGAGTGTACACTAAAATTAGGAGAAACTTCTTGAGATGCATTGCTGCTAGGAGCATATTTTATTTCTTCTCCTGCTCTTTTTTACACTATTTAGAAAATCAAACACATTGAATAAATACAAACCTAAAAAGCGACAAAATCTTCTGTTACAGCAGACTTGGGTCACACGTTGCAATGAGACAGTTAAGACCGGGCATGCAGATGCTGAACCCTAACCCAGTAACAGACAGAGAGAGAGAGAGAGAATGGCACAGTGATTAAGACATTGGAAACATCTGGAAATATCCGATGGAGGAAAAATAAAACATCGATATACACAAATAAATAAAGAGAAATTAGGCCAGAGACCAATCCACCGAACACAAACGTCCATCAGATAAAAGTCGGCTTCCCTTTTCTCCATATGCCAATCTCAGGTCGTCAGCTTCATCCACATTGAAATTCAAATACAGTACAGAACGACATTGGATGTTCACCAACAGCAGATTGCACCATTTACAGTGTTACAAACACAAAATATCACCCAGCAAATGGCGTCAACTGTTGTTCCTTTTTTCAGTGTTTGTTCAGAGTAAGGCAGGATACAGAGGCGCTCTTTAGATCCTGTAAGGAGTAGAAGATGGAGTCAGCTCTCCGGTTAAAGTCCTCTGGTTTGGCAGATGTTACATGGCACGGAAGAAGCCGGCTTGGATCAGGGGGCGAGGATGAAATTGTCTTGAGTGGTATGTTACAACTTGTGAGTTTTCTCTTAAGGTCTGTAGGGTTGATAATGTTTTCATCCAGGCATGGCGAAGGATCCAACCAGAGCAGTATGTTAGGGACTAATGAGGCAAAGATCCAGGCAGCGGGATCCCAGATCCAAGCCGCTTCCTTGAGAAGGGACGCGGTGGAAGCAGCTGGCGCTATCTGACGTCCAGACAGTCCAGGTACTCCTGGACCAGCTCGTAGCAGAAACGGTACTGCTCCTGGAAGCAGAACACATCATCAGGCTTCGCTCTGAATGGCCACCATGCAGCTGAAACCAGAAGTTCACATCTTATCTCCTCAGTCTGAAGTTAAATCAGACCAAACGTCTCAGTCAGAATCATCAGAGTGATTTCTATAGTGGTATTTTGGTTTCAGCTGCATCATATTTGAGATCATTTGGATTACACAACATGAATTCAAGCTTGTTAGCCCACAACTTGTTTCTAAAGTTAGTTGAATTTATGTTTTCTCATCAATACACCTTTCAAAAAACGAATGTTTCTAAGAAGAAAAATTAAAGCCATAATCAGTATGACATTAATGATGATGAGTGTATGAAACGTTGGTGCATTATCACAATGTATAGAATATATATGTATAGGTATATATTAGAGGTGGGACATTAATCCATTCATTTTAATGAATTAATTACAGCGATGTCAATGTGTTAGTAATTGTAACACAATTAATTCCTTTTTTTTTTTTTTACGTACAAATGTCCCAAGACGGAACCTTTGTTACGTGTTTCTGGTACAGCCATAAATCTGACGCACAAGCCACATCGGCTAACAGCGATGGACGACAAAGACTCATGCTGGTTTACCATGGTCTCCACCATGTTTGGCTTGGAGTTGCGCAGCGTCTTGGCAGCGAAGAACACGTCCACCATGCTGTGATGTTGTATCATCTCCAGGATCATGGTGCATGCGCAGAAAGTGCCACTGCGACCGCCGCCGTTCCTGCTCCGAAACGATCAGACAAACACAGCAGCAAAGAGCAATGAGTGACCTAAAAAAAAGGTGTCCTAAAAATCAGAAGGCAATGTCACAGTTTGACTGAGTGCGGATCATGGATGCTGTCAGAAAAAAAGGCCAGACGGCAGACTTTGAAGATGAATGAAAATCTCTCATTTAAATACAGGAGGTGGGATGGAATCTGAGAGACATCCTGACCTGCAGAGTGAAGTACTCTGAGTTACTTTTTGCTGAAGAGATCAGGGAACAGAGTATGTGTTGTTGTGACCAGTCTTTATGACAGTAATACGTCTTAGGAGAAAATAACCGGCGGTTCTGAGAACCAGCAGAACTCACAGGCAGTGGACGATGGTGCGTCCCTCGCCACATTCCCGCTGCCAGTTGTGGACCTGAGCCAGAAGGCTGAGGAACGCTTTCTTGGAGTCGGGAACGTCTCGGTACGGGGACCAGCGCAGGAACTGGAAGTGGCGCACCACCAGCTGACCCTCCTGAAGCTACACAAGTCAGGAAAAGAGGAGGGGGGGGCAAGAGTGAGAAATCAGTTCTTTCCTTGAAGTCCCACATCGTAAAAGCTGCACCCTTCATAAACTAATGAAGATGAGCATCGGGACTCTCACCAAGCCACTAAGCAAGTACAAAAATGAACCAGAACACGGAGGATACGTGCAGTCTGGGTGAGATTTCCATTATCAAGCATGGCTCTATTATTCTAAGTGTAGATCATGCATCATCGGTCTCTGTTGGTATGGCAACAATGACGTTGGGCCTGCCCACCAACAGTAGTTTTGTTGTCGAGGAGGCATGTCTGTCTGTTAATTTTTTCTCTTTCCTTGTTCAAGCATTTATTTTTTGTGTCCTCTACCAACTTTAGCCAGATCAACTTTATTCCAAGGTAATCTCTCCATCATGGCGCCCCCTAGAGTTGGATAGTAGCCAAAGCCAATACACTGCCTCACAATTTAAAACCTAGGGCACAAAGATTATTTCAAGGTTTCTTTAGGTTTCTGAATTATGTCCAGTTTAAATTTGTGGCCAGCTCATGAACAATGTTTACATGTGGGTAATATTCCAATTCAGCAAAATTTCAAAAATCAGCCTCGATATGTTTATTCAGAATCCTCTCTATGCTGTGTTCTAACGTCGAGGCCGGTAGGTTTGAACCCGGCGGGTCAGACAGGGTTCGGCTTCAGAAATTTTACAGAACCATTTTGAAATAAACCTTATATTTGTGTAAACAGGCATGCCTGTTCTGCTCCACCCTAATCACTACTGGGACAATACATGAACTAACTTTATTAAGACAAAACCAGCCATACAGGCAAACAAATATTCTAATCAGTTTTAAATATCCCATTCAGTAAAAATGTCATAACTTTAAGAGCTTGAAACTGAAAATTGTATTTATTTCAAGTCAATGCTAAAAGAAAAGCAGTTCACAATTATTTTGTAGGATTATTATGCAGGAAATCATTCCAGCGGCCGAGAGGAACAAATGCAAGATGGGACCCGGGTCACACGGCGGTTTATTTCACCGTCAACCGGTGTCATTAGCTCTCTCAGAAAACAAATGAAATCAAATTAAATTCCTCCCACAGCAGCAAGGAGCTGGAGTTGTTGATTTCCGAAGGCAAAACTTGAAATGATCTTTTGACCGAAACCGTTATTGAACTCAGAGAACGTGAACATTTAAACAGCAGCTTTAGCAGTTGACACTGTCAGGCTGACATATCAAGTGATGCCTTTAATTTACACTTCAGATCTGCAACTTCTTTCTTCCTGACTACAAAGAAAATAAAACTTACTGAAGTCACGAATCATTACTAATTTTTGAAACCTCTTAGCTTTGCTATAACTGAGTAATAATCTGCAGCCTCCCAGCTGACCGTACAGCTAACACAAAATGGTATGGTGCTACAGACATATGCAAAGCAAGTAGGCTAGTCAATAGCAAGTTCTACTGGCAGATCAACACAAATATCTAGAGTTCTTATAGTGCTGTAGTGAAAATGAAGATATTTCAGAAGAGCTACCCTGTCGTCAGAAATTTCACAGAAGCTAGCTTTGTGGAAAGCTAGCTGTGAAGAAAGCTAGCTGTGAGGAAAGCTAGTTGTAAGATAAACTAGTTTTGAGGAAAGCTAGCCATGATGATGCATCCATAGACAGTCCTAAAGATGCTAACACAGCTAATCTTGTCCATATTCTCACCAAAGCTGTGTGCCATTTATGCTTTGAAGGCAGATATTTCCTGGTCCAAATTAGAAAAATTAACTGGAACTCACTCCATCCATCCCTCCCTCCTTCTTTCCCTTCATTTTCTAACACCCTTTTCCCTAGTGGGGTCATTAGGGCTGCTGGTGTCCATCTCCAGCTAACGTTCTGGGCGAGAGGCGGGGTCACCCTGGACAGGTCGCCAGTCTGTCGCAGGGAACTGGACCACAAAGTCCAATATTGCAACTGCATATTTAAAACATAATGATAGTTTCACAATGCATTCGCACTTCTGATGGCATCTACTGTAGATTATTCAGTTGTAAACATTGTAGTGCAAAATGTTTATTCATAAAAAATATTTTTAATCTCAACATTTATGTAATGTAACTGTATTTATGTTACAATATCAGATACATAAAAAAGTGATGCTGGACGGTTCTTTTCCTAGTGCAGCTTATTTTTCAAAGCCATTAAAAAGTGTTTGATCAGAGTATCAAACACTCCATATCATGCAGATAAATACTTTGGTATAGTTAGTACTGGACACTTCATATAAGAAATACTGTAAGTGTCATATTACCCTTCTTGGCATAAGAACTGGAAGGCTGAGTAGGCCAGTCTTTAAAATGACTGCGTGGTGTTAACTACCATCATTTTATTCCCTGATCAGCATGTTAGCATATGTCAGGTCACAGAGGAAATCACTGGCGTCTGTAAAAGGTAATTAACCAATGTAAAAAAATAAATAAAAAAAACATAGAAAGCTGTTCTGAGGAGTTTTCCAGAAGGATACCCATGTGGCTCAAACTCTCTGAAGTGGAAAAAAAAAATTATGTCTATGTCAGGATTCGCCACTCTAAGGGACGGCTGACTGTTGGAGATAAGAGACTAGATGAGTGATACCTGGAAATGGCAAAGAATGCTGAAATGTTCTTGATGTAACACCATGAACAATACTGACATGTCTCCGTTTTCATTTAGTGTTTTGTTCGACATCTCTCCTATTAGTAATCGAGTATGCTCGAAGATTACTGAGAGGATTAGGAAATATTTTTACATCCAGTGTTGCATTTTTAATTTTTCACCAAGAACTTGTACTGATGATGGGGGAGTCCGGCCACAGAACTCCCTACAGGCTCCATCCATGTGTGAATATGACGTCTCATGCTCCCTGGAGCCTGAGTCTTCCTCAGTGTGAATCCTGTCATCTCGGAATATTCTCATGTCATCAGCAAAGAACAAATTCATGGTTAGACTATCCAATCTTCTGCTCCCTGGCAGATTGAAGAGTTTTTCTCTCGGATTAGTGGTTTTCTTATAGCAACAAAGCCGTTCAGTCCCACAATACCTTGGGTTCCCGTCATATCGTTCATGTGGAAACACTCTCACCTTACAACCTGGAGTTGTCCTGTTGTTTTTCTTCAGTTCGCCGATCAGAGTCACTCAGGATTCACAAAGTTTCCAAAGTTTTTCTGGTCAGGCAGTGTAGCTTGATTTTAGGATACTACATTTCCCAACAGTCTTTGCACATGCGAGCATGCCCTACATTTTGCTTTTACTGATATCCCAAATTAAAGGAAACTGATTAGGGAGGGACAATGCACATGAATTTAACATTTTTGCAAATGTGCCAGATTTAGTCAAATGGCTGTTTTTGAGTTTTTGTCCCTGGACAATAAGTCATTTATCTAAAAACAAAGATTACACAAACAAGATTAAGATGACTTAACTGCACAAATGTTGGCAATACACACAACAAATACAGTCAGTATTAACAGTCAATAAGAAACAAAGGAAACCATGACATAAAAAGTCTAAGAAATGACTAAAACTAAATGGAATAAAGATCTGAGTCCTAATTCAAGTTACCCGTGTAATATTCTGAATTCGGAAGAGTCGGATGATGACGTCATCATCTGCAGTCCTGGACAGGAGCTCCACGGTCATGGGGCCGAACTGCTGGATCCCAGGCTCCGGCCAGTACTGCAGGCAGGGCTAGCAGGACAAGGGAGGCGAGGCGGGGAGGGAAGGCAGCAGGTCATTAGCCCACAAAACAAATCATTATGTCAGCGTCAAGTGATGGGGAAGCCACTTACAAGACACCTGAGTATTGACAACAGATACAATTAGCCTAAATGACAATGATTACCTGCAAACAGACGCTGTAAATTAAACGAGAAAAAAAAAAAAAAAAAAAAAGAAGCACTCACGATGGGAACAATTCTTCACATCGGCGTCAGCCTCCAGGTCTGAATTATTCATGAGTTCCAATCATTACCATTAGTACATTATAAATTAATGAAGTGGGAGACCTTGACTGTTCCCAGGAGAGACGAGGAGCCAGCTCAGAATCTGGATCGACTCCAAACGCGACTCCCCTATCGCCCCCCTGCTTCAAAAACACTCCCCACCTCACAAAGGAACAACAACAGCGCCGCCGCCGAACCACTGACATGTTCTGCATTGACTTCTGGGATGAGCTCAGGACCCCTGGAGTAGGAAGTGATAGCAGTGACGCGGTGACAGAAGGGTATTAGCAAGTGACATTGAGCAGAAAGAGAGATAAATATTTATACATCCAGGCAGGAGACAGACAGCCGTGTTCCCTCCACCCGCCAGTCTCCCACCAACTCAGGAGGACAAACTGAGCCAGAGAGCTAATATTTGAGGGGCAAACTGGTAATCCACGGGCAGGTGGAGGGAAGGAGACGAGAAGGGAGTGACAGTGGAAGGAGGGCAGGCTGCAGCTGACAGGCATGGTGGAAATGTTGAGCAGTGATGAGACATGACACGGTGACAGGGCGGCGATAGGGAGACGCCTGAACAAACCTTCCCGAGAGCCAACATGGAGGAAGGAGAGCGCATCGATGGTGTGAAGGCAAATTAAACACAGGGGGTCTTAATGCAGAGTGGAGAACAACGAGAGGGCAGCGTCTGATGACTGAGCTGTGAGTCACGTAGGGCGGCAGCTCTTTAGGTTAACCTAAACCAGGAAAAGTTTTCCTTGTTCCTTCCACGTAGTCTAACCCGTCCGTCCTGACATGCGACAGCTGGTTTCACTTTGTATTCATGAGTTTAAGGACAATAACCCAGGCGACTAGCTAAAATCTGTGAATACCAGAGAACCGCACTCTAAAAACTTTAAGAACTGCTCAAACACAACATATACCTGAAGATGCAATAAGACGTACTGTGGAAATCATCGTAGTTTGAACACAGAAGCTAATAGCTACAGTTTCCTTATCAACGTTCCTACCCTATCGGAGGCAAGAAGAAGAAGTTCCTGGATTGGCTGATTTACAAACATGAGCCAATAGAGTGAAAAGTAGCATGTGCGTAAGTATTTCAGTTTTCCCAACTGCATTTTTAAAAAATACTTTGGATAAAAAAAAAAAGTCCATAAATAACCAGATTTCACACAAAAATTTTAGAATTGATGTATGCTTAACCTTGGATAGCTGGAGGCAGTGGTGCTGGAGGAGATTCAACATCAGTAACTTCAATAGCTGTGTTTTCATTGAAAAATATAATTAAACAATTTGACATTTCAAAAATGAATTCACTTTATGGAGCTCGTCATTTCCCAAAAACTCTTGTTTTTTGATCAAATGTTTGGTGCTAGCATGAGGAGCTTTTTTGGCCACATAAAAATTGGTTTATTTAGCAGAACTACAATGAAAACATGTTTTATGCATCATACAATCAACAACAGGAAGTTGCCGCTGGCACAAACCACAAAGAAGAAAACAACAGGAAGTAGTTGGAGGATGATGACGCAACATAGTTTTAATGACTTATTCACATAATTTTAATTTCAATTCTTATTTAATGAAAGTAAAGTGTAATATAAAAAGCTGAGTTTTACTAATGCCTCAATTTAAGTTTGCTTTTGAATTTTTAAACGTTAATGTGAAATCTTTCATTTCTCATCTGTTTTTGCACTTTAACAAAAGTTTGTCATATTTCAACCAGGAGACTAAAAGTGATGTCTGAATCATATTGCAGTTTAAGCGATAAATAAAAAAGGAACTGAGTTGCTTTTTACTAGCATTTATTCTTTCACTATGTCTTTTACTAGCTTAAGCAGCCACTGCAGAACCGGGGAAATTTTTTATCCGATTACTCGACGAATAACCATAACAACTGATAGATTACTTGATTACTAAAATCATCGCTTCTTTAAATAGATACGTACGCAGGTAAAACACTGAGTTAAGGTCAGTGGTTGATCTTACCCAGGCAGAGTTGGACTGGTTGAGCTGGTTCAGCATCACCACCGAGGTGCAGCTGTAGTCGTATATGAGCCTCCAGAAGTCGGTGGTGGTGCCAGGCAGCGGGTGCGGCGTCACCACGAAGGCAGCGGGTCGGAGGAAGCTGTCGGCCAGCGCTGCGTTGATGTAGTTGCTGCTCTCTCCCTCGGTGGTGACGAGGAAGGCCAGGGAGCGGTCTGGCGGCAGAACGTCCATACTCCGGTTCTTCTCCCGGTTCCTGGGCATCAGGGAGACGCTGCACTCCTCCACGTCCAGGTGAGGAGTCACCGAGTTCAGGGTCTGGAGACAAACGAGCAGGGAGAGGGAGAGGAGGAGAGGTCATTAAGAAGGCCGCGTTTGTTTTCGGTGAACGCCTGTACGTTTTACATGAAATGATAAAGTTCCAGATTCAGGTTAAAAGATAATGTGAATGATGCACTGTCTATTTAAGACCAGATGAGTCAAACTTAAATCATACAACCAGAAAAGCATTCGTAGTCACTGATGAGCAACAGAGAAAAAGAGCAAATGTGTTAGAAATAGAGTCAAGAATAACTCATTCCTGTGATAAATAACCTTGATGTTAATGTATTAGTAGAATGTAATGTGTATCATCCATGCTGCTGTCTGGAAAACATTAAAGTGTTTCAGTTTTTTAAGTAGAAAATTGCTTAGTTGTATTAAAACATAAGTGTTTTTCTATCACTTTTTTAAAAAAAACAAAAAAACTACTGTGTTGGACAATAATAAATAATGAAAATTATTATTTCGATTCCATTCCTCTGATTTGGAATCAAAGGTGTAAGTGTTAGTTCTAGCTAAGACAGTTTCAGAGCAGCAAAAAAGAAACTAAGAAAAAAAATCTGTTTAGTCTGAATATTTTATACTTTTCTTTCTTTAAAAAAATAAAACAACATAAAAAAAAGTGAGGTTTTAAACCGATGGCCTTCATGTTTGGATCAGTCATGGAGTGTCAACAGAATATTACAATCAGAGGTCACTGTAGAGGTCACTAACACGAAGCTTATAAAGTTAGTGAATAGAAAAGTCCACTAAGACGTTTTATGGTCATTTCATACGTTTGTAGCTCTGGTTGTTTTACTACAGAGATTTTTGGGTAATAAATGAAGTCATCTAAAAGTAAATGTTTTTTATTGACAATGTATGCATACATTGCTTTCAGCATTTAAAGTTATTTTTTAATCATTTAACTCATAGTCTGCTCCAGTTCAGTTTGGTTGCGTGTATCTACCACCAGGTCAGTTGTTTAATTTACTCTTCAGTCTTTTTCTGTCCATTTTCAGAGGCCAAAATAAACAGAAACGTATTGGAAGTATTCACAGTGCAATTCAATTCATACATTGGCCGTTCTGTTTTTAAAGATGCATCAATATGGATGACTGATGCTTAGCTGCTTATGGTGCAGTAAGAGAGAAGAGGCATACATACTATATGAGATTTTTTCTCTTCCACCAAATTCTTTTCATTCAAAACTTGTTTATATCAACATGTGACAAAGCGTGTTCATTTTAAACTGAAATGAATGAATTAAATAAATAAATAATTGAAAAAAGTTACTTATTTTTTCACTTAAGATTTTGACTTATCAAGATTTTGATACAAGATTAAAATAAATCGATGACCAGTTATTTAAGCACATACGTAATAAATGAGGCTGTGTATTAAATCTATCCTTAAAATCAGTAGAAGAACCTCCTTTTAGAGACGTAATAAAGGCTTCGTGTTAACTGGCAGACATGAAGTTCAAATTCTATGGCTCAGAAATCCCACTGCAGCACACAGTTTTCTTGCCAAAAATAACATTTTTAATTATCCTGTTTTCCAAATGCCATTAAAAGCAGCACATCAACACGTTCAGTGTGTAAAATGCAAACCTGTGATACTTTAATCAGGAAATCTTGTTAAAGGGGCAGTATTATGTATTTTCCAGGCACACAGTGCCATTTGAAAGCACAATCAACTATGTTAGTATCTGTTGTTATACAAATGCTTTGTATATCAAATATGACTTAAAAGAAATTTAACTTTGTAATTTAATACCTTGAAATTGGGCCCCTGTCTCTTTAAAAACTCCTGCTCTTTCTGAAACTCCACCCTCAGGAAATCATTATAACATGGTTCTTCTATTAACCCTTTAACAAGGTTTTTGCCAGCGTTTCACTGAGGAGTAGCTCCTATAATGAGCTCTGCAGACACGCAGCTCCGCCAGGTGTTGCTGATTGCTGCTGGCTAGTCTGAAGGAGCTGAGTGGAGGAGAACTGCTCTGTGAGAGGAGGAGCTGCGTCTCAAAGGCGGAGCTATGTCCACCCACAGCGGAATGGTTGCCAGGGAGATTAAAACATTTCTCAAACATGCATGAAAGAATCAAAGCGACACTCCAGGTTTGTTTTTGGTGAGAGAATAATATTAGAACATGACGTACAGCTCAAAACAGTCAATTTCACATAATACTAACCCTTTTAATGTTATTTTACTTCCGCTTAGAAAATGTTGCCATGATGAAGGATTATATAAGAGTTGCAACAAGTGAAATCAGGTAAAAACGTCCAAAAAACAGAAAACAAATCCATTCATTTGCACAGGGAAGGGCTGTGTCACCTGAAACTCCTCTCTGAGCTGTGAGGTGTTGCTCTGAGAATCCACTTTCAGC
Source organism: Xiphophorus couchianus (assembly GCF_001444195.1). NCBI lineage: Eukaryota > Metazoa > Chordata > Actinopteri > Cyprinodontiformes > Poeciliidae > Xiphophorus > Xiphophorus couchianus. The sequence continues at coordinate 28,994,833 of NC_040240.1, read as the reverse complement.
ATTTCCTTGTAGGCAGGAGCAAACTCAGACACGGGGATGCCGGTTTCTCCACACAGGCAGGCCTCCAGGATGGCATCGTGGATGAAGACGTACTGCTCCTGACAGACAGACAGACAGACAGACAGAGGCTCAGCCCCTCCCTGCTCGCCGCAGCGAGGCCCACTCGCCGTGAACAATGGCCAATTTAATTACCGCCGCCGAATGTTGATGAATAGTTGTCAACTGTCAGAAAACTCCTCACATTCCCCGTGCCTACGCTTTACTTCCAAGCACAGAACTGTCAATAAAAAACCCTCAGAAAACAAAAATCTGCAGGACTCGTATCAGAAAAGCCACATGCTGCCTACAGGCGCCGTTTCAATAACGTCAAGAGCCGGGCAATTAACCAGGAGGCTGGGACAAACAAAGGCAGGGAAACATTCACAGCAACGGACCTCATTCACCGGATTCATCTGCTTTCATGTGTCTGCACAAACATGGACGGAGCTGCAGCTCAAATACATGTTTAATAGAAAACAAATTGTAAATGTTTTGGGTTTTATCAGGCTGTTTTCCAGGCCTGTTAAAGCTGCAGTGTGTAACTTGTATAAACAATGTTTTAACATATTTGTTAAAATTGTCACCATGTATGATATGAGACAATCTGTGAAAAGATCGATTACCTTATGAGGAAATGCACTAAAACCAACCAATCGGAGCCAGGAGGAGGAGCTCAGTGCTGTCAATTAACCTTGTGCTAATAGTGGAGAAACAAACATAGGCAAAAGAATATTGAAGAGCATTTTCTTGCTCTTCAATATATAAAAAATGAAGAGCCCACTGTACTGAACAAAACTGAAAGCCTCACTGCTGTTTCACCAAATATTGATTTCTGAACTCTTTCTGAGTTAAACTGTAGAAAGCGCCAAGTTATATTCTGGTGACATGATTACCTCTCATATGACTCATATGACAAATTGGTCATCGGCTTCCAGAAGAATCGTAAAGCCAGTTGAAATGACTTCTAATATGAGTTTTCCTCTGGGATTAATAAATTAAAATCCCAAACCATCATTGTCAGATAGTCCAAAAATATAAATGGCTAACTTGGAGCAAACACTGTAAAAATATCAAGATTTTGTCTCAGTTTATAAAATATTTCAAGCTACTTCTTCCTGTTTTACTTTCCATAGTTGGAATAAATTCAGAGTAACATGAGAGACCTTTCACTTCTCATTTCATGAAAAAAAATCTTAGAAACTGGCTCTGGGAAAGTCAAGCATGTCAAGATCGATTATATGCAAATATGTATTGATTTTAACATGGTTTTATCCACTTTCTTGTTGTTCTTGTTGTGTTATTGTATGGTTTTTATCCCCGTATTTATTATTGTGCTTTAACATCAACCTACCAATGAGTCTATGGACAAAAATTAGCCACATATTGACATGAGATTCTAGCCAGTTTTAAAAAAAAAAAACTTCTGCTTATTCATACACAGCTGAACGCTGTTTCCAAAGCTTTTCATGAGCATAAAGATCATTGAAGTGGAAGCGTGAGAAATTCCCCAGCGTGTTTCTGCAGTTGCTTCATATTTTCAGGATCAAACCTGTCAGCAGGGCCCGTCCTAAAGCGTCCCCGCCGTCCCACTCACTTCAGTCTGGATCATGTTGATCCGACGGGAGCACAGCGTCTTCACGCAGTTGTAGATGTCCACCACTCCTTCACATTCGGCCATATCCAGCATGACGTCCAGCACGATGTAGCAGCCAGTCCGGCCGGCGCCCATGCTGTTACCGGGCAGAACAGAGCAGAGGAGAGGAGAGGAGAGGAGAAGCGGACGGACATGAGCCGCTGCACACTGTTCAAAGTGAGAGAATCCTTAATACATCATACAAAACAAAATATTTATGAAGGAAAAAATCAGACATACAATCTAAGATTATTAAAACATTTTAAAATATGAAAATAAAGACAAAAAACACCAATATTTTTTATCAACTTTAACAGAAATAAAACTCTAAGTTATATTTTTAATACTTTAATAAGTTGCATAATAAATAAACAAATAAATCATATTTATTTAGAGTCAAAGATTTTTCCTATTTTGGAGGGAGGATTTATTTTTGCCTTTATGTTTCAAATTTGTTTTTTAATTCTATGTACAGTTGAAACCAGATATTTACATACCCTGAAAAAAAAGACTTTTAGTTTTTAATGACTGTATGAAGGTAAATCAGACCAGACTTTTTTTGTCTTGGTTTATTTAGAATTACCAAATAATTTATACTTGCTAAATGCCAGAAAACCTGCTGTGAATATTTTGTTTGAGATTTTTTTTGGTCACTTTCCTCCAGTTCAAAGGTTTACATACATTTCGGTCAGCACCACAAATAATTGTCTTTTAAACCGTATGACTGTGTCAAAGATTTTGTGTTTCCTTCCTCAAACTTTGTGCAGATTAACAGAGACATGTGAGTTAACAGGAGGCCGACCAGTATGGAATGTATGAAAACGTTTGAATTCAAGGAAAGCTACAAAAAAATCTCTAAAAACAATGCAAAGAAAAATATTGAAAGTTTTCTGGCATTTAGCAAATAAAAATCAATTTTGGTAATTCCAACCAAGTTAAAACTAGAAGTTTGATCTGATTTAACTTCATACAGAGAGGAAAAAATGTGTGTGTCTTTCTAGTCGGTGGATGTAAACATCTGGTTTCAGCTATAGATATTTTCATTTTTAAACACTTTGTGGTTTACTTGTTGACATCTTTAAATATTCACATAAACAATAAATAAGTACATTAATCAAAAATCAAAGACATAAAATCCTGATGTTGGTGTTTTAAATCAAGACAAAAAAGCGATAATAATTTAAATAAGTACAATGTACATTTCATGTTTTCTGCAAGCTAATTCTTTCTCTTCTTACTCCAGGTAATGTGTAACATGGGCAGACGGACGATGAATTTTAGGTCATAAACACAGAGAAACCTGGTTTAGTTTCAGTTGGACCCAAAGGGGAAACACCAGGCTGCTGCTGTTCCTTTGAGCCACCTGCCAGCCTCCAGCAGCTCTCAGCTGACGTGATGAAGATCACGTCTCCACGTAAAGCCACTTACTGATGATGATGATGATGATGAGTGGCTGCTGCCTCCGACCGTTTCCAGGTTCTTGTGCGTCAGATCATCCACCCGATGCTGAAGCCTTCATCACACCCACTGTTTGCTATACAGACTGTCAGATCCATGTCTGACTGTCATGTCTGACTGTCATGCTGCATCATTAGTGCTACATGGATGTAACTCAGACAGCGGGTCATGGCGCTCTGTTGGTGTAAGACGTGGAGAAAACGGGCCTGTTGTTCTGCTAAGGAGTACAACTGCAGAATCGCTAAGTCCTACTCTTTTTTTGTTGCAGACTTAATGAACTGTTGGCTTCTGTGTGAGAAAATGATTTGCATGAACATTTAGTATATTACTCATGAAGATGGCTTATTACGAGATGGCTCCCCTGAACAACTTACAATTGGCAGGGGGAGTTTATAGCAGCTTAGCTTTCACTTTTTCTGATTTTTTAAATTTATTTATTTTTATTTGTAGGCATCATGTTACAACCAGCAGCTTAATGTCTTATTTAGGGGATCTCTGTGATAGATCAAGACAAAAGAAGGTATAATAGACAACTGGAAAGTCAGAAAAAATGATAAAAGAAATATATAGGAACAGAGTTTAAATTCCAAGCAATTTAATTCAAATATACTTTATTTATCCCAAGGGGGAAATTTAATGTAACTTCAAATAGTCATTATGTATGGAGATGTTGTGGGCAGGAAGGATCTCCAGTAGCAGTCAGTCTCACAACAAATCTAAAAAGGCCTCTGACTGACTACTGTTACTGTATGACAGACTCATCAGTGGTATAACATGCTAACAGCTTAAAATCAGAAGTGTAGACACAAGTCATTACTATTATAAGTCACTACTATTATTACTCACTAATAGAAAGTGTCATTACTGTTACTATTAATTATGACTTTGGTCTTGACTTGAAAAAATGTTCAGTTATGACTTGACTTGGACTTAAACATGTGTAATTGAAAAGACTTGATATCTGATGTAAAATCGAACGTTTAGAACAAAAATGATTTAAAAAGTGCGTTAATTCATTTCCCTCATCCTATATTAAACTCAGACAGTCTCTGTTCTTCCACAATCTAAGACATACGATTTTTATTTGTCATTATGTTTCTAGAACATAATGAAATCACAGTGGTACCCTCAGTGATAAACAGATGAATAAATAAAGTCTTAGTCAGTCATCAGCATGAGGGTGTGTGTGTGTCTGCAGGGGGCAGAGAGGATGGAAGGTGGACTGATTGATTTCACAGCTCTTGAGGAAAAAGCTGTTCTTTAGCTGTGTGTCTGTAGGCGTGTATGTGTGTGAGTTTAAATCCATATGTGAACACCAAGTGGACGGGGGACCGCTCTAAAAGCAGGAAGTGGACTATAGCGCAGGGCATTCTGGGTAAATACAATCAAAACAACTGTGTGAGTCTAGTACTAGCAGGAGAAATTAGAAATGGTTTGTGTTTTTTTTAAGACAAAAGAGAAATCCTATAAACGCCTAACTCTCCACTCCACTCCGTGTTTCTTTATATTTTGGGAAGAAGGAAGTCATGATCAGTGTCTTCTTCAGAGGATTTTATGTTGTTTCCTTCAGTGACTGTCGGTGCAGCGCCACCACAGGTAAGAAGGGGAACAGGTGAAAGTGTTTTCCCTGAAAAGCTGTGCTAACCATCAGACCACCTAATTTATGGCGCTTTCTGTGGATCGTAGCTCTAAGTTATTTGTGGATAATTTTCCTTTTTGCTGAATGTTCCGTGTGAAGAAAATGCAATTTGGGGAACTGAAGTACTCCGGTGCAATGCTACTCAGCAAACTATTGGCTGGCTTTTGCAAAGCAGCCAATCCAGGAGCACCACTCATTTTCCTTGCCACTGATTGGCCGTAACTCCAAGAGTGGAGACACGAAAGATTGTAGATGCTAGCTTCTGCTGTAGTACTAGCACAGTTTCCATTGTTCGTATTAATGCATATTAAGGTGTGTTTGGTGTTACCAAGGGTCCACTGTGAAACGCCCATCAATGACACCAGCAGGTGAAAACTGCATCGTTTATTGACTGAGGTTATTTCGACCATATTTGTTCGATGAGTTGGAACTGAACCATGAAGGCAGACGTACCTGCAGTGGACGACCACAGGTCCAGCGTCGGGGGGTGTGGAGGCCTTGACCCGGCGCAGGAAGGCCAGCAGGCCCGTGGCGTGGTACGGCACGCTGTGCTCAGGCCAGGAGGTCAAGTGGAACTGGCACACCTCATGCTTAGAAGGGTAGCCTCTCTGGAAACCAGTCATGTAATGCAGCAGGTAAAGAAATGTTCTCACATTGAAACCAGTTAGTCTAGCATTACACTACCATAGCGATCGGACTCAGCAGACATGATGAGAGTTTCTATTAAAAATAATGAGCATGACTCACCCGCTCCATGGCGAAGGTGCGGACTGTGTACTCTGCCAGGGTTTCCGTCTTCAGTAGCGTTATCTTAATGTCGCCGTACAGCTCAGTGTCTTCAGGCCAGTACTTGAAACATTTCATCTGGACAGTTCAAAATTATTTCAATGCATTTGGGAAACAATATTAGAATCTTGTAGACTAGTTACAGTATCTAATGACAGAGTATATATAGATTTAACAAGGTCACATTTAAGACTTTTTAAGACCTGTTGAATGCAACTTTGACAGAAAAGAAAATTAATAAAAGTAGGCAATGTTTGGAGGCTCCTGCTGTATATCGCCGTCCACAACCTTAACTTCCATAATGCCAAGACAAAATTTAAGAACTTTCAATGAATTTAAAAAGTTTTAAGGTTCTTATTTTAGATAAATGAACGTAAGACATTTTAAGGCTGTTCAGACGCCCAGATCAATGTCAGAGGTCAAGGAAACGTACCCGGCCCACTTCCACCAGCTTGGTGAGCATGACAATACTGAAGCAATTCTCCTGCCAAACCATCCGCCAGAAATCATAGATCATCTCCTGCTTGGGGCCTGCAGAGGTGAGGCGGCGGGCAGGTGGAAATGCAGGTGGCAGAGGCGGAGCGGGAGGGAGAAAAACACAACAAAGAGAGGACGTGATGGAGCAGGATGAGGGAGGTGGAGAGATAAGACATAAGTCAGAGGAAATCGCAGCAATAACCATCAGCGCAGAGGCAGAGAGTGTAATCCACGCCAGCCAGCGGAGCAACAATGTATCATTCATGAACTATCGGCGGCTCTCTGCTCGACTTCCGCTGTGGGGAGGAATGCCACTTTAATGCAGCCACAAATCCACAGGCGGCGTACAAACAGCCTCGCGTGTCGGCGTCTCCTGCTGCCGGTCGCTCGCCACAAATCACACCCACCCAGGGAAGACCACACTTCCACTGATTTCATTACGCCACGGCTTCTGTAATATCTCAGGCTACTCCGTCATGTCGACTGTTCTGCCAAACATAACGCACACAAACACACACACATAGCCCACATTGTATCCATTCATTTCTACAAACAGGTTGTGTTTTCCAGAGACTTGTCCTCTCTCAGGACCGCCAGAACAAAACTCCACCGTTCTGTTCTGGAAGCCCCGCTGTGGAAGTTGCTTTGTTCAGGCTGAAATTCTTCGAGTGTTGTGATCGACAACTATTGTGTATCTGGTCAGAAACTTGAAGTAGGTAGTGAGACACGCTGCAGTGGCAGGAGAATAAAACGACTTCAGATCCTCTCTATGTATGAAACAGACTTGTCAGAAACAAACCGCCTTCTTCTTCTTTTTCTTCTTCTTCTAGCCAAGTCAAAGAAAACAACCAGCTTCTTCTTTCCCGAACTGCATGTACAAACCTCAACAATGCCTAGCAACAGTATTCACACCCCCATATGGTATTGCCATAAAGTTTACTGGATCTTATCATGAGTTTATGTGGCAGAGCAATGAACAGTGGTGTACAGCGCTGAAGTGGTCAGGATGATGATGATGATATATAAGCAAATATAAACCAGGGATGGAGTAAAGACAGACTCTTCTTAGAACTTCAACAAATATTTCGGGACATTGTCTTTTATACACCACAAAATTAATAAAGAAAAACTCTTAACTACGCAACCAAAACTACTTCTTAGTCATAAACTGGTCATATTAAGCTAATATTTAAGCTATTAAATGCAACCACACATTGATACACATCCTCTAATCTGAATTAATCAGCTTACATCGCAGAATAGTTGTATGACAAATTTAAAAATAGTGAGAGATCAGGCTAATAAAGATTGATCATATTTTAAATAATGATTATTGCATGCTCATAAAAGCAATTAATCAGCGTATCAGATGTTAAAAAAACTAATTAATAAATATTAGACATTTTAGTATTATCATTAGTCCATGCGGACGTGCAAACTGCTTCACTGGGGAATTCCCAAAACCATCAGAACCAAAAGAATCAGTGGGATTTACAAAAATCATGAAGCCAACGGAGAAGATCCAGAAAAACAGATTACTGAGCCAAGTGGAAATATTTTCTCTGATATTTTATGGTCATAATCCGTGTTAAAGGTAAGACTGAATTTATGTTTTTGGCTTGGTGAAATGAGCTTCATCGTCGGCTGCTGGGTCAGTGAATTTTAGAAGCTGATATTGTTGGACAGAGCAGAGTTTGAATCTTAAATTAAAGATCTGTTTGTGTGGCTAAGACAGTGTTGTACGATACTCTGTGTTGTTATGGTTATGCAGGTTAATGTCTAAATTTTTTTTACTATTATTATTTACAGTAGCTGCCTAATGTTGAAACCGGGTATTGGATATATTTTTGGCATTGCTGCTTATGTTTCCTAAATCTGCTTTAGTTATCGGTTAACTGTCAACCTGAAGTCACTTCTAACAAACCATAACGACACCGATGTCGTCATGGTTCCCATTTGGTCCAGCTGTTTCAAACTTCATCCTTGACTTGCCTGCTGTGCTCTTTGTTTTTTACGATGCTGATGTTCTCCTACAAACAAAATACCTGAATTTAATCAGGATTTAAACTACTGTTAGATTTGTTAATTGGACTTAAAGGAATATATTTTTGCTCACACTCAGAAAATCCCAATAAAATGCCCTTTGTTGGTTCTCATCTAATGAGCATAAATAGTTCTGCATGGCCCTGTACAAGGACAACAAGAGGGGGTGACATGACATTCACAAAGCAAAGAACATTAATCTGTCTTTATGAACCAATCAGAGCTCAGTCTGCATTGGCTGAAAACGACCAGGGATGGGCCAACGCAGTGATCTGGTTGTTATTTCTCCAGCTCGTTCTCAATGCAGCAGATTCCACGTGTATTAGCGTATGGTTTGTTAATTTTTCAACAGGGGGAGAAAAGCACAAATGCACTTGCCAGAGGGACGGCGAAGAGAGCTGGAAGACGGATGGCGAAGTGCAACCCTGGCATGCAGCTGGGTGAATCAGTATGCAGGGCACAGGACGGCTTCTCTCCTCCCTCAGAGACTGAGCCATTCACACCTCCTCTGCCTCATCTCTGGACATAATAGTGGGTCGGCCCAGAGCACCTGCTGCCCAAAGCTGGCCGAGGGCTCATCCATGATGCAACAAATCAAGCTGAACCCGCCACCAAAAGCCGACCACCTGGAGCTCACCGTACGCGTATGCAAAGAATTCTGAATCATATCAGGGATGAAGAGAGAGAGAGCGAGCGAGGGGTCGACGACAGCTTTATGACGCTGTGCAGGAAGCGTGTGCTTTTGTGGTACATGGGAGAAAAAGAGAGGAAAGAAAGTACGAAGACGTTTGGCAAACACGGTGGCGTGAAAAGGTGCTAACAGATTTCTTGTTTTCGACTTTTTATGTCATGTGAACTAAAACTAAAAATGAAACTAGGTGAGAAACATAACCCGGGCAAATACAAACAACATTTCACAAGCTGTGAGTTTATTTACGAAGGGAAAAAAAAAAAATCTAAACTTAGACTTTATTGTCCTTGCACAAAGGAAATGATGTTGCTTGGCTACTGGAATACACAGACAAAATACTGAAATACTATTAGTGTGACACACACACACACACACACACACACACACGCCTACATAAACATGTGTTCCTAGTCAAGACATCAATATGGAACCTGTGTAACGACATAAAGTTGACCAATGAAACTTTTCATTATTGCCTACTTAGCACAGTTCAACTCATCTCTATGTGGTCCTATGGGTTTTAAACTAGCAACTATCAAATATTCAACATTTATCACCTATTCACATTTGTCTTGTTAGTCCACAGAATATTTGGTAAATGTTCTCTGACAAATGTGAAATCTTTCAGAAGGTGTGGCTGCTGTTGCACATGGTATGTATTTATGTATTTTATGGCTGTTTTCACACCTGGTACTCTAGTTGACTCTTTTCGACTGGAGACCAAAGTTGCAACATTTGTTCCATTTTCAGCTGCTGCGGTTCTCTGTCACACTGAACTGTCAAGTGAACTGAACCCTTCTAGCAATCTGTTCCCCTCCTCACCTGTGGGGGCGCTGCACAACGAAACGACAGAGAAACCTCCGAGGTCTGTGGAGTTCAATCTTCTGATCCAAATCAGAGTTTGATGACACATTCACACCTCTCCGAAAGAATCAGACTTCATAGACAAGTGAACATTGTACTGACAGTCAGTCATAAACACTTTTTGGCAAAAGCAGTTTTCAAATTTTTAAAATGGGGACAGTTTTCCCCCTGATAAATAAAATCAGTGCTTGAAAACTACAGAGTATATTCACTCAGGTTGTCTATGTATTGAAGCAAACTTGGTTTGAGCATCTCAAACATTTAAGTGGGGCACACACTGCCCCACATCTCTTTGTAACTGGCAGTACTATTAGAGGACTCCTCTTAGAAATGTTGCGGTAACCAGAGCTTAGCAGAGCCTCCAGCCTCCCAGTGATCCATCTTTGCATTTTGCATGAAACCTTACTCATATTGCTAAGTGTTGCAAAGCCACTCTGACACCAAATGAGTTCACCAGCAGCCGTTTTCTTGCTTTGTTTAGGTAAATCCTGTCAACCCGGCCTCAGCTTAGGACCCTGGCCGTTATTAAAGTTCTCGGATCACAACCGGTCTAATAAACCTGCGGGCATGTCTGCATGGAGAGAGAGAGCGGTGCAGGCAGGGCTGAATTAAATGATGAAAAACTCCCAGAAAATCGAGACATGTGAAAAGCATGCCCTGTGTGAACGAGAGCAGGAGAAAAAAAAAAAAAACTCCCGTAACCTTATCTCTGCTGGACAGACACTTTTAATAATATCCCTGAGCAGAACGCATCTCTGTTCTCTGTTCCCCCTCTGACAGAAATCAGTTCTGTTTCTCTGTTCTGGTTTCACAACTTGTCAGGATTTGAAAAGTCTTGGCTAAGCTCCCGCTTAATAACACTCTTGTGTTTAGCTGCGTGTTGCAACGCTACACAAACACCAGAGACTTGGAGGCCAAAGACGTACGGCTTTGTTCAGAGATGCTTTGTACATTTCGACACAGATCTGATCACTGCTGGTTCCTGTCAGACACCAGAATGCTGGCGCCGTTCCTAAATCCTTCAGGATAAAATCATCAGGGTTCAGGATGACTCTGTTTAAACTGTTGGAAATTGAGTTAATATTTAAACACACCTTTAATTGTGGAGCGTGAACTAACTGCGGCTCATTTCAACAACGTTAAACACAGTTTGCGGAGGGAACGGTGGCTGTGAAGGACCAAACTATGGCCACATTTTGGAGAAAAGAATCCATCTAGATTCTACAGACTGCCATCTTATTTGGGTCTAGCTGTTTACCATTCTAGTTATTGGCATGAAGTAACTTTTTAATTAGAAATATATCTAAAAGGACAAAAAATGGATCAGCAGCTTCACTTCATTTCACTTAAGTAGAGATTTTTCAGTGCCAGAAAAAAACCAGAGCTGTAATTTGTTGTCTGTCTATAATTCTCTATCTATGTTGTTTAAAGTACAGTGCATTAGAGGTTAATACTCTACCCACTAAATAAATGCATACACATCTGGACCATGTGATGGTCTACATGTTTTAAACGGTCTTGCCTGAGACACTTCCAAGCTTAGGGGGAGTTAGGCTGGTTTACACAAACTATTTCAGCTTTTCTTGTTGTTAAACATAATAAAACTAAATGAATAACCCTTTTATCAGGATTTCAGCTACATTGTAACTTATTATATTTGTTAAGGAGCATGCTATCAGAAATGACAGGAATGACGTCACTAGCTGCCTTTCCACTGAATTTAAAATCGCACAAATTGGAATGAAGCAAATTAGTTTTTCCCATAAACAAAATGTTTGCATTAGATGGAGGTGGTTTTTCAGCTGTTATCAAAATTAGTGTATTTCACAAAACTGCAATGGAAAGACTTTTTTCAAATGGTCAACAGCCAGATGTTACTACTGGCAGAAATGACAAAACAAAAGGAAGTGGTAGGAGGAGGATAACATGGTGTGTTTTATTTATGATTTATCACATGAACAAATTTATTAAAGTGATTTTAACTAATCACTATTGAAACACTGCTATTGCTAAATTGTGTTTTTTCAACATTGGCTGAATATCTACAAAGTTTTATGTGCGTTTGTAATGGAAATTTTAGGGACTTTTTTCATACCTAATGAGATCAAGACAAAACTTTGATACTTTATGCAAATGAATGTTATAGTTGCTGCTGAGTACATGAGTCCATCGGTTGGAGCTTCACACATGATAAAAGCAGAGAATCTTCATTAGTGCAGACAGAGAGTATTCTCAGTGAAACATGAGAAGAAAAAACGTCAGTCTTCAACATTTTGTTTAACATACAACGTTTCAGAGTTATAAGGCTTAAAAATGACATTAATCAAAAACCTTTTTAGAGATCAAGCTGTGTTTTCGACACTGCGAAATCCACAGAGATGACTGAGCACCATTTACTAAAAGCTGAGCACATGCCAAGGAAAATGGCAGATGCACAATCTGTAATCTGGGTTTGAAGACACCGACCATTTTATGAAGCTTTCACGTGTTTTCTAGGATTGTGAAATCCATTCGGCGATTTTAGTGACAGGAATATTTAAAAATTCTCCTCCCGGTTTCAGAGCTGCTGGCTTCTGGTTGCTACATCAGCATCCTGTCTTTTTTTTAAACATTGCATCTTCATAAACAACCATGAAGATGGAGAGTTTCATGGGTGTAATTTATCATAACGGCAGATATGTATTCCTAACATCTTCTGTTTTTTCTACTCGGTGTGACTGCAAGGTGTGTTGCTGCTGATATGAGGTCTGTACGATCGACGCGTGCTTCCGCTGCGTTTTAAACGTTTTCCTAGATCCAGGAAAAGAAAGAGACAGCAGGCTGAAGCTGATGATGCTGTTTACCACAAGCACCTGGTGTACAGTCACATTAAAACTATGAGGTTCTACACACACCCCACACACACCACAGCGTCGTCAGCATGCTGCTGAGGTCTACATGAGAGCTGTTTGCATTGTGAGTTGGTTGGTAACTTTATTCCTCCTCTCTTGGTGTCCATCTAACCTGTTCTCTACATGATCATCGGACATTGCACCGCTGATCGCTCCACCCGACTTGTCCTGTCCTACATCAGAATCCTTCTGCTGTTTAGTAATTGCGTTGGTTTCCTCTGTGAGAAAGCTAACAGGTTCTTTATCTCCTTCCTCTGCGCCGTGAGAGCAAAGATCCAGAACGAGGCGCGTGGTTTTGCCGAGGTTCCTTTTGGGAAGTGACAGAACTGAGACCAAAGTGAAAGACGGGAAGAAATCAGAGGGAAGATTACAGAGCAGGAGAAAAAACTAAAAATCCCACGCTCCCCGAGTAAACACGATCAGAGCTAGCAGAGAATAAAGGGCGCGTCTTGCTGTCTTTCCTGTCTCTGTGCGGCTCGGGGGAATTGGACCGGTGCGCCGTATCAGCCTGACATCAGAAAGTCTTCTGCGCTGCACATGCAGATGGAGGGGAGGAGAGAGGTGAAAGCGGAGCTTCGCAGACGGCGACAGTTGACGCCCGTACAGTCTCTGAAAGATTCTTGGGGGAGTTCTTCTCGTAGTCGTGGGAAATTGACTGTTTACAGTTGAAACCCGGATGTTTTGTGTGATGCAACAAAAGACAGCGTGTTGCTCATGACTTAATTATTCCAAAAACTCATTTTCTTGAATCAGAAAACAACAGCTCTTGAGCTGAGTACTCACCTTGAGTGGCAATGAAGTGGTTGGATCGCTGGTAACCCTGTGTGGGGAAAAAAAGGTAATAATTACTACAATATATAATGAGGTTTTGGTCATCGGTTGATAATCTCACGGCAAAACCTGATTTTGCTGATCTGTTCATGTTCATGTTCTGCCTCTCACCGGCAGGCCGCCTGTTGGAACTAATCTACTCTATCAACTGCACAAGGACGTCTGACCCACCAGAATTACTCTAGACGACCTTTAATGCTGCGGCTCTGGATGAGCGATCGCACTTGAATTGTAATGCACAGAGAAATGTCATTAATTCAAGTAGACACCTGATCAAAATCTCAAGACTGGGGGACAAAAAAAAGTAGAAAGATTTTCAATGTCAAGCTGGTGGTTTGAAACCGGATGTTAAGTAGAGCTTAAAAATGCCAAATGAAGAAACAGGAGCAACAGGAGTACATGAATACAGATGATAACTTATTTAAAACTACATTAAGGTTTATTTTTTAGCAGATGGTGTAAAGTTTAAGTCTGTAAGCCAAACTAGTCCCTAAAAACAGAAGTAAAACTGTTTAAAAAAGGACTTTATGGTGAGTAGTGTCCTGTAGAATTTGCCTATGATGTACGGCAGTGAGGTTTTTGGTAGCACCGTTGCCTAGCAGGATTTGAATCCTAGCCTGGAGTCTTTCTGCATGTTCTTGTTCATGCGTGGATTCTCTGTAGGTACAATTTCACCATTTACCTGTACATATAAATTGAGTTTGGAGGGTTGTGTGTCTCTAAGCTGCCCTGGTTTGGACTGCTGGCCTTTCCAGGGCCAGCAGTCCAAGCACACCAACTGCTGTCTGCCGTGTTGTGTTTAAGGACCTTGTTTCCCATCCGTTCCCAGGTGAGGAAATTGGTTTTTATTCTGTTTTCCGTGCCTAACTTGGCTGTTTTTGCGAGGTGTACTTGGTTGGGGATGACAGCTGCTTTGGCAGCTTTAATGCGACACTACTGACATCGTCATGGATGATTTTGTGGACTCCAAATTGCCGAAGGCCGTCCGCAAGAAAGAACCAGCAGGCAGACCCCCAATGGCCACTGGAGATAGTCACCATCTCTGTCACAAACCTGGTCAGATAAGCAGGTGTAATGGAAGGATGGACGCCTCCCTACTGGAGGGACGATGGAGGTCCCTACATTCTCTCGATGTTGGGAAATCTAGAGAATGTACAGTCTGGACCTGAGGTCTACGTAAATGAGAACTCTCAGTCAAAAAATATGTGTAAGACAGGAGTGCCATCAGTTCGGCACAGGTTGTTTCGTTTTGACTTTTTTATAATAATGTGATTGGAAACTGGGTGGCTCAGTTGTCGGAGCGTGTGCAGACGAGTAAACCTTGATGTGGTTGTATTGAGTTTGATTTCCGATTTCTGACCATTTACTGCATGTCTTCTCCTTCTCTCTCCTCTCTATTTCCTGTCTATTCACTGATAAATAAAGACCATTAGAGCCTTACCCTAACACTAACCCTTTACCTGGATTTTCTCTGGTCAACTTTTAACAGGCCAATCAGTGAACTGAAGGAGAAGTTGTGAATTTCTGCAATGTTTTAAAATGATAGTCTGCCTGCAGTTTTAACAATGGCAGCAGAGGAAGTGAATGAAGCCGTTCAGTCAGTGTTGGTCACACTTCCAAACATTGACTTAACATTAACTGTCGTCTCGTTTGGATCAGGACTTCCCTCTTCAGAGGAGGGTGGTTGTTTACAGTGCAGGCCATTTCTGGTAAGCTTC
Organism: Xiphophorus couchianus; assembly: GCF_001444195.1. Lineage (NCBI taxonomy): Eukaryota > Metazoa > Chordata > Actinopteri > Cyprinodontiformes > Poeciliidae > Xiphophorus > Xiphophorus couchianus. The sequence continues at coordinate 28,979,763 of NC_040240.1, read as the reverse complement.
ACAGCGTGGATCTCACACATTACGCACATCATGTACAAATGCTAGAGATTAGGTAAAATGTAAAACTTTCAGAGGCCACGCCTCCAGGAAGTAATCGTTTCTCCCCACAATATCCTTTTTAAGGATATTGGCGCTTAAAAAGGATATCCTTTTTCTGTTGAGATAATGGACAGTCCTGATTTTAAAAGCAGCTCTCAGTAATTTGACTGCTGTGTCTGTTTTGTATCTCCTTTCCGTTTCTTCTTTGCGCATTTTGAAAGTCAAACTCACAGCCTGGTTATAAACCACCAGCATGAAATGCAAATACTTGTAATTCCATCTCCGCTCTTCAAATTTAAAAAAAACAGTGCATGGTTCTCCGCCTCGGGTCATAACGTATGCAGAGGGCGAGATGCATCTCTAAAGTGTGCCAAGTCTCGCCGGAGCCGCTGATTAGAGCGCCGCTGACAAGTGAGGGATCTTCAGCCTGGGGACTAACTCCACCTGAATGGCACTGACTGATTGGGCTGTCTCCTCCCTGCTCCACTTCACATTACTGAAATTATGATACAGTATGCAAGGAAAACAGTAGGTGTGTTCCGTGTGGCAAATGCAGAGCTGGATCCCTCATGTCCAGATAGCAGCACCGTCTCTATTAATAATTAAAAGGCATTCGCAGAAACCCGTGTGCACATCTCCACCACACCGCATCGCAAATGACATTCCATCAGCACAGACTGATCGGCGTCTTTGTGAAGGAGTGCAGCTCTCTCTATTCCCACAGGGCATCTCTCGCCTCGGAGTTTCTCAGAGGTGATCGGTCTCCTGCCTGTCACCGTGGCAACCATATTTTCCAACAGCATACAAGTTGATGAAGCAACAATAAAGAATTTCCAATAGATTGATGAGGATAAGAGGTAAAGCATGGTATATGGTGAACGCAAAAAAAAATGTAAAAAAGTGAAAGAGAAACTAAATAAAATAAAAAATTCTTTCTTTGCTTGGTGATCAGGTGGTCTGGCTGCAGCAGCTTGATAGGCTCTCATTACCGCAGAACAACTTGGGTACCTGGAGAAATCTGAGTCGTTTTCACTGAGAGCACAGGAGAACGTCAGGCAGAGTTCTATCGTCTCTTATTCTGAGCAGAACTAAATGGGAGAACCTGCGGGGTCCAACGCAGCGCTCCGAGTTTAAACAGATCCACAGAAACAGCGACAGCAGACATGAAAGACCGCCGGAGCTGAAGGACACACTACAAGGAAATCTCCCCACAAATACACACACCTATTATGTCCAAGCTTATTGATACTTGTTTTCAGTTTCCAATACACCTCAATTATTTATTGTTATTAAACTAAAAGGGCCTCCTGGGGAGATGTTTGTGTGGATGGAGAGAATTCCACCTCATCAAGAATTCTGTTAGAAAATTCACCCAAAAAAATCTGTTGTAGTTTAAATGTGTACACAGCTTTGACTATTATACAGCATCTGTTCCCCGTCACAAAGACAGAATATGAAACATGACTTCACATTTCCTTAGGGATTTTATGGCGCAAGTAACAGGAAACGTCTTTCATCAAGTGAAACTAGCTTTCAATAGTTTGTAGCAGAGATCACGCTAAAACTTTATGCGGTCCGTCGTTTGGACTTACGGCGTCAAACAAAATTCTATCATCTATTCTTACACGTGTTTTTGAAATTACATTTAATTGTTTTTAATTTTTATTCTGTTTACTTAAAATTCAAGAAGCTGAGCAGATAATCCACATTGTGTCATCATCAAGCTGAGTATACTTAACATTTTCTCTGCACTGACAAAAGTTTTGAAATCAGGGAACATTTCAAGCAAGAGTTGGCAAGACTCTGATCGTAACCTGGTTGTGCAAACCCTGCCCTCAGCGGGAGGATCATCCCGCCGCAGCGGTTCAGCAGCCCAGAGCTCACTGTCAGCTCTCAGTGTCCAGATCAGAGATGGAACTCTGACGGATGTTTTCTCTCATATTGATTGATTTAGTGACCTCCTCTATGTTCTGTGTACGTTAAGTTGGAACTGTCTGAACCAATTCTTCAGGTGTGCGTAATCTGTCAAACTGACGGATGGCGGTCAAATTTTTCTGTCACCATTTATAAACCCCATCAAAGACGGAACATATTTGGTTGATGTGATGCCTGGTTTGGACACGCTGCTGACCCCTGGTCCTGAAATCTGTGACCATATCAGACTCCCTCTAAAGACTCTAATAACTGTCTATGTTAATAGTTCAAACACGAACTATACCTTAGTATGCATTAATACACAGAGTGGAAACAGTCTTGGCATTAACACAGAAACCAACGTCCACAGTCCTTATGTGATATGTTTCTGCACTCAAACATATCATGTTTTAGTCATATTATTGATACAACTATCTTTTGTAACATTGCCATCCTAATTTACAAGTGCCAAAATTTTTTATTGCAGTCTGGTATTACTAGAATCCCTCAGTGGCAGAGGTAGAAACAGGGACAGTAGCTGCGTTTCCATCAACAATAAAAGTGCGCAAATTGAAATTCCGAAAATAAATTTAACTAAAACATGTCCAATTCAAAAATCTCATGTTTTCAATCAAATAGTTTTTGCACTTGGTGAGGTGGGCTTTTTTTCAGTCTTGAAATAATGTATTTTTGCAAAACTGTAATGGAAGCACTTTTTTCACATCACACAAGTCACATGATCAACAGCCGGCTGTTACTTCTGACAGAAACCACAAAGAAGAGGACAGGAAGTAGTAGGAGAAAGATGGTTTTTTGGGAAAATGTACAGCTGGCTCCTTTAGAGCTCTCACAGCATCACAGTTCAGAAAAAGTTGTGTCATTCCAACGTGTTGAATCCATAAATCTTCTGGAAAATTTTCCCAAAATGCTGCATACATAGCCGCTCCCAAGTAGGCGGGGCTTGTTCCTCCAACGCCTGAATGAAACGCCAATGTCTCCTCTGATCGGCTGAAAGATGATGAGCGTTAGCCCCAAGACTGAATTCTGTTTTTTGGACAAAGATTTGTGCACATTTTTGATGGAAACAAAGCTAGTGTTTATAAAGAAGCTAGTATTTGTAAATGTAGTTTAAACAGCACAAACCCAACACCTACGTGACAAGAAATGATAAAACAAACAGCAGGAAAATCTAAAAAAATAAAAATCACCTCACGTTTACCCACTGATACGCCAGCTAATTAATAATGTTTTTAACGTTTTCATCTCATTTCAAATAGAGTAGAGTTAAAACAGAAAAAGGGTTAAGTGTTAGATCTGGTTGTGTTCTCCATGAGCCTCCAGCTGGTTAGGATTCATAAAGCTGCTCTTTCTTAGCCTGAGAGAAACTTTGTGCCGTAATAAAATCAGTTTGATGTTCTGAGTACTTTCTGAAGGAACCCGTGCTAAGCATGCAGTATCTTGCGAAACTAGCTTAGCATGACTTTGCCTTCAGACAAACTGTAAAAACAGAGGGCTCAGATTGGAGGCTCCATTGACATGTAGAACATTTAGTACACCCCATAATCAAACTGGTCTGAAAAATTGCGATATTAGAAACTATATATATATTTCAGAATATTCCCAGCTTACATATAAGGAGGTCAGTTATTAGCTGACTATCAAATTCTTTGTTTTTGTCGTTACATAAAATCTACATTCAGATGTCGAGAAAATAGTTTTAATCACAATGCATGGCCCAAAACATGCATAGTTTGTATGGTAGTTTCTAATCATTTTGAGGAATAAAGTTATGAAACTGAGCAATGTTTTTATGTTTAAAGGAAATAAAACAGCTTTCAAGTAAGAACCACAACGAAAATATGACAATAATCCCACAGATTATTTTGTGTGACATTAGGATGAAACCCATGTGCTTTTCTCAAATTATTTATCATCATTTTTCAATCAATGAAAAATGATGATAAAGTGGTGGCATCTAATTTTAAATCTCATCTAAACCAACCTGAGATGAGATGGAGCCAATGAGCCGAGTTTATGTCCCAGCAGCTTCATAGTTTGGAATGAGCCCAAAGTAGAAAGATATTAACACTAAATATTTGTTTTCACAAATCGTATTACATTATGAAGGATCTTTGGATCCTAAAGGTTTCAGACCGTTGGTCTGAGACATGCATGCACACTGATGAAAACTGTTTTGGAGTTAACCGATATTATAATTTAATATTTTTATTAACTAAAATGCTCAGACTGGTGAGTCATTGATGCTGATTTAACTCACAACTGTCAATAAAACCCCGGTTACAGAACAGGTGGGGGTGAGGATCCTGTGGGTAGTCAGAACTCCAGCTCCCATTTCTCATGATAACATTTGACGGTTTTGGACCCTAAACCTGGCTAAATCCTTCATTTTCTGTTTTTCCAACATCCAGCATCACTGAAGATATTTACGGTGCCTTGTGTGACTCAGTGCATGTCTGAACACGAGCGTTGACTTGACCAAAGATTTTCTCCTCTTTTGCTGCACTTTCTGCAATCTTAAAGGACCTCTGGTGAGCTCGTCTCCATCAGCAGAAGATGGTAGAGACAGAGACAGCTGCAGTCACAGACATGCTAAGGCTTAGGAGCTCAAACCAAACAAGGACAAGAAAATCTGCTGCTGCCAGGAAGAAGCAGTGGAGAGGGATGGAGGGATGAGGAAAGAGAAGAGAAGCAAGGTACTTACTTCCCTGTTTATCCGAATCTAAGATGGCAAGAAGATTGAGAATCAGAGGAGCAGGAAACAGAGAAAGAGAGAGAAGAGAGTTAGGGAAAAGACCAGAGCTAGTTATTATGATCACAGATCAGGAAACGTGTGATGAGACGGCCACAGAGGAACTGCGAAGAGGATGTTGTTCAACTTTGGTGTTTGAAGAAAACCTTTTCTTAGAGTTACTGCTAAAAAAGCAACGGACAGAAAGAAGAAGGTGGTTTAATACTTTATGGGAAGAGCCAATGTTTACAGCATCGAATGTTCTGCCGTTTGTGTTAGCATGTCACCAACCAGCCATTTTTAAAAATTCACAAATTGTTGGAAGAAGTTTTCTTTCATAAATGTTTTGATCTTGCTATTTATCCATGACTGTGTTCTTCGTAAAGCCACTCCACTGAGGAACAATCCCACAGCAGAATTCAGCCGGAAGGGTTCTTTGTCAAAACACAAGGAAGTCTAGTCAAAGGAAATTCCACATCACTTAAACAATTAAAGGGTAGATTTATCAGCAGTCTATCAGTCAATAGTTAGTGTAGAATTGGCTCTGTATTGGTAGCATCGTGATTCTGCATATCACTGTACTGGGACAGGTGACCCTGGAGCTTATTGAACACTTTTGGATATCAAACATATTTTGTTGCCAGTAAATGTCAGTAGATGTAAAACTGTGAATTATCCAGAAAACTATTCTGTGAAGTGTGAGTTTATAGGGAAAATCAAAATTCTATGTGGTGACAGAAGACGCAAAGCTGTAATGGTGGCATGCTTTTGTTTACATGTGACTGAATGAGACAGCAGCTGCGTTTCCATTACAAACATATGTAAATCTTTATCTGTATTCTGCAAGTATAAAAAGAAAAGCACAATTTCATATTTGTGGTGTTTCCATTAAATAAGAAGCTTTAGGTTGATGGTGTTATGTATCCATTTACAGAATTTAGAGAACAGATGAAACACAAAGACATTGGAATCTATCAGTCTAGAAAAAGCTACAAAACCATTTTCAAAGTCTCTGAGACTCCAGTGAACAACAGTGAGAGCCGTTAGGCCCAAATGAAGAAAACATGGAGGTGAAGTTCTCAAAAACACTCCCTTGGCCAAAACATCCAGAAGCACTGCAGGCCTCACAAGTGCCACCTGCAGGTCAAAGGTCATCATTTAACAGTATATCTCCATCAATATTAGAGTTCCATGTCCAAAACTACTGGTGACCAAAGAGACCACACTGGGTCATTTCACATTTGCTAAAAAAAAAAAAAAAAAAAAAAATATATATATATATATATATATATATATATATATATATATATATATAAAGAAAGATGACAATTCCACATGTTGCTAAACATGGTAGTGGTGGTGTGATGGCCTGGGACTGTTCCATGTCTTTAGGACCTGGATGACTTGCTGTAATAGAAGGAATCAAAAAGAAACAATCTCTGAAATCCAGAAGGACAACATCCAGACCTCACTTTGAGACTAAACTCACGCTTAAGTAATACAAGCTCACATAAAAAAAGTTGTCTAGTCAAAGTCTGGACTTAAATCCAACTGAGGTGCTACGACATAACCCTGAAGAAGACGTCCATGTAAAAAAAATAAAAAATAAAAACCTCCAGTGAGGTTGAATTGAAAATAAGTCTCCAAATAAGAGAGGCTGAAAATTCCTCCATAGCGACGTAAAAAGCCATCCTGTCACAACAACCCCTCAGGTTGTTGTGACAACCCCTAAACCTAAAACCAACATGGTGTTAGGTTTAGGGCCAATCATCTGTCTACGTTTTAGCTTACACTTTCACCAATACGTTACTGCTCTGTGAATTACTTCAGCAGCAGTATCTGTTTTATATCTGCTATCCATAGCTTGTTTGAAGATGAGTTCAGCTGGGAGTTACAGCTGGCGTCGTTTTGGAAAGACTAACAGTCTCAAAAATGTTGCTGAGGAAGACGAGGGAGATGAGGATACGCTGAATATGAGTATGTTAAGGATTTCCACCTGACAGAGCTGAAGAGCCAAAGGAAGTGTGTGTGCTCCAAACAACCCGTTTCAGTGTGCCGTTAGCTTGAGTCAGGTTATAATTCATGCAAATTCATGCTAAATACATTTCTCTCACCACTGGAGCATTTGGCCATGACTGTACATAAATTCCACTATGAGTACATTTTAAATTGTGTTTATCATTTACAGCTGACTGTTGTGTCTAACTGTGGTGCTGCAGATGACCGGACGCCACATCGATGGTACAGTTTGTAGTTTGGGAAAACTGGCATTAGCCAAACCTGTTACACTGACTTCTCTTCATATTGGTGTAAATAGAACCAGTACAGAACATTTGGCTGTTCCAGACGTTTTCTAAGTCTCAACTAGTCTGCGACTGAAGAAACTTGGCAACGACTGTGGTTCATCAGTCAACTAAATGTCTCACTAAAATGTCCGTTTTCTGATGAACAAGAGGGGAAAGCAGCAGACCAGCACAATTCAGCCTCAGCCTTTTCTGTACATAATTTGGAGCTGTTGATGTCGATGGCCAATTAATTACACAAAGGTCCTTGGAGCCTTCACTCTAATGGAGCACTTACAGACCACTCAAGGGGAATAAGGAGGCCACGCTAAACACGGTTTTCTCTCCCTCGGCTCTTCTGCCTACTTTCCCTTTTTTTTTTTTCCCTGTTTGACAATAAGAGAAAAGGCGTTCAAAGATAACAAGAAGCTGCTAAAATTTCAGCCCCCTCAGTCAATAACCGGAGAACAACACCGAGTTGTTTTCAGGTTCCTGTTATGAGGGAGAAGTAAAACTCACAGCCTGAGCTGGAGATGCTTTTGACTGTCGTTACGCAAAGGTTTCAGACTGGATCACCAGAGGGGTTCAAACCAGGGTTACAATAGTTTTTCATTATATGTTAGTTTTATTTTGTTGTGACTTTTTATTTGTCTCATTCAGTTAAGGTGCGTTCACACCAAACGCGTTACGCGCGTCAAAAATGTGTCCGACGCTTCAAGTTCGACCTGTTTGCACTTTGAATGCAGATGCGTGACATTTTGCTCTACACCTAGCGCTTCACGCGTCAGGCACGTCTGGTTTACATTCAAGTCTATGTGGAAAAAATAGCTCTAACTGTTGTTTGCCACTATCTGTTGGATGTTGGACGCTCGAAACGCGCCGCTACGGGCCTCCACATCGACTATCAATGTAAACCCGATACATCTGATGCGTGAAACACGTTTGGTACGAACGCCCTAATTAGTTTGAATTAGTTTTTATAGTGTGTTTGCTAGTTTTTATTATTTATTATTAGTTGAATACTGTTTAGTTTTAGCTTGGTTTAGACTTTATAATAGCAGTAGTTTTAGTTTTTTCTAACTTTGGTTCATTTTCAGGTACAGAAAGATCAAAGTATTGCATTATGTATACATCCGTTGGGTAATGATTACTCAACAGAATAAACCATTTTTTAAAAATGTGCTTGTTGGAGTTTTCATCTAACTTTTGCTGTCACCATTTTGTGGACTAAATGTCACCATCAGGAGTATGGAGAGCTGACAGCTGACGTAAACTGCTTGTGTGGGGAAAAAAACATTTCACATTAATTTGAAATCTAATAAATAGATTCATAAATACAAAAATGAAGGATCTTCAGTATGTTTTAGTTTTTAAACAAATTACTTATAGTTTATCCCCATTAATTACTGTTTTTTTTATTTATTTAATTTAAAGAAAATGTTTTCTCAATTTCAGTTTTGGTTTTTTAGTTAACTTTGATAACCTCGGTCCAGCTTGACGCTGGCCGGATCCGACCCGGATCTGGAAGCGGAGCCGCGTTCGGGCCCCTGCTGCTTCACTGCAGCCACGGGGGCGAGTCACGAGGCAGCGCTGCTCTGAGCTTCTGGGCTCCTGTAGGATGTTTGGACTCTGTGTGATAACATCTGAGCTGAAAGCCCACATACGCTGGAGCAGAAATACACCGTCGTGCCGTGGGTACAGGACGGCTGAGACCAGCAGTGTGCGGAGGAGTGGGGTGACTGGTAAAGCAGTGGGGTCAACCCTTACAAAAAGAGAAGAAATTAGGAATTCAACTTACGTCTATGTAGTTGGCATTGACATAATCTGAGCTGGGGTCTGCCAGCAGAGAGTGGAGCTTGACTCGATGCCGATCAGCTGGAATGAAGGAAAACGAGGGTTAGTTTGTGTTTCTGTCTGCTTTTCCATGTGTGCCTTATTTTGTTTTTTACTCTGGTTTCCTGTTAGCATCCAGTCACATTGAAACATATGGACACACTGTTAGCACTCTGAGTTAGCGCTCCAACTGTTGCTGGGTTTAAATGCTGTTTGCTGTTGTTCAACCTTCTTGTTGTTCAAATTTCTCTTTACTGTATGATTTGTATTTAATGTTTGGGAGCCCTTTCACGTTTCTGTCTAATGCTCACACTAGCTGCATTTCTGTTACAAATCTTAGTGTTTTTTCTGCTAATGTCAAATAAAACACAATTTCGCAATTGTGGCGTATCCATTAAATGACATTAAAATCACATGTGAATAAGCTTGTTCACATTATAAGTCATTAACCCTTCCAGACCGAGTGGAGCCAAATCTGTAGTACCGTAATTCTGCCACACTTTGCGCTATCTGAAAAATTCCAACGGTTTCTGAAAGGGGTGACGTTGTGCTTCCCAGCCAATATCGAGTTATTACGGTAATTTCACCCAGGGAGTGAAATTAATCTGACGGGCATTCTTTTAACAGATGGTAAATTGCAAAAACAACTTGCTAGGTATTGAAAGTTCCAGTTGTTATGGATAAATGGGCAAATATATTTAGTCACAGAACATTTAAAGAACTGCGTACAATTAAGATAAGCAAAAATATTCAGGAGGAGATTTGAAATTTTGGACATAAAGGGTTAAAAATCAAAGGATGGAAACAGTAACAGGAGATATATTCAGAATTCAGCCATGGTTCTGGCGCTCATTATCTATCAGCCAATCAGAAGAGACGTCAGTGTCTCATTCAGGCATTGGAGCAACAAGTCCCGCCTACTTGGTAGTGGCTACATATGCAGTGTTTTAAGGATAGTCCAGTCGTCCGTTTTACAGTACAGCTATGGATTCAACACGCTGATTTGATATTAACTAATTGGCGATTTCATTTTGAAGCCATATCACCCAGTCCTACAAAGCATCGTCAATTATGGCAGAGTAACTCTACTTTAAAAGCTACGTAACATCATGGCTGCCGGGGCCAGGCCTCTTCCTGCCGAGCTTTACTCACGGCTAAGCAGGCTGTCGTGTCGTCCTTTGGTCTTGTCTTTCTTCTTGGTGGCATCCCAGCCATCGAAGAAACTCTGCAAAGTCAGAAATTACAATTAAGATTACAGTGTTACTGCTAATAAACCACTGCTCAATGAAAAACAAACACCTGGGGAAAGGGTTGCCTTCAGTCTACTTATGTCTTCTAATAATGACTTTGGTTTTACAGGAAAAAAAAAAAGATAAAAGTAACAACAAACCCAACATCAGGGGTGTCCAAACTTTTTGCAAAGAGGGCCAGATTTGATCAAGTGAAGATGCCCGGGGGCCAATAGTGTGTTCGGACATTTTTTGATTTTTTTTTTTTACCCCTCCAGAGGGTCTTTTGTGGGCTCTAGTGTCCCTTATGTGACAGCAGGCTGACAGGAAACAGGGAAGGAGAGGGGGGAAGACATGCGGCAAATGTCATCGGGTCCGGGAATCGAACCTGCGACGGCCGCGTCGAGGACTCAAGGCCTCCAAATACGGGTCGCCTTACGCCACCACGGCACGCCCTGGACATTTTTTAACTACAAAAGTTTCATGCAAATACACAATTTTCATTGTCACAATTATCTTTATTTTTCAAATGACAAAAAAAAACAAATATAAGCCACTCAGGCAAATGAGAACAACTCTAAAAACCCAAATTCTGCCTTTCTTTCATATCTGGAGAGTCAGATAACATTGAACAAACTGTATGAAATACCTTAAATTTACATGAGTTTAAAAATATCTTTGCCTCAAGAACATTTTAAACAGGAGTTATAAGTAATGCAAAGTTATCTATTATTATTAAATCTTAAAACAAGTGAATTTTGCTCGTCATTTACTATATCTACAGGTTCATAACCAAATCTTACTCAAGAGTTTAATAAAAATAAGTGCCATAAATCCAGGTGCATAAATGTTCTTTTGGCTCTTCACTGCTGATAGTGACAGACGTTGCCGTTCAAAACACTCAGTTTCATGTCCTCAACTCTCAGTGCCACACTGTTACTGCTAGGCAAACATTTTTCTCAAATTCTTGCTTCTTCTCAGGGCAAAATGTTCTCCACCATTTTCATAACACAGTCTTTGATAAATGTATCTTCAGTAAAAGGTTTGCCATGTTTAGCTATTAACATTAACTTCGTAGCTTGCTTTGGTGGTATTTTCTTTTGACTCACAGGCCCGCGTGAAGAATCGCTGTTGTGATGCCAGTGCAGCATGGCGTTGCTTCACTTTTTCAGCACGGTCACTTCCTGTTAGCTTGTTGTATGTGTTAGCATGTTTAGTCTGGTAGTGTCCTTTTACGTTGAAATCCTTAAACAAGGCAACCGTCTCATCACAAATTAGACAAGCACAATTGCCTTGATTTTCAGTGAAGAAGTATTGTAATTCCCATCTCTCTTGAAAGCGGCGGCCCTCACTGTCAACTTTCCTCGTTTTCTTTGCAGTGGCCATGGCAGAAATGAGCGGAGAGCTGTTCGCTGCACGGAGGCAGACTGATAGTATTAAAGTGGTGCTGCCACCATTTGGTGAAAGGAGGAATTACAGTTTCAAGTTTTATGATTTATTTATTCTGTTTCACAGTGGAGGCGGGCCATAAATAATACATTATAAAACCGAAGCTGCGGGCCGTATGAAATCTGACCGCGGGCCGTGATTGGCCCCCGGGCCGGACTTTGGACATGCCTGCCCAACATGATGTGTCTTTGAAACACCTTGAAAGTCGCAATTAGACGGAGTTTGCTAATGCATTGCTGAGCGCTACCCCAAAGTCTGATTAGCTCCTGAATTAAAGCCTCTTGCCAAGCCATCAGCAGACATCTGCCACAACACATCAGAGAGAGGCTGAGGCTGCGCTCGCCCTCATTCGGCATGCAGAGACAGGCGCGCTGCTTAAACAAGCCGCCGTTCTGGAATACCTTGGAGGTCCGCTGATGTTTACAGTATACGGCTTCCATCGACAGAATCTGCTGCCGCCGCAAAATGAGTCACTGGATCTGGTAAAAAGCCGAGGATGAACGGCACAAGATGAAAACCACGGGTATTAAAGCTTTGCACCTAGAAGAGAGTGATTTAAGACCCGCGTCCTTTTCTTTTGCATTTAAACTCGTTGTTTAATCTCCCTGCTTTATGGATAACAGTAAACTGGACCAAGAGATCAGAGAGAGCTGGGTAACGCAAGCTGATGTGAGAACTGCAGCCACTAATGGATACAGGTCATATTTCAGTTAATATTAATTACCAGAGAAACATTCATATACAAACCAAGCATTTTTGTTTAGCAGCAGCACTTAAGTGGAAATGTGTTTCACTTTACCTCTTTCTCTCAGATAAACCTTTTAGAAACAGAGAGGTGGCAGCTCAAGTAGAAACAGTGGACCTCCACCGATCTGCCAACGTTTCTGTAGAACACACCTCCAAAGATTCACTGATTTGCAATTTTTTTGTAGAGAATATCTAAAATATTCAATAGAAAATGCAAATAAATAGAATAGAAATAGAAAAAAAAAAACCCTGTGAATCTTGCTTGTCAAACAAGATGGTGGCCTTGGCCGTGCTGACATCACTCTGAACGCAGCCTGGTAAAAACCAGCTGCTTGTTCTACAAGTTGCTTCATTCAGAGGGTCTGGACTCTCTTAACAGCTGCTTCCTGGAGGTGTGGCCTCTGACGAAGACTTATATTTTACCCAATCATTAACGTCTGCCTGTGATGTGCTGTAAGCAACAGTCCTTAACTGCACAGAGAGAAGTGTTAATCCAAACAAGGCAGCTGTTAACATTAATTCAATATTTAGAAGCGTGACCAACACAAACTGAACGGCTTTGTTCACCTCCTCCGCTGCCATCGCTAAATTCTACGGGCAGACTGTAATTCTAAAACGGAGCCGAAAATCAGGACCATCATTCACAACTTGCTCTTCTGTTCACTGATTGACTCAGTCGAAACTCTACCAAAGAAACAACCAATCAGAGCCAGGAGGAGGGTCTTACCGTTGTCAATCACTCTCATGCTCACACCTCCCTCTCCGTTCACCACAACATCGCCTGCCACAAATGCTAAAGCTAGTTAGCGTAGTTACCAATGACGGCGGATAAACGTTTTTCCTGTAACGGTAACAGTTTAGGGTTATCATTGTAACCTTAAGCTGTTTCTCCACCATTAGCACATTGAGCAATAGTAGCTCAGAGAGGAGGCGGAGGAGATGGATCTTTTCACAGATGGTCTCTCATGTTATACTGTCACATCATTGTGACAGTATATAAGATATTTTTACTAAGATATTTTTGTAAAAGATATTTTTGTAAAAGTTACACATTGTAGCTTTAACCACTTCCAACCAATAATTGTGATTTCTGGCTTCGTTGTGGTGCATCCTTTATATAATATTTCATCTAAATACTTCCTGTTTGGAAGGAATCCAGAGATCCTTATAAATACTGTAACCCCCCCCCCCCTCCCCTCGCCACCGCCCCACACAGGCCCCCGAGGGCCCTCGCCAGACGTCTGCAGATCAATGGTCAATGGCAGAGCCAGCCGGCCCCGGTGGGGAATAAGGGTTATGAAGTCTGACAGCAGAGTGCTCGCTGATCTCCTTCATCTTGTTTATTTCTCCAGGCGATGGGAAGCTAGAGTGCCAAGTTGAAAAAGCGACCCATATATTGATTTTGTTAGCGGGAAATTTGCCGGGCCTGCGAGGGACGGCTTAATGAATCGAAAAAGTGCATCTCGCTCTCCGGCAGGTGGAGGTGCGAAAAAGACTCATCACAACTGTTTGATCTGGAGGACTGCAGATAATAGCAGGCAGAGAGAGAAGCAGCAGGTGTGACTTTGGAAGGCGCAATTAGTCCACACAGGGACACACCACGCAGGAAACCCAACACTAATGAGGGAAACTTCACTTTTCCTGATTGCTCATGAATGAATAAAGAAGACGCTGTGTGATTGTTTCTGCTTGTTTTTCTCGCTGTAGTTGTCGGAGAGCGGTGAAGGATCGTCCTGCACGCGCGCTTGAGCTGCTTGGCCATGGAAATCTGAGTGTTCTTGAGCAGTCGGAGCTTACACAACAGCCTGCAGGGCTCAGCGCAAGGTCTTCGCCGGCAAACTGGCAAGCTCAGCTGTTCAAGGACCCGGCTTCATGGAGTTTGTCTTAAAAATGCTCACAAACAAAACAAAAAAACAAACTGTTGTGGCACTCGAGGCCATGCGCATTTCTCTCGTCCAGAACTGAAGAGAATCAACCAAGACCGGAGGTGCCGTTCAGAGCAGATACGATCCATAGCAAAAGTATTCTTGTCCCTTGAAAATGTTCAGCATTTTGTGAGCTTACAGCCACAGAATGTTGGTAGGGATTTACGTGACAGGCCAACACAGGGCAGTGCGTATCTGAAACGTGGTGAGAAGTTCACGCATTTTTTACAAATCAAAATCTGATAAATTTGACGTGTGGTGTCCCAATTCAAAAGGATTCTCATCGTGTCGTCGTTTCTGATGGATCCCCCGTCAGAAACAACCAGTCAGAGAAAGGAGGAGGGGCAATCATGCTTGTGTACTTGTTGCTCAATGTGCTAATGTCAGAGAAACAACTTACTGTCACAGGAAAACTGTTTATCCACTGTCATGAGTGGCTAAACTAACTAGCCTTTGCACAGCCAAGTCCCAGGATGACTGAAGATGTTCTCGGCGTGATTTGGGGAAAAATGAGAGTGAAGTTCACTTTTTGTTTTACTGTCCTTTGTGCTTGAGGTTGAGAAATGATTTACTTACTAAAATACTTGATGTTTATCCAGATTTCTTTTATTTAACTGATGAGGACAAAATGTGTTATTTATTGAAGTATTTTGTGTTTCAGTTAGCACGGTTGATTTTGAAGGCCTGACGCCTTAGAAAGGGAACACTTTTGTTTAAAGAATATTTATGTCTGTCTTGTGAGCCTATATGGGTTGGGCACCTGTGAAAGGGTGAATGACACATATGAAAATAAAGTCCGTCCGTCCATCCATCGCACACTCCATTGGGATGAACTAGCTGTAGCGCATACACGAGAGTGGCTGTCAGCACTAAGACCCTCCTCCTGGCTCTGATTGGTTGTTTCTGACTGAGCGGTGTGTTTCTGCAGTTAGTACTGACAGCTCTGGGAGAAAACAGAAAAGCTTGACTATTTTTTCCCAGATCATCTGTCTTCCCTTGCCTCCCGCCTCACCTCGTACTCCTGCTTGAAGCCGTATCCCTCGGACGTCTTCATCTGGTTGATGTGCTGAAGCAGGTCGGCGACCCTCACCGCCGGGTGGAGCTGACCCGTGTGGTACGGCGAACTCTTCCTCCGACAGTGGCGCTGCGGCGAGCCTCCCAGCAAGCTGCTGGACTCGTTGACCGAGCTACGCTGCTCATCTGGCAACACACAGAAATCACACTGCAATACAATCTTTTATTTTATTTACATCCACGCAAATAAGAGAAGGCGGCAGCAGAGGGAGAGGGAAGTCAATGTTTCTGAAGGGATGGCTGAGTGGAATATTCAAACAGACAAGAGACTTCTCTGCTGAGAGCACCATGTGTCTTGGCAGAGCAGATTGCATGCATGCTTGGAAGTAAACAAAGCTGAAGGTCAGGAAGGAGGGAGCTGCTTTGTCTCCAGACAGTTTTTTCTCGAGAGCGCCCCATATGCTCCTCGCCGCCGCCTTACTTCGAGCGTTGCAGCCGTGGGCGTCCATGAAGGAGTGAGCCATCCTCTCGTCCTGCTGGAGGGTGCTCTGCTCCGTCAGGCTGCAGTCCAGCGGGCTCAGCTTCCGGCTCTTCTCCTGCCTGTAGGACATGGCCGCCTTGTTTATGGCCACCTTCTTCCTACTGCAGAGACCCACACAGAGTGGTGGGAGGACAGAGAGACGTAGCAGAAGGAGGCCAGCAAAGAAGGGAAAGAAGATTGAGTGTAAGACAGGGGAAACGAGATAAGGAGGACAGGAGGGGTGGGCTGTGAGGAGATGACAAATTATAGTGAGAGAGGTGGATAAGGGGAGAAAAGATTGAAATTGCATGGGGGGGTGAGATCAGATAGCAAGAAATGGTCTGTGGGTCTGGAAGAAGGTAGAGGTGGTGTGTACAATAGTATAGGGTGGGGGTGGAGGGAATGCAGGGGGGCAGTAATGCTTTTTTCCTCTCTAGTACTCCGGGGGCTACAAGGGACAATCAGGGGGAGGGTGGAGAGCAAAGGGACAGAGGAGTAACTTACGGGTAGTAAGGGTAAGAATAGAAGTCCCTTCTGATTAGCGTGAAGGAGAGACAGAGAGTGAGGAGAGAACAACAGGAAGAGAGGTGATTATGGTTCATCCAGATGGGCATCAACTAAGAAATGAAGAGTTTGTCTGAATGCCGCTGAACAATGTGTTCGCAGTGACTCTAGGTATTAAA
This sequence comes from Xiphophorus couchianus, assembly GCF_001444195.1. Taxonomy (NCBI): domain Eukaryota; kingdom Metazoa; phylum Chordata; class Actinopteri; order Cyprinodontiformes; family Poeciliidae; genus Xiphophorus; species Xiphophorus couchianus. The sequence goes on along the minus strand of NC_040240.1, from coordinate 28,963,379 downwards.
GGGAAGCCTCTGATATGTGGAGCAGCTCTGAACCTCCCACAGAGGGGTCCAGACCATCGGCTACTCAAACAATCACCAATTTTAGGTATCAAAAACACAAATAGAAACTGTGACCGCCCCCCAACGTAAACGGTCATGTTCGGCGGGAACAGACGCAAAAGGTACAACCACGTACTGGTGTGGTGCAGGAAACTACTCGGCTAGAAATGGTGTTCGCTGTTTTGTAGGCGACTGAGATTTTGAGAATCGGTCACAAAGACACGCAGCAGCCAGGCTGACGCTTTGTGACACACTGACAGGTGGCTGGCGTAATGGAGAAAAAACGGGGCTACATGTCCAACTAGCTCATCAAACAAACTAGCATCCATTCGGATTGTGGGAAATGAAGGAATTATTTGTGAGAACTGTAGGCAATCGGTTTGCTCAGCAATAAAACCTCAACTTACAGTATGTGGGAGTATGTTGGAACCTCTGACTGTAATGGGTGCAACCAGTTATGGACTTGAGAATACGGGAAGCAGTTATGCGACAGCTGCTGTTGAAAACTACTGTAAGAGGTAAGAGCGGCTGTGGGGGACGGGTATGGGGAGCGTACTGACTGCAGAGCCTGAGACACAAGCACTGGGAGTCAGTGGTAAACCAAATTAAAACCAGCCAGTCAGACCAGATTCTTTTCAAAAAACACATGAAGGTGTTTCAGTCGTGGCTTAAAGTGTTCTGTGAAACAGGCTTTGTTTAAACCTAAGAGCGTCGTTTCAACTCAGTCTTTAAAATAATTGGAGTCTTTAAAAACTAATCAAATACGGTGTCGATTCATGACATTTATTAAATCGTAAGATGGAGAACTCGCTGTATGATTTTTAACAATTGTTTTGCGATATGGCTATGCTTGGGGTCTGATTTAGTGTGTCTGAAAGATCACAGATAGAAATTGAAAACAAAGTTGTACTTATTCAGTCTTTTAAGTGAAGCCTTACAAGCCTAATGTTTCCAATTTTATGGCATATAAAATGAAGCTTTAAAATATTTTACAAGAGTCTAGGGCGACCTTAAACCCTCCGCATTGCTCTAAATAAATGCATCGGTATCAAAAATATGCTTGGCGTAAACTCTGCTCCCCTGTGTTTGTGAATGTGTGTATATGGGGCGGTGATGGAGGTGGAGAGGGGAAAGGGCTTTTCTGGTTTTTCACCCAATTATAGCAAATGCAGTGACTGTACATGCAGAAAGGCCTAATCTTTTGGCTAAATATAAACATGGCTGCTGAATCTTATCAGTCGCTGCCTCCTTCTAAACACTCCTTATTCATTCTCCCTCCGTCCAGAGAGAGAGAGAGCTCTGAATCTCCCAGCCCCCTCCTGGAAAATAGAAAACAACCTTCCTAACCAATTACCAGGCCATCCACTGGCACCTCACAGCTGCCCGCCTCATGTAATTGAGTGGGCAATGGAATAACATGCCCTTTGATGAAATTTTTCACACTCAAGATGAGCGTTCCACGTCGCCCGGCAAGCGAAGGAAGAGGCACAGTGCAGGTGCGCGCGACTGCAGAGGTGATTTGCAAGTGGAGCGCAGCCGGCGCCGCCCAGCGAGAGCGAATGTGACGGTCCGACACGAAGACTTCGTAGCGAACACAAAAGCCCCCGGCGAGGTGGAGGATTAGCGCTCCGCTAACTCTGGCTGGGATTTACTCTCGTTGGCTGGCAAGTGGGACGGTGATGGATCACCTACTGCACAGGTGGACAGAGAACCGGCAGCAGAACCGTCGAAAGGGTTCTGAACCGGTCCCGGTCTGGCAGCCGACAGCCACTCACCCCTTCTTCACGATGATGACGATGGCCCCCAGGAGGAGAACCAGAACCGCCAGACCGCCGGCGCAGGCGCCCAGGATCAGACCCATGTCCTCGGCATGCTGGGATACCTCCAAAGCCCGCTTGGAGTCTTTACAGGCAGCTGTAGGTTAAGCAGAGCAGAATATTAGTAAAATGTTTCATTACTAAAGGAAGTGAAACAAACTCTGCACTGCAAAAACAATAAATCTTACCAGGTATTTTTGCTCCAGTTTCTAGTGCAAATATCTTAGTACACTTAATGTAAAAGAAAACTAACTTACAACTTCACAGCAAGAAATAGAAGCTTGTTTTAAGTAAATAACTCCTTACTATTGGTAGATTATTCCACTAGAAACATGGAAAAAATATCTTGTTATAAGTTAAATAATCTGCCAATTGAACCAGTACTTTTTCATCAATATTAAGAAATTATTGACTTTAAACAAGTTTTTATCTCTTGCTGAAAAGTCACTTGTAAGTTAGTTTACTCGGAAAGAGTTTGTGTTTTTGCAGCATATACACCATGATCCAAATTATTATGCTAATTGTATTTAAGTCTCATAAAGATTAAATTTTTTGTTGTGCTATTAAATGTATAAATGGTATTATGTGTCAGGACTCTTTGAATCACTATAATTCATTTCAGAGAGCTGGTTGATTAGTTTGTCTGGTGAGCTCAATTAAAGGAAATCTACTTAAAAAGGATGTTCCACATTATTAAGCAGGCCACAGGTTTCAAACAATATGGGAAAGAGAAAGAATCTGTCTGCTGATGAAAATCATCAGATAGTGTAGTGCCGTATGACAAGGTATGAAAACATTAGATATTAAACGAAAACTGAAACGTTATTGTACTGTGAAGAGATTTGTGGCTGATTCAGAACAAAGATGGGTTTGTACAGATAAAAGCAGAATAAGGAAGATTCTGTTAGACAAATTCATCGGATTAAGAGAGCAGCTGTTAAAATGTCCTTACAAAGCAGCAAACAGTTATTTGAAGCTGCTGATGCCTCTGGAGCCTCAAGGTGGAGGATCCTCCAGAGGCTTGCGGTGCATGAACCTACTATTGGGTCCCTAACCAGAGCTCACAAGCAGAACCGGTCGCAGTGGGCCCAGCCGTACATGAAGATTAATTTTCAAACAGACTTGTTCACTGATGACTGCTGTCAACCCTGGATGGCCCAGATGGACGCAGTAGTGGATTGGTGGTGGACGGCCACCACGTCCCAACAGGCTGTGACGTCAGCAAGGAGGTGGTGGAGTCATTTTATGAGCTGAAATCATGGGGAGAGAATCATTAGAATGTTTAGAAAATCTGCTGTGCATAATAATTTGGATCAGTGCATTTTGAGATTTTTATTTTTGAAAAAAATATTGTTCTCATGGGGAGCTTTGTTCAGTAAAATTTGATTTATACTGTAATAGTTCATGACTATTACAGTATACTATGACTATACTGACCATCATTTGCATTGACCATTTAAGAAAATCTGAGAAAATATCACTTGCATAATAATTTGGAACATGGTGTAGATTCATTTCTCACAGGCAGATGTTTTAAACCCTTTATTTCTGTTAGTTATTGCGGTGAATGAAAACATGAAGTTATAATAATAAAATACCATATTTGAGTAATTGTGTGGAAATTTGGGGCAACGCATACAAATCAAACTTACAGCCGCTGTAAGAATTCTACATAAAGTGGGATACTGGGAGCAAACACAACCTTTATTTTTGAAATATAATGCACTGCAATTCTGGGACCCTGTAAAATTAAAAAACTGTGCAATTTATGTTCAAAGTAAGAAACCATCCATCACCACACAACATTTTAAAAAACAATGTATTAGAACAACTACAAATAGTTTTAGTTTGATTAAATTAGCCATATTAAACACTGTACGAAAAATGAGTCTAGTGTAAAATAACTTGTACAGGATGGGTCACAAACACCAAATGCTATTGTTGATATGAATAATGTGTAAATAATTGTACATTCAATGTGGAGAACGTGATGTTTAAGTGTCATTTAATGTGAGAATACTTTATGAGTTTATCTGGTGAAGGGAGATTAAGATGATTGTATGTTGATGAGACATGAAATGATAAGATATTTATCTTCTTTTAGAACAAATTGTGCAAAATTGGATGTCAGTTCGCATAATTATTCGCCTTATTATTTTTTTTTCCTGTTTATTTTTTATTGTTTATTCAAAATAGATCAACAATTATGTGCAAAAACCCCAATGTGATGTTGGATATTATGTTGAAATCAGAAAGACGGTGCAGGCTTCCACTTTGCAAACACAACCGATTTAATAACTCATTCATCTCCCGGTTTATCAACCTTATTAATGATTGAAGGCGATGAGATGAGCTGGAAGACAGGAAGCCTCTGAGAATTCATTTCATCTCCTGATGAATTCATTTTGTTGAAATCAGTATTGATGTTTGAGATTTGATGGACAGACGGGTTGTGACTCAGTAGAAGACGACTGATAAATGTTTTACAATTTTTTTAATATACTATTCATTTATTTTTATAATTTCTTATATTGTAGGCTGAGTGATGTAATTGTAGAAGCAGCGTCCCTCTGTTCAGAAAGAATTTCTCCCAGTAAAGATTCTTGGCTTTCCAGACAAATAAGAAATATATTTTAAACACAAAAATGTGGGCCTAATAAAAAAAACATGTTTAATAGCTGCTTTTTAAACACTCTCTTCTGGATGATCTAATGTTTTTTTGTTTTTAATTGTTGCAGACTAAAATTAAAGATTTTGCAGCATATTTTTCAAAACGTTCTGGTCAAAGTTGGAATTTTCCTCACAAAAAAATTGAATTGCTTCACATAACCTTCCCAAAAAGATTTTTGTAGTTAATATTTAAATTTCAAATAATATTTTCAAGCACCTTTTTGAAATAGCACCTTAATACAAATCAAATCACGTCCTGAGGAGAGGTCAAAGTGCAACAGACGAATTCCATGTTGGTCATTCAAGTTAACATGAACTGTTTACAACATAAAGAGCAAATCATACAGTATTGTTTTTTGAAAAAAGAAAAGAAAAAGAAAATGTTATTATTTAGCATCTCACATGCTTTCATCTTCCAGGTTTGGCTTTAGAGAAGTTAAATAAGGAGCGGGACAAGAAGATTGGTCAATATTCAGCCAAGTTGCAGTGATTGGTCAGAAGGAGAAGGAAATACAGATAACATGAAGCTGATTGGACAGATTTGCATAAAAGTTGTAATAAATGGTTAAAATTGCAAATTCGCGCAGAAATGATAAGCAAATTTAATAACTTCCATTGTAAAAAACCAAAGTAATTATTTTCATAAGATACAGAGAAACAAGCCTCATCTGAGCGCACGTTATAATTTATTGACCATCTGTGTTTATGTGACAGAGGAAAACCATAACTGAATGCATATTCAGTGAACTGAAGAGAAGCAGGAGATCTGTTGGTATTCTGGACAGATTTATGCCAAAAAATGAGAGGGGTGTGCATCATGCATGTATGAGGCAAATATATTTTCTGTTTGGTCTCATCAGCACTAGAGCAGCACATTATATGGAATTCCAAATGCCAGTGCAGCTTCAATATATGCAGCATAAAAAAAAAAACATAACAAAGGATGAAGAGGAGCATTTGAACTGCTGTATTTCAGACTCTTCCCCGACTACCAGTGATTGAGCCATTTCAATAGTTTTACTGCCCTTAATGCCCACAACTGATTTACGTTTCAGTAACTTAGATGATGGTGACAGTGGTGGATGCAAGATGCTGATGGAAAAAATGGAGATCAACAAATGCAAATTAGTTGTAAGACAAAATTCAGGATTATAATAACAAGTATATGTTTAGATATTTTGCAGCACTCGGAGCAAACATAATATCTGTTAATATATTTAATTAGCTGTCTGTCAAATTCAGAAGAGAATCTAAAGTTCTACTTCTCAAATCTGTAATAATCATCTGACTGATCCAGATGTTTCTACCACACTGCAGGTTCTGCTGGTTCCATGTAGGGATGCACCGATTCATTCTTTACATTTTTGATACCGATACTGATATCTGAGGTTTAGTATCATCTGATTCTGATCCGATCCAGAAAAACAGAGCAGTACTGACCTATAAAGTTTCTCGTTTTTTAAACGCAGACATAAATGTACTGAATTACAAATTTGATAACTCTGCACCAGTACAGCAAACTGAAATACATTAATAGCTTCACAAGCTTAACCTGACTTAAAAGACCAGCCTCATATTCTACTCTTATAACTAGAGAACTAGAAATGCACTGATCTGAATTGGTCCCAATATTGACAGAAATAACTTAGATCAAGTATTGGTGATCATGTGCGGTCTAATTCTGTGCTTTGTGCTCTGAGCGAAATGAGGCTTTATTATTTTTTTGTTGCGGTTTATTTTAACATGTCATGTTTGACCAAGTTAGTCAACTTAGTGGCGTTTTTTTTGTTGTTAATTCAGTTTTTAACTATTTTCTCTATTTATTTTTTTAATAAAAGCTTCATCTGGTCCGGGGTTCTGTTTAAAGGTGACACCTTCCTGCAGGAAGGTACTGCTGAGCTACTGCTGCCAATGTTTTCAGATTTCCCTCTATAAATATATACGCTGACATAAAAAATGTCTCAACTTAGTCTTAGCCTGAAGTTATGAAAATTTTATGGAAGATCAAATGTCTGAAGTATGCAGTTTGTACAGCATGTGCGTTTTGGGATGAAGGGTGTAAAATTAATGTAAGGATGTCATCAGGAATATGGAGTATGTTACTATTGCCACCTATTATTCCTTTTTTAATGCTTAATGATCTGATAATAAATGTTCAGTGTCAATTAGTTGTCAAATAGTAGCTCAGTACGTCAGAAAGTAGGTTGGTTTGCCGTCAGTTGGAGCCATTCCAAGCATTCAGCATGCTGAGGTGAATAACTATTCACCAGCGCAGACAGATACAGCCACACGGTTTATAAAGTAATCTAATCCAATTAGTTCTGGAATATTTAAATCATGTTTATGAAAATTTGATGGCAGTGGCGTATTTATGTTGTGTACACCAAGTCTGACAGTTGCTCATCAGCAGATTTTTTTCAACATGGCTACAACACATGGCAGCCTGGCTTCACCAGTGATCTAATTGGATATGCTGTGGTATCAAACGCAAATAAAGGCACTGATGTGGCATCATTTACCTAAAGCAGTGTGTGTCGGGTAACAATCACCTCCACATAATGCTTCTAGGCTATACTTAACCTCTTGTGGCTGCGCTACAACAAAACCTCTGATATCAGCAGCAGCAGCTTCTGGAAAGACAAGCCAAGCGTTTCTGGCTTGGGAGAGACGAAGCTCCGGGAATCAGATTAAACCGATGCCCTAGTTCTATTAAAGGCTGCGTTCTTCCTTCTCGTCTGTCACCTTACGGTCTGAAGAGTTGTTTACGAGGCTGACAATAGAAAACCTCACAAATAAAAATCTGGAAAAATTGGCTTTCGTTGTTAATCGTTAGGTCTGACGAAACAATATTTTGCATCCAGTTGTTGACATGGGACACATTCACACAGGCAATAATTAAGATAAAAACACACAAAAAAGGATGTAAAGAAAGCGTTGTCATTGCTCATCTGCCCACTTAGTTAGTTTTGAAATTAATTTTTAGCATTCAGTTGTGTAGACTGAGCTGTTTGGTTCTGAATACAGTGTGTTACTTTCACACAGCAGGTCTCGATGCTCAGTTCTGACTTTTAGCTTAAATATGATTTTATTTTTTTGCATGGTAATTCAGACTACTTATTAAATACGACCACAATGAGAGTCCTGTGTGAACAGTTTGAAACTCACATGCGCAGAAGAAGAGCGCAGACCTCACACAGCAGCGAAGTTATAATAAGTTCTTTGGCGTCAACACGGTGGCGTTGATGCGTTCAGGTTGATGTACAGTGAGAGCTTTTCAACACACGTGGAAGAGTTCGCCTATAAGGGACAAAATGTGTTCCTATGGCTATAGCCCGGTTGCTCTGACCCTTACGTGACTTATTCCAAACAGGGATCCTTATCCTCAACAGTAGATCACTTTCTGCCATTCCTCCATTAGGATTGTCATGTTGACCGATTGTCCCACTGAGCTGTGGAGCTCTTGGCTGTTTCGATGATTAACACCCTCCTTGCCTGGTCCGCCATTTTGAGTGGACAGTTGTGTTTTGGGAGGTTTGCAGTTACGTTTTTTATTTTTATTTTCAGATGATGGATTAAACCGGAAAAAAAATTTTTTTGAAAAAAGATCCATCCTCCACCTTTCACACTACGTGCTGGCCTTTCAGGTCATGAATGACATCAGTGTTTGCTGCTGTGTGACAGAAAGTGTCTGAATAAGCATTATGAGCAGCAAAACGCTGCATTTGGCTTATGAAGCTGTAGAGACTTTTAGCTAAGAGCAAAAGATCCAGGCTGGCAGTTTTTGAGCAATCCCACTAATCCTGCAGGGTGAGTCATTCTGCCTTTGGGTCACATTATGAAACTGGCTATTGCAGAAAATTTAATTGGAGCAACAAAAGACCCAGCTGTGGTCGTCCTCAGAATGTCCACTGGGTTTAATAGACGTGAACTAAAACAGCTAATGGCGTGTTTCACAGTGATATTTAATATTATCAGCTCGCTGGCTTGAAATTGATCAGAAAAGACACATTTCATTATTCTGGTAGCATAGGAAAGGAGCGAATAAACCTCCTGGTGGAGGAGAGTCTTCCATTAGTCACGTCGTCGCTCTGCAGAGCTGCTTCACTACATAACACAAACACAAGTCATTAGCTCTGAGATACACATAAATAATTCCACTGCACTGAAAGTGACTAAAATCCTACTTTGTACAGCCAAAAGAAAGAAAAATAAAAAAATAAAAACTGAATCAATAAGCTTCAAACACCTGTGTGTTAATAATGTGCAGCCACTAAGAAACGATCTAAATCTGCTGAATGTGATCATTTCCTGTAACTTTGCTGGGAATCAGTCAGGCAATAAGACATAAAAAGTGATATCATATTCATATTTCCTGAATATGACAGCACGTTGGATATTCTCAAGTTATTTTATGTGTAAACCACGAGTTTTTTTTTCCTTTTCTTTTTCTTTTACCAGATTCATTTAAAGATAAATCATATTTCTGCTCTCATTTTCTCTGAAGTTGCCTCCTGGCTATCACTCTGTTCTGATGAGGAATTTCAGAGCTCAGTCTGGAGTTCATTTTGTGTTGCTCATTATTGCCAAATTATGCCAATAAGAATAAACAACCTCAATTTCATTTTTCCATTAGGAACTAATTTCTGTTTTCTGCAGCTAAAGAATTTAGTCAATGAGAAAAACAAACTTCCACTGTAGCAAAAAACTGACAATTATTTGTTGTCACTACGTAATATATTGAAATTTTCCCTCTGCTTGTTTTTACACGTTTGAATTGTTGTCGCATCATTTTAATTTGTATCTAATGTCAAATGAATATTGTAGCCGTTATGTTTCTCCAACAACATGTTCAGATCATTTTCTGTGGCTGAAGATTCACTGGGTTTTAACGCTAAAAAAAACACATGAAAAATATGCTTTTTACGTTGTTTTTTGTTTCAAAGGTAGTGTTTATGCAATTTCTTTGAACTGTGATGTCAACTTTATTCACATTTTGATAATATTTTAAGAGAAGGGGCCTGTTTTTTTTGTTTGCTTTTTTAAAAAGAGGAGTATTTTCTCTCTTTTTGCATAAAAGATACAAAATATTAAACTCTATCTTACAGATTTAAATGTATATTCCTCTTCTGATTTAATACTTCACAGTAGCACTTATGAATGTAATATTGCCTTGAAACTCATACCAGTGTTTAGGAAAAATTGCATATTCTCACATGAGATCTCATCCATAAAACATATAGAGGGATTTTTAGTCTTGTACCAGATGCATTTTATCCTACAGTGCAGTCAGTTTGTAATCCTCATACATTTGAATTATATGTGATTTTTTTCTATTAGTTATGGACAACTTCTTGTCTTTCTGCACTATGTGTTGCTAAATAGAAATAATGAACCCAAATGTAGCTGGCTTTAAAATGGCAGCTGCAGAAGGTTGAATTCAGTTTTTAATGGAAAAATAAGATTTTACACAAAATGAATTCCTTTATTGCTGACGGCATAATCTGGCGATTATGAACAACACAAACCAATACAGACTCTCTACAGATCATGACAAATTCTGTAAATGAATAACTGAATTGCTTATGGATTCATTTATCTGTCTCAAATTCTACTGTCAAGACATAGTGATCATTTTAAGAAAAATGGAAAAAAAGAAAAGAAAAATTGTTTATAAAAGCTACATACTGCAGCTTTAGCTAATGGCATGCTGCTGCTACTTTAACATTTGTTCATTGTTAAGGTCTGGCCTATTATATTTACGGCAAAGCATGAATAAATAGAGACATCTTGAGAATTTATGCTATGCTGCGATTGCATTGAGTTGTCAAGTGGATTTGAAGCAAAAACATCAAATGTTCTGAATGAACTAGAATGTGAATTTGACACTTTTTAAGTGGTTAAGCCGACATGAATAGACAGCCTGTCTTGTGGGGGGGATGGAAAAGCTTTCAGCAAAATTTAATATCTAATAAACATATTGTCAGCTAATGCCGGCTGGATTCTGCATTAAGAAAAAGGCAAAGAAAAGACGAGCTGCTGTGACGGAATGAGGAAAAAGCCGGGATGAGATTCAGAGGCACCTCTGAGACAAATGTGATTTCAGCGTGTCCTCTGCTTCCTCCCACTGCTGTCTTCTGTATGCAGATGCAGGTAAAACGGCTGCAGAACTCCAGGCGGAATTGTTTTTCACGTTTTTCAGAAATCTTTCTCTAGAGTTCTTCAAACCTTTTTCAGTTGTAATCATAGATGAAAAAACTCCCTCTGCGGTCTTTCTTCCTTCTCTCTGTATGAACTGCCGTCCTAACGGACCCCGTCTCTCAGGCAAACAGTTCTGGTCCTTCCTGTCTCTCAGGACAGACAAGATGGGAAACATCTTGGCTCTTTGGATCTCAAAGCCCTCTGAGATATCAAGGGCGTCAGTTAGAAAACCTGAGCTTCAGTGTTAGCTTTCCAGAGTCCTGCTCTCCATGTGTCTGACCTCTGCAGGGTCCAGTGACATCCAACATCCGTCTCATTTCCCCTGAAACGGTCCTGATGGAAGTAGTTTCAGGAGAGATTAACAGGGATTTGATGTGATAAACCAACCCAATGTATCCAGGCAGGTTGTTCTGTTTACAGTTAACCACATGTCATGTTGGAGACACAATCCATGAAGAAGAAGAAGGTGCTCTGGTCAGAAGAGATCAAAACCTCACTTTGGGGGACCGTTATTCAAACGGTGTGTGGATGGAATGTAATACTACTTATTACACGGAACCATGATGCCTTTGAGTATAAGATGACAACAAATTAAAATCAAATTCATAAATAATGAAGATATTCACACACAGTTTGGTGTGATTGGTGGGTCTTTACCCGTTGCTGTTTAGTACCTGCAGTTATTTCATCCTCAGATCAGTTTTTTGGAGAAGATCTGAGTTCTTTCTTACGTTCTGCTCTCTCTGTGTGTTGGTCTAATCATCCTGGTGTTGTTTCTTGACCTTTGGTTCAGATTGCTCCTTTTTCTGTTTTGTTTCTAGGCATGGTGGAGGAGGTCGGTATGGTTGCTTTACAACTACAAGGTCCAAGACTTGAATCTCTTCCTTTGAGTCTGCATGTTCTCTCTGTGTGTCTGTGGGTTTTCTCTGGGTACTCCAGATTCGTCCCACAGTCCACAAATTTAACTTTTATGTTAATTGGTTTGTCTAAGTAGCCCTGACCTGGTGACCAGTGGAAATAGGCACCAACCGTTTATTAACTGGAGTTCTGAAATGAAAAATGTTTCTCTAGCCTTCTTTTGTATGTTTACACTGCAGCACATCTTGCCTCAACAAAAAGTTAAAGAAGTAGCAATTTACGCTTCTTGGAATCATTGCTTAAGAAATAAAGGGTTGTCAGTAAAGGCCCCCCATATACTGAGGCACACCTAACTTAGAGGAGGTTCGTGCGTACTTGAAGTGGAATCAATGCAGATGTACGCTGTACACGTCGGCACAACGGTACCTTTCTAAGACCTTGTACACGAATTTGGAAACTGCAAACAACACTGCTGTTGGTGGAAAACAGCGTTCATATCGAACTGTTTTGTATGATGCTGCGAGTCAGTGCAAACAGTCCAAGGACGCGCAACAGCAAGACTGCCGCTTTCTGCTGCACTAACAGGTGTGTGATAGCTGGTGTGGTGGAGAAAAATTTAGGCTGGATGCTAAACTAGCTCATTAAGCTAGCAAGTATCCATTTGGATTGTGGGAAATGAAGGAATCTGTCACGAGAAATGTAGGCAATCGGTTCGCCTGACAACAAAATCACCACCACGCACTAACAGAATGCGTAGAGTCTGCATGGTTCACAAAATATTACGCCTGAGTATGTTTGAGCCTTAGCTTGATATTCACTAATACATTTTTTTTCCTATGGTAGCAACCAAAACAAATTGTATTCTTTAACCTTGAGGAAGTTGAATTCATAATGACCGTTACTAACAACTATGACAAAAAAGCATTTTCAGCAAGATGCTGAGCAAGCAAGTATGTACATGCATACCCACACACACCCCCGCACACACACACAGTTTCTTTATTACCCTGAGTAGACCACTACTCTTTGATATGCCTTACACCAGCTCATTTCATACAGACAGGCCTCTGTTTGTAAGGTTTATTGAAATGAAAGCAGGTGATAATTACATTTTGCTGTCAACAGAAAAACCTCAGAACTGATAAATGAGGCTTACCTTTGCGAGCAATTCGAATACAGTTTATCCTGGTCTCCTGTAGGGAAAAATAAGAAAAGAGTCAGTTTGTTCATTTCTGGCTGATTCCATGAAGAAAACATAACTAAGGAAAAAAAAGAGCATTATGTCATCTTAAACATGCAAAAAATATCATTTTTTTTTAATAGCATTTGGTGAATGAGATCAGATTTTGGCCAGATCTACAGAAAATAATCTGCCAGTCAGCTGTAAGGCCAGCGCTCTAGACATACCAGTTGGAGTAAAGCTTTAGTGTTTAACCGTTTAACAAGACACACAAGTATATTTCTATTTTAAGATTTATTAACATCAGAATCCAAACGGCATCAGCTTGGAGACCTTGTTATTGAATATTTTTCAAATCCATGAAAGGTGCTGGTTGTAAATTAAAGAAAAATCCGAACGGCATACGGCCCCGTTTGATGGAGCTTGGAAAAAACCTCTGGTTTAAAGAGAAGGTATTTATATCTGAAATAAAGGTTAATTAGCCAGAGCTAAAGCGAGCTGCTATTTTAATGATGTGTTAGAAAGCATGTAAGATCAAAGTGGCGATGAGACCGTAAAGAAGCAAATAAAGATAATTCGCCAATCTAGAGCAGGATAAAAAAAATTAAGTGTTTATGGTACATCCAAACACCAAAACATACAAACGTAATTATTTGTTATTTTATAAGGTGCAGCACGGAGCGGCTGTTAAGCTTGAAGTAATGGATATTTTGGATCAATCGGAAATGCTCGAGCAGGAATGACACAAAGAGGAAGGATACGGTTTCTGTGTTTGCACAAAAACTTGATTCTCCAATCATCCGTCTTTCAGGCCCCACTGACGGAATATTAGCTGGAAGCAATTACTGTTTTCAGTACGGCGGAGGCTCGCCGTCCACGCTAAGTCTGAAACATCTCATTTAGCCCAGGTAATTGTCAGAATAATTAGTTTTCTCTCCACACTCTCACTCAAAATCTAATCTCCCCCAAAACACAAATATATTTTAGGAAATATACTGGAGATGGAAATATGTGCAGGTAAAACAAATGATGCTTCGCTATGGGAGAATTGATGATTACATTCAAAGTGGAGAGATTTTAATCAGACACTATAAGACACGACAGTGTGTGAGGAAAATACAAAGGGGCGCCTAATTATGAAGTATAGATAGATAGACAAGTTGCAGTTGGTAGCACTGTTGCCTTGCAGCAAGAAGGTCCTGGGTTCGATTCCTGGCCCGGTGTCTTTCTGCACGGAGTTTGCATGTTCTCCCCGTGCATGCTGGGTTCTCTCCAGGTTCTCCGGCTTCCTCCCACAGTCCAAAAACATGACTGTTAGGTTAATTAGTCTTTCTAAATTCTCCCTAGGTGTCAGTGTGTGTGTATGGTTGTGTGTCCTGCTGTTTCTGTGTTGCCCTGCGACAGACTGGCGACCTGTCCAGGGTGACCCCGCCTCTCGCCCAGAACGTAGCTGGAGATGGACACCAGCACCTCCTGACCCCTCTAAGGACAAGGGTGTAAGAAAATGGAGGGATGGATGGATGGATGGATAGACAGACAGACAGACATACATATAGGTGGATTATGTATAGTGTTAAATATTTAAAACCTTTAATAATTAAGTTGTTTCAGGGGCCAGATATTGTTTTCCTCTCTGCTTCATTCAGAAATGATGAGTCAGTCATCATTAAGAACAAAACTCAAACATGACAGATCTCACACCATTCTCCTTCCTCTTTCTATCTTCCTGCCCACTGGTTTCCAGTCAGTCAGGCTCTAACCTGAACCCACAGTAAAGGTTGCTGAAACAAACCAGTGGAGTGGACCAAAGGGCTTATGGGTAATGGTTCCTACCCCTTTGAAGTTGCTGGTAGCCTGGAAGTAGATGAGGTAGTTCTTGGTGGGGTCTAAAGGACTGTTCCAGTAGCCATTGTAGGTGTGGTTGTCCCCCACAGTGAAAGGTGTGGCCTCAGGCAGACTGCTGGGGGCCAGCTCAGCTGTGTAGTAATGCGGGGCCCCTTTGGCCTGCGCCTCGCTGTGGGAGTTAGCCGTAGGGAAGCAGTCGACGGTGCCCAGCTCTCTCCTTCTCACCCGGCGGGAGCCGTCCTCCTCCACCACCACCACCTGGTAGGCACTGGGAGAGACAGATCAGACCTCTACAGTTGCTACCTGGACTTACAGGGGCCGGAGTTAAGGGCCCCAAAGTTTTATTTCTTTTTTTCATTTTTAAGACTGTGTTTGACAAGCTTCCAATATGACATCATAGCCCCATGTGTGAGCAAACCAGAAACAGCTTTCAGCAGGTGTCTCCTTTTTTGTTTTGGTACATTGTTACATTATAGAACTGAATACATTTTTGTAAATTATATATATATATATATATATATATATATATATATATATATATATATCATAATGAGAAACTTAGTGGTCTCAACATGTCATCACATTCCTGCTCTTTTTGAGCTCCTACTTAAAGACACAGAGGCACAATTTCAAGACGCGAAATTGCAACGGCAAATTTAAAATCTTTGCTATTTTTAACAACTGACAGTAACATAGTTACTTGATTGTGCTGAAAGATGAACAGCAAAAAAAAGAACACAATACCTCTACTATTTAATGTATCACAATGTCTGGATTTATTTTATACTCACTACATGAAACTGGTTCAGTAAGCAGAGGCTTTAACGCTTGGTCACCCTGACAGAACCATGCTGTCCTATGTGACAGAACCTCAGCACACTACAGATTGAATCAGCTCCCATTCTTCCTTATTTCCTGGAGAAATGCTGTTTCATTAAGATGCGGTGGATCAGATTTGTCTAAATCCGACATTTAGGCTAAAATTGGATTCGGATGCCAGTTACAGGGAAACAGCAACCAGCAGCTGTCGGCATATGATTAGTAGTTTGCTGTCAGTTCAGAGCCGTGTGAGGCAGTGACCGAGGGAGCCACGTTACAGGATTTATTCACTTTCTGCAGTATTGGAATGATAAACCCTGGAACCATTTACTTTTCACCGTCACCATTTCCACCCTGTTGCAAAAGTACTTTTCCACATTTTTATGACCTTATGTCAAAAAATGTCAATGTACTTTGTTGGGAGTTTGCTTTTTGAAGTTTTTCCACAAATAAAAATGCTAAAAAATGTGATGTGTACCTGTATACATTTCTCTTTTGCCATTTGCCTTTAAGAATCAACTACGTAGTTACGAGTTTCCAGTCATTCCAGTTACTGTGTGAACAAACAGGGTTTGCTTATAAAACAACATCCCAAGCATTGAACATCCTATTTTTCAGTCCATCATCTGAGCTGCCAAGATCCAAAGTTAAGGTGAGGAAATAGATCTTCACTTCCCAAGTCAGCTCTTTATGGAGTTTCATGTACCTTCTAAAAGCAGGTGGGTCAGATGTGAATAAAAATAACCAAAAAAAGTATCTAAGGGGTAAAACTAACATAGAACATGGACCCAAGCACTTTATCTCTCTTGTGAAATATGGCGGCCATCTTGCGGTGAGTGAGAGTCCTTAAGATGGGACAGGAAAGCTGGCTATAGTTGAAAGGAAGAAAGATGGAGCAAAAACAAGCCATAAAATGAGTCTTTTTGCTAATTTGTGGAGCAAAAAGACTGCTGCCCGGTTCACATGGCAACGTTTTAAAATTGCCGGTTGATTTTTGAAACCTGAGAGATCACACAAGACGATAAAAAAAATCACAGATATACACCTCACCACAGTGTGCGGCGTCCATCCACACAGCAAAGACAAGACAACACATCGACCGATTTCTCTCAACAAATCATGTAAAACCCCAGAGATCAAAGGTGAGTTGAGCGGAAACAAACATGGCGGACAAGGAAGAAGAACTCGCAATAGTTTTTGTAGATTGTTTTTATCAGAGAAAAGGTGACACAAAAAGTTACACCATGGCCGTTATTCTGTCTTCTGTATATATCTGATTCCTGTCAGTGTTTCTGTCACTTCGTTTCCTGATTGCCTACCAGGAATATGTCTTAAAATGATCTTTCCAGCCATCACAACAATCAGAGCGTCTTTAAGACATAGAGAAGCAGTGTTCAGCTTCTTTTAACCACAAATCTGGAACAAACTTCTAGAAAACTGCTAAACTAGCTCAGCCTTTTTGTTCCTGTCAATCTAAGTGGTGTTTTTCCACCTGTGTTCCCTCATTAGTTGTCCTGCTCACCCATTTCCTATGAGATTTAAGTTCCTGTTTGGCTTTGGTTCCTTGCAGGGTTCTTGTTTGTTACTTGTTGTGTTTGGTTGGTTCCTGTTCATGCCAGTTGCTCATGACCAGATTGTTATTTTGTTTGGAAATAAACGCTGACCACTTTACCACGGCTGTCTGCGCTTTGTCTCTTCCATGTCTCTGCCTTCAAAATCAAATCAAATTTTATTTGTATAGCACATTTCAGCAGCAAGGCATTTCAAAGTGCTTCATCGTCCATGTCAGCCATAAATCATCATCTGGGCTTCCCCTCGCTGTTTTAAGAAACAGTAATCATTCTGTATGTAAACTTCTGATTTAGAAGACCTGAATACATAAATCTGTCATTCTTTTTCTTACTGTTGTAGAATTTAGCAAATAGAAATAATTGTAACTGTCCTAAAACAAGAGAAGTTTAGTATGATTTCACTTCATTAAGGACGTATGTAGACTTCTGGCTTCAACTGTATTTAGCGATTGTTCTAATTAAATACATATTTTTTTGACATAATAAAAGGGGTTTAAAAGATATATAGGTACTCTTTAAACCTTTTAACCAAAGAATTGGAAGCCAGGTTAGCTAGACGAGCTAGGTTAGCATAACATGACACCGTTTGCTTTTGAAATGCGTCTGCTGCATCCAGAGCCTAACGAACCACTTCCCGATGCCCCACAGAGCTCTTTGTGACTGCAGCTATAAATACCAGCGCAGAGCAGCAGTGATTGAGCGCTGGAGTAGCTGAGGAGCATTTATTAGCCGTACCTGACAGGCGCCCCCCTCCCCAGGGCAGGGCGCAGCAGCACGGTGATGGTGCTCTCTGACTCACTCAGCGGAGACGGGATGTCTTCATAGTCGAACACAGGGGCTGGAGAAAAACACACACACACACACACACACACACACGCACGCCTTAGAGAGACATGTCAAAGACATGCACACTACAGAAATATTCCACATGAAACCCCAAATTGTCGATTTTAATGTTTTTAAGACTTTTGCTGAGATTTTCTTTTCAGCTGCATATGAAAGGAGCCGGAGCGCGATCTCTTTTCATTACTCAAACGGATCCCTGGTGTACCAGTAGACCTCCCACACGCTGCCATTGTCTGCTGACGGGAAGCAGCAGCCGGCTACACAGAAAACAAGAGGCTTTTAAACATAATTAGGATTTATGTCAAAGTTGCACAACCTCAGCAAAACTCCGGGAGCTCTGAGGTGGAGTTTTCCTCGCTTTATTACAGATTGTAAATTAATTGGAAGTGTGTAGTGAAGTAAAGAGCTGTAGCTATGAGAACAACATACAAGCTCAGGGTGAAATGGAAGAGGTGAATGTTTGTGTAATTCTGCCACCAATAGACACAAAAACAGTTGAGATCTACAGGACCAGTGCGTTCTGTTCACTATAATAAGTATAATATTAAAACTATGTATTTTTCATCCTTGCTAACAAAATCCTTTTAGTTTGTTTTAGCTCTTTATGGACCTGCTAGGTTAGCTTAAACTGGAGCTCTGACTGAACTAATTCTTAATATTCTAACAGTTCTTACACAACATTAATGATTTGCAAAGCCAAAAAAGCACTGTCAAGAGATAAAACTCCTTAAATGTTAAATTTAAGGAACCACTAGATGAGCTAAATTTGTCCAGTAGCTAGCTGTGCTGCCATGCTAGCGTGTAAACATGGCTGCTTTTCAATGATGTCAGCTACACAAATCTGCAAAATCTGTATTTTTTTATTGGCTATCTGGATATAGCTGTAATAAATATTATGGGTTATATATTATTGTAGAGCAACAGAAAAGATCAAACAGTTTTGAGGTATAAATTAACTTTCTTTTGTCAACTCTTTCTTTCTATCGAAGCCAAATCCGTGTTTAATAAACACAGACACCCCTTCATGAAGTCGATGTATTTGGTTCTCTTTTCCTAGTTTTGGTTTTTTTTCATTCGTTTCTGGCTCTTCAGTTTTGTTTAGTTTTCCTCCATATGGTTCCTGACAGAAAAATCCCATGTGAAATCCACGTATCACATGGAAGATGCACTTGAGGTTCACACCATTTTTTACATGAATGATGTGAATCGCATTTAAGACAAAAACATGTTTCATGGTAAAAAAAAACCCGCATGTGATTCTCATCAGAGTTATGATTTTAAAAAATTAACAACTCCCAAGCTGAAACCACAGAGCGGCTCTAAAAAAGTGGGAACGACTCTCATCGCTCAGACTAACACAACAAGCAATTCTCTACAGCCTCCACATGATTTAATGCAAATACATCCCAGTAATGTCTCAGCCTAAACACATTTAATGGACAGAAATCACCAACTCACAATTCATAGCCGTTCCATACCTGCAGTCTTAGCCTCTAATTTCTGTTCTGTTGTGTGGGGCCTTTCAATGGGAGAACAGAAAACAAAGCTGTTTTTCCCTCATACTACCCATCCTGAACATTTGTAGTTAGCTATAATTTGTTTTCTCTCCAATAAAGCGAGTGTGCACCTGAAAGCCGTTTTGGCTGTGCATGAATGAGGATAATTTGTAGAATTTAAAAGTATATGAGGAAATCATTTTTTGTTCTTTTTGAAGAAGAAAATAAACAAGTTCTCGCTCAGTCATCTCTGCTGGTGAGAAATATTGAATGGGTTGTTTTTTTATTTTTATTTTTTTAGTTTTCTTGGATGCTGTTTATTACAGACTGGAATATTAAATCTCAAAAAGGGCTTCTTGTTTTGTTATTGATGAGAATCATCTTTTGGGGTTACACACAGGACATCTATCAGCCTCACTGCAGGCTCACCAGATATGTTGGTAGTGATCTCTGTGAGAGCAGTCTGGCCGAAGCCTTTGGCCGTGCGAGCCCGAACTGAGACCAGGTAGGTGGTTCCGGGGTGCAGGCCCGAGAACATGTGGTAGGTTTCATTCCTCAGCTTGGAGACGGTGCGGCGAGGACCGGGAACGTTGATGCCCGGGTCAGAGGATTCAATGCTCTGGTAGCTGATCTGCAAACAGATAGACAGACGGGAAAAGAAAACAGGAACAAACAAGACTGATTAAAGAATAATCATGCGATAAATAACATGAACATAACACCTCATTTGTTTTTCCAAGCTGATTCTGAAAGAAAATTGCAATGTTCTTCATAAAAATATTCGTCAGGCTGTTTTTCAAAAAAAAAAAAAAAAACATGTGCTTGGGTAGCCATTAAATGTACTGGAGAGATCATTTCAGCTTAGTGAGAAAATGTGAGGAAATATTTCTATACTTTCATGAGTCCAAATATGTGACCAACTTCTTTTACAATCATGGAAAAATCTGAAAATTCTTTTAGGAACTTTCTAAGTTCTTGACGATGGCCGTATTGAGATCTAGTTTTTTCAGCCACACAAACTAGAGGCGTGCAAATTTTTGGTATTGATCTGATACAAAGTAAATACATGGCATATATCGCTGATATTGATATTGAAATCAATACAGATATCAATATCAATAGATACTTTTTATTTAAGTTTGACATACCAACAATTTTTTTGTGGTTTTTCCTTTGAATTAATTTTGTTCAAACCTAAGACGGAATTTGGACAAAATTTGTAGCCGTCTACAAAAAAACACTTTAATAATAAAATGATTTGTGTGAATTTTTCCTAAATAAAGCGCTAAATGAGAATAAATCAAAGCATAATATTTACAGCTGAGAGCCTACAACACAGAAATAAAATAAAATTTCAAGAAGAGAATCTGAAACTAAACTATCAATCTCACCACAGTAGCATCGATCCCATACTGATACTGACTTGGCATCGATATTATTGATCTGCCCACCTATAACAGACACTGCAAAGCTGCATCACAACTCCTCAAAGGAAGTCGAGCCTTTAACCTGCTTCTCCAGTTAGACGGCTTCCATCCGCTATTAAAACAGGCACCAATTACCTTCTTGACACATTTTAGGGACAGTATGGTCTAATAGTCTCCTCTATCTTATGCTTAAAGTTGCCATAGCAAATGACTGCAAAGAGCTCCAGAGGGAACATTGGTTCCAGTCGAAGCAGTGATATCCATGGCAGGCGGAATGAAATTTTAAAACCTGTGAAACATGTAGGAAATTAACATGGCCAGTGGTTTTGTACAGAAGTTTCCTATTTGTAATTTTGTACCTGACTTTTGTGGAGTATGAAGAGAAATCATTTTCCACAGAACATTTTGTACACTCATAGTAAATAGGTGGCTTCATAGTGACCATACACAGGTTTTGTACCCACCTGGGAGATCATTATCCAAAATCTGCTCTGTCTTTTGTAAGGAAATGTGGCTGTGTGATGCAGATAACTAAATTAATTTATATTTGTGAATTTTTCTTCTAATTATTTTCAAAATTCATTATAAAATGTACAGTTGGACTCCCAAACTGGGGTCTGCCTACAAATCCAGGTCTGGGTTTGACTGAAATGAATCCTTGTGTGAACGCCAAATGGACCGCAGACCGCTCCAGAAACAGGAAGCAGACTACAGTGGAGTGCATTCTGGGTAAATACAACCAAAGGAATTTGGCAAATTGTATTGGTTGAAGCGTTTACTTCAAAACATTAGTGTTCAAAGCCTGAATACCGCAGCTCGGAATAATGAAATAGGACTCTGGTTCTATTTTGTGGTTCTAGCCACTTCTTAGGACTAGAGAAGTGGCTAACTGACTTCTCTAGCTCTAGCGGGAGAAATGGAAGCGACACAGGTGTATCACCACTCTAGGTCCTTTGCTACATGGTTTTCCCCTCTCCTATTTCTCCCCACTTCCTGATCTGATGTAAATAACGACCGCCAGAGCCAGAAAAAACTTTAAAAATACAGATTTGGGTCAATGATTTCCCCAGAGCTAATTCCTGCTCTTTACCATACGTGAAAATAGTTGAGTGTGTTCTGTTTAATAATTTTTTGTAAACATCATGCATGTCTTAATAAGAGTCACCTGCATAAATCTGATCATGAGTAGATGGACAGGAGTTGGGTAGACGTGGTAAACCAAACTGGAAAGGATTCAGATTATGACCATTATTAAGACGCTCCACAAAAAACCTGACAACCATTTTTTTTTTTAGCTATTTTTAACATAGCCGGTAACACACAGTAGATAGATATGTTGCATATATTCACAGCTTTAAAGACTGGGCTGTCATCAACAACTTCCACGCTTTAGGGGTTTCTGTATGTTTAAAAGATTTATTTAATCAGGGAGAATGAGCTGAACTATCCATCCACTCTGCAGACCTGCAGGGAAAGACGGAGGTCTAAGGGTGAGCTAGTGACAGTCCATCGCACTTTTTCTAAAAACTGTTTTGGTTGGGTTCAATCAGCTGCACCCAAGAGGGGAATACCAGAGCTTCTTCATGACCAGACACTAACAAGCAGCTTTTCAAACACTATTAAATGAATTATCAGTGTTTATCGAGTTCCTTCTGGCATACAGTGAGGATTCACTGCTGGATCGAAACATGGCAATGTACAGGACGTTTCCTTTTAGACTGTCAGTAATTTATTATTTTTGTGCATACAAAAAGGTATTTTATGCACTACATTCAGTGACATCAAGAGTATTTATAAAACACTGCTGATGGATCCCACTGAGAAGATTTTTTTCTGAACTCTGCATCAAGCCTAGCCAGCTTGTCAAGTCTTTCAATCACATGAAAGTCGCATTGCCGTCTTTTATTCTGTCGACTCTTTGTGTTATTTGTTCAATCTGAACTTTCCAAGCAAGTGCAGCTCAATTTCTAATTTCTTTCTCGAATGCCTCTGAGACTGTCATCAATAGTGAGGGTTCATAGCTGAAAGCCCAGACTACATTGGTCTCTGGTAGGTCAGAGATCACTATATTAAAAAACCCCAACAGAATCTGATTTATCTGCCAAGACGATGGCACAGACAAATAGACTTTTTTTTTTCAGACGCTCACAGTATCAAGACATTAATTATTAATCAGGAATGGAACTTTGTATCCTCTTGTTTCTGGTAGGCCCATAAATCTGACGCACAAGCGACATCCGCAAACAACACAAATACACTTCTCTCGGCTCACTGGGGGGTACAGCTTGCTTCAAGAACTGATCTGATTGGATGCAGGAAAAGGATATTGTTGTGTTAAAGTTGTGCTAAAAGGAGTTAGCCTGTCAGTGAAGCCTAAAATAGCATCTTAATGCTAAACATGTAGCAGCAGCACAGGCGCTAATGCTAATGTCCACATTTCTAAAGAAGTGCTGTGAATGATCAGGAATTCCTGAAACACTGAAAAGCTGAATGGATAGAAGAACACTTTGCAAAAATGTGATGGCTGAAGAACCTGAATAATAATAAATTAGAAACAAATATACTTTTTCTTGAGTTCCCATGTCTATTTATTAAAAAATCTAGCAGCAAAAGGGATTTTTGAATTAAAATGTAGCTTATTTTGTCAATACACAGTTTAATTAAAATGCAATCAATCACAATTAATTCATTACAGACTTTGCAATTAACAAGTCTTGCCACTAGTATAAATATAACGCAATATATATTTATACTACAATATAAATATATAAACTATAAGGGAAATAAAATAAGGATGAAGGAACAATATGTAGATATATTTGTAGCCATTTTTTATTATAAAGAAAGGAAAAAGAATTATGACAAAATCAAAATGAATCCTAATTTTGATTTTTTGATCAAAACAAAAATCTAAAATCACCAAGCAGTCTGGCTACTCAGGCTGCTTGGTGATTGTTCATCAGATGCAGAAACAGTCTCTGTATAACTGACCTGAAGGAAAAAATCTGAACAGTTTGTGTCCAGCAGGATGTTCGCTTCTTATCCTGAAGGCTGGATGCTCAGCCCTGATTGTCAATAATGACATTTTACATTGGCCTCTTGTGGAAGCATCCATCTCAATCAATGAATCAATCAATCAACTTCATTTGTATACACATCTCAGCAACAAGGCAGTTCAAAGTGCTTTACATCATAAAAACACAAAAATACAAAGTCATAGAACACACATTCAACAATTACATTTTACCAAATGTCGTCATAACACATCAAAATGTTGGTCAGTGTTTCGTTTATTAGCGTTCCAACGGAAATCCTAAACAAGTGGGTTTTTAGTCTAGATTTAAAGGAAGTCCGTGTTTTTGGCTGTTTTACAATTTTCTGGAAGTTTATTCTCCTATGTATTTACAGCCTCTGCTGTATTAGTATATGGAAATGTACTGTAAATTTAATCAAGTGTGAAAGTGGGTTCTGCAACAAACAAATCTCATATCTTACCTCATACTGTGTGATGAGACCGTTGGGCTCTACAGGCTCCTCCCACTTGAGGAAGATCATGTCGTCGAGTGGGGTGAAGGTTAAAGACTCTGGAGCGATTCCCCCAGGAACTAAAGCGAGACAAAATAAACAGCCTCGGCTGAAACAAACTGTCTCGAGTAAATGAAGTGTTGTGTGGGCAGGCTAGAGGGTGCAAACACTTTTGACAGACAAAGATAAAGGAGAAAGAGAAAAAAGACACAAGGGCTAGAAAGAATAGAGGAGAGGGAGGGGACAGAGGAAAACTGGCCCGGCTCGGCCCCAGACATCAGGATATATTGAGATCCTGTCTCCTGATGTTGCGCAACGTCTACATCATGGCAGCACAACCGTCCTTGTGGAGTTATACTAAATTAATACAGTGAATTAATTTACCGTAGAGCCTGACAAATAAGATCATTTACTCCTCTAATACAATAATTATTATACCACTCCAGGACTTGGTAGTATTCTAACTGGCTTACCTTTTCCTATTTGGTCACATTAGAAAAACAAACTTCCATCTATGTTATTTATCTCTGAAACTGACTTTACAGAGTGGCTCCTAAATGTGGAGTAGTATTGAAACACACCTTTCCCTGCAGACTCAGCTACATGTGTTTTTTTGGGCTAAGTTTCCACCAGCTTCAAACATTTAGACATGCAAAGTTTTGCCTTTTCGTTCATGCGAAATAGTTCAACCTCAATGAAACTGGACTGTGAGTGTTGGTGAAAATCAACATTTTCAAACACAACTTTGCTTTTTGCTTCTGCTCTTTCTTTACAAGGCAAGGCTCTGGCAGCATCCCATTACTGCAGTCAAGTTCCAAGTCAGTCCATCCATCTCATCCCTCACAAACAAGACACTAATATACTTAAACTCCTTCCCATAGAGAGACCTTAGGCCCAAAGGCAGCAGTATTCCTTTTCCTGGTTGGGAACTGAGTCTCATCCCGCTCTCTTAACGAATGACTGGAAACTTCCATGTTAGAGTCCAGTGCAAGTCTAGGAAAGAGCTGGACTTTGTGCCAAAAATGCAGACACAGCTCTTGCTTTGGCCTATGGAGACCAGATAGTCCTAAAAGTGAACTCTGGTACATCGTAGTCCACTGTGTACTGCAACTGACTGGAGTAGTACCCATATCACTGCAGACAAGGCCTTATTACATAATTCTTTGAAAAAAATCTAATCCTGATCTGAGTCTAGTTTTCGTAGAAGGTAGTCTGAAGCAAGTACTCAACATAGCTAAAAAGAAAACACTGATCTCTCTACAGAAAAAGAGGTGGACTACTCCTGTGGCTTGGGGTCCAATCTTTGCCTCAAGTAGAGGAGTTTAAGTATTTTGCTGTCTTGCTCATAAGTAACGATAGAATGGAATGGGAGTTGGACAGATGGGTTGGGGTTTCTGCAGTAATGCGGGGGCTGTTTCAGTCTGTTGTAGTGAGAGAGAGCAGTGCCAAAAAGGAACGCTCTCTATTTACCAGTCGGTCTACGTTCTGACACTTACGTATGGCCATGAGGTATGCATAATGCCCAAAGGAACAAGATCCTGGATACAAACAGCCAAAATGCGTTTCCTCTGTAATGTGGCTGGACTCAGCTTTAGACATAGGGTGAGGAGCTCTGTAATTCAGGGGAGCCTAAGATAAAGACGCTGCTTCTCGGCATCGAAAGTTTGGTTGGTTCAAAGAATTGATCAAGATGCGCCCTGGGTGTCTCCTTTTGGACGTTTTCAAGGAGACACTGGGGAAGACCCAGAACTCACTGGATGGGTAATGTCTCCCGTCTGGCCTAGCTATCCTTTGGATCCCCCAGAACGCAGGATCCCGTTGGAGAGATCAATGTCTAGGTGTTATTTCAGGACCTGTTGCCCTGTGACCCAAACTCAGACAAGTGGAAGGCCATGGATCGACAAAAGTCTAACAGGTTTTCTTGTTAGACTTTTTTTTTCTTTTGCTGTGTTTTGCTTAAGGTGAAAAAACCCACTTCAGTGGCATTTGATAGTTGAGCCCAATTGACAATAGATTGAAGAAATGGTCTGTAAGGCGTACAGTTTTAAGAAATCTATTTCTCTTAGTTATTAAGACATACAGTGTATAGAAATGGACAATTAGAGTGAGATTGGACAGTGATTGTCTTCCTTTTATGCTTAGATGTTCAAATGCGTGTAAATAAGAAGAGGTGATGAAATGCTACCAACTGCAAATCCTGAGGATCAATTTCTCCAACTTTCTTGACCATACTACAAATATTCCTAAGTCATATTCAGTTACATGGGAATGTCTCACCAATTTTACATAACAACAAGACTTTGACCTTCTGGGTCTTCATCCATGGAAAATTTGCATTAGACTGCACATAATCTGCTGAAGTCCACAGGAAAATATTACAAAGATAAGCAAAATCATTATAGCATTTTGCTCTTGGCAATACACTGAGCTTATGAATGCTTCACTAGTCTCCATTTAAAGGGCTGATTTTCCGTTTAGTTATGCTGATCCAGCTTTTCTTTTTAGTCAATATTTGTGTTTTTTTTTTTTGTTTTTTTTTTTTGCTTGCGCTACACAACTAAAGGCCCGGATTTTTG
Organism: Xiphophorus couchianus; assembly: GCF_001444195.1. Taxonomy (NCBI): domain Eukaryota; kingdom Metazoa; phylum Chordata; class Actinopteri; order Cyprinodontiformes; family Poeciliidae; genus Xiphophorus; species Xiphophorus couchianus. The sequence continues at coordinate 28,936,512 of NC_040240.1, read as the reverse complement.
TAAGCACTGCATAATAATCATCAGAGCATAAAGAAACAACTACAACTGTAAGAAGTTGTGAAGCTAAGTCTTCCTGACAACAGCAAGCCTCACTGCACACACGAACAAAAACATGTACCTTCTATACAATTGGGTGGCACTTGTTAGCATACAGAGAACAATTAAACTCCCACTCACTGTCCTCCTCCGTCTGAAATGTGACCTCCCGGCTCTCCTTCTTGCCCTCTGGGTTGGCCAGTGCCAGCCTCACATGGACCGCCCGGAAGGGTGGCAGGTCCCTGAGGGTGAAGTGGGAGGTGTTGCGGTCCACCGACAGGCACTCCCTTACAGTGGCATTGTTGCCCCCGCTGCTCCCTGTCGGCATGGAGTAGCGATAGCAGAGGTACAGCGTGTACGTGTGGCAGCGTGTCAGGTTGTAGCCCAGTGGCTCCCACTGAAGGGCCAAAAGACGTGGCTGGATCTCTGTGGCTGTGAGGCCCCGCAAGGCACGCATGGGCTCTGACAGGGACAGGAAGCAGAGACGTTACTGATAAATTATTACATGAAAATGCATTCAGCTCATAAGATACGGACATACATGGCCTTATAAAAGTGGTGACAGGAAATCAAAAGTTTCAGATTTCATCACGTAGGAAGAGCAAACTGCAGCACATTTTAATGGGATTTTATAGGATCGAGTCCACCGACCCGAGAGGTGGGAGAAATATTCTTAATGGTTTTACAAAACATTATTAATAAATACAATGAAGTCCCTTTGACTTTATCTTTAAATATAATATAGGTTAACCCATTGTCTACTTAAATCTCCTACTTGATAAAGAGTCTTTGTCACTTAGTCGCAGTAAAACCCACCTGTTCTATAAAGTCCTCTGAGGTTTGTGGGGGAAATCACTGAACCCAGCAGAAAGGTCAAAGATGAACGTATGGAGAAGTTTTAGGCAGAGTTAGGTTATAAATAGGGCCAGAAATTCTGAGACTTTTTATTTTTTAATTTTTTTATATACAAATCCAAAGCATGTTTCTGGTAGGGTTAGAGTTAGGGTTAACTACAACGACAGTCAACAAAATCGATTCTCTTGCTACTGTTTGCTTCAAAAACCGATCTGACTGGATGCTAGAAATGACTATTATTGTGTTTAAGTTGTGATAAAAGGAGCTAGGCTTGAATAGCTTTGCTGATAGGCTAAAATAGCATCTCAATGCTAAACACGTTGCAGCGGCACAGACGTCTCCAACGCTAATGTCAGCATCAACACATTTCCAAAGCTTTTATCATCTTATTTTACAAATGTTTCCTGTTTAATTCAAAGTCTTTACAAAATAATGAGCAATTAAATACATTTATACATCAGACTTCAACATTTTTAATGACCATTTTTTGACACAATTCACTGAGTCTGGGAAAGGAAAATGCTAATTTTCATCCCAGAGGAAAGTTTTACAAGCACAGAAAAATCTGAAAGTATATTTCTACCTTCTCTTGTGCTTGATAAAATTGGAAAAAATAGCAAGCAAAAGGAGGCCAAAACCTGCAGCAAACGTTAAGAACTCAGATTTTGTGCCTACAGATGAGTAAAACGTGTCACAGAATAACACAGAACGGCAGATTCCCAACTTGTTAAATGAATATAGTTTGACAGGAGAAGGTTGTTTGGCATGTACAAACGGACAAAGCCTAATTACAGCTGTCAAGTGTGAAAATTACAATTACACATGTGCATGTCGAGCTAAATGTCCACTTTCAAGCATTAATGAGGGGATTTCTGTCCAGCGGTCTGGCCTGAATGTCCAAGAGTACTTCAGCGGTACCAAATAGAGGAATTTGAGCAAAATGCCCTTGGAATGGCAGGGCAGCACAGGGATGTGGATGACTCTTAGGCAGCACTGGAGAGGCAATATAGCTGCAGCCCTGCTGCGTCGCCAGACATGGATCACAAGCTAATAACACACATGAACGAGGCAATGTCAAAAAGGAGAAATCACTTCTGAGAGGACAGACACATCCCTCAAGTGTTTGCTGACTTTAAGGAGGTTTGCTCTTTCCAAGAGCACAAAACACGCCAAAGAGTTTGATGCCCTGACAGCCAAAAGCGTTGCCCTTCAAAATAAAAAAACACATTAAAGATAAAGGCAAACATTTAGGTGCAGAAAAAAAAACTAACAATAGTCACAATCCAGTTAAAATCAGATCTGTCACAAGCAGAGAGTTCACTTTCTGCTTCAGACGCCATTACTCATCATTAGAGCCGCGCCCCGGCAGGCTCTGTCCTGTCCCCGACCGATCCGGCCCCGCGCCGACATTCTGCATGATTAGTCTAATCAGAGGGATTACCCAGAGGCAGAGGGAGCCAGGCAACCAGAAAAGAGAGGAGGATTGGAGGAACGGTGGACCGGGTGGGACGCTCCCTGTGGATCTGCTCTTTTTTATCTCCAAGGCTTGTCCGCATTGCCTGGAGTGTTTTTTTTTGTTGTTTTTTTAGAACATGTGAAAGACTGTCGGTGCACAAACTCATACTTACCAAGAGGAGATCATGGTTTTGAACTGGAGACACTTGTTAGGATGACTTTCTATACGCTGCGATTTAAACATCAAAAACTGACTCAAAGTCTGTTGATATTTTGGTTCCACCCTGGCCTGATTCAAATATTAGGACAAGTCTATGAAGGAAAAGTATGTAATTGCTGAAGAATCCAAGTAAATGGGAGAAAACCCAGACTGAGCTGTGAAGCGAGATTTTAATTGGGCAGAATGGCCAGGCTATATTTCTGTTTTTGCCCGACTCATGTTTGCCACTAAGTAAACCTACAAATGACTTCTGTATATGAGGAAATACATGAATTATTTTTACATAGATTTTAACATTGGAAACTGGACTTTGGATAATTACAGTATTGTTTGTCAAGGTTATTACAGCTTTGACGACGAATCCTGAAGTACAGGCTGAATGTTTCATAATGGTCAGATTGAACATTTTTCGTCACACTAAAGAATACATACAGCATTTAACTTTTAGCTCTGAGAACGGCCATCAGTTATTGACAAAGCCTGGATGGGACTGAGGAACATCTGAAACGTCAAGCTCAACGAGAGTGCGAGAAGAAAACGAATCCATGCCGAGGTGGTGTCACAGAGCCTCCGCTGTCTTCTGCTTTAACTCGGGGCAGAAAGCGTCAGACGTGAGGAATGGGAGCTGACAGGATGTGGCTGAGTGGAGGCGCCGGTGTGAGCGGATCAAACACGGCGGCAGGTGACAGGTCTGATTGAAAGAGCGTCTGGCCGGCCTTTTTTACCAAAAATGAGCAACAATGTGGTTGAAAGACAGATGAGTTGTAGTTAGGTGGCTCTGCTAGCGTGACATGAAGCAAAAAGGTAGAAAACATTTTGACCTTGGTGGTCTGCTTTTTCAAAGACCAGGAGAAAGATGGAAGACTTTGACTGTTCCATGTCCTTTGTCTAAATCGGCGGTTTTCAAAGTGTGAGGCTCCTCCCCTAGGGGGTGCCAGAGCACTTTAGGGGAGGCGCGTGCGAGGGAAAAAATAAACCGGAAAAGAAGCTATCTGCTTGCTGTCTACTGATGTGAGAGAAAGAATGGACAAATTTTTAGTAAAGAAAAAGGAGGAGGAGACGAGCTCTGGCGTAAGTAGAAAAAAGAGGAAGTATGACCACGACTACTTAAAGTTTGGATTTTCCTGGACTGCTCCCGATGATGCTCCAAGGCCGCAATGTGTAATCTGCAAGGAGGTTCTGGCTAATGATAGCATGAGACCCTGTAAACTCCAGCGTCACATTGAAACAAAGCACCCAAGTTTGAAACATTGAAACAAAGCACCGCGGGAGTTTTTGGAGAGGAAGCTGAAGGAGCTGTGCACACAGAAAAAAACAAATGAAAAAAAAAGAGTTTGGGGTTGTTCTTATCATTAGAAAAATTTGTCATACAAAGGCCCTGATAAAATAATTAAAATGGGAGGAAATGTTTTAAAATGTTCATGTGTTAAATTTCATTCAGATAAAGTGTCGTTGTAAAAGATGAGATGGTTCTAAAATAAAAGCAATTAGAAGGTGTTTGGTAGTGGCATTTGTTTGTGTGTGGGTTGATTATTGGGGGAGCATTGTGCTCCTTGGAGGGGGGCTCACCCTTTCATACTTTGAAAACCCCTGGTCTAAATAATTGTTAGGACAACAACGGCAGCAAACACAACCCAACTGTCTGTTTAAATCATGTTATAATGTTGTTCCCGCATAGAATAAAAAAACCATACCAGGAGTTGCTTTGATTATTTCATGCATGTCTGAGAAATCTACATGGCCACCACTCAGCTGTCCAAAACACCTGGATGGACTTTGCCACACTGCTGCAGCAGCAGCAGCAGTCAGTAAAATAAAACCTGATGATGTAGGTGTTATTAATTTAGTGCAGTGTGCAACAGAAAAGAAAAACATCGCACAAAAACTATTGTAGGATAACTAAACCGCTTGTTTTCTTTTTTCTCGCTCTCTGTCGGCTATGCTACACACAGACTCATTCCCATGGCAACTGACGGGTTAGGGTTAGGATTCAACACTAAAAATCAGGCAAACATTTCTCAGACAAAGAACAGAACATTCAGTTCGCTACAGTTTTATGTTTTCAGGCTTCCTGTTCATTTTGCAATCATTAATAATTGATCGTTGTGGTCGATTAGTTACCGCTGTGGTGACGTCACGCTGCAACGTGTCTATTGGTTGCAAAAGGTGTCCCAATTTGCTAATTGTGATTGGCTATTTTTCGTCAAACTTAATACAGCATTTGCAAGGCAGGCTTTGATTGGATGAGAAAAGCTTGTCTGTGATTGGCTGGTGGTTCATTTACATACAACTTCAGTTAGCCGAGCGCGAGCAGAGACGGAACTGACCGAGCGAGCAGAAGGAGACGGAGCCGAGCAGCTTGTCAGGGTGGAGTGTGTGTGTGTGTGGGTGTGTGTGTGACTCAACTTGGTGTCACAAATATCATCATGTCTGTTAACCATATTAACAGACATCTGGTGGAAGTGCACATCTGCCGAGCTCTTTACAGGAGCTACTTCTCAGTGCAACGCTACTAAAAACGTTGTTAAAGAGTTAATACAGAAGCCATGCTGTGACGACTTCCTGAAGGCGGAGCTTCAGAAAGAGCAGAGGTTTTTAAAGAGACAGAGGCCCAATTTCAAGAAGTTAAATTATGAAATCAAATTTTTTTTAAGGCCCTGTGATCAACTGGCAACCTGTCCAGAGTGACCCCGCCTCTCACCTGTTGACCACTGCAGGGCACCAGCACCCTTCACGACCACACTACTGATAAGTGTGTAAGATGATGAATGGTTGAATGGATTTCTTTTAAGTCATATTTGATATATAGCATTTTTATAACAACTAAAGGTAAGAAAAATACATAATTCCGCTCCTTTATAGTTTTAATACCTTTGAAACGTTTTCACATTTTGCCACCAACTTCACTGTTTCCTGCTGAAAAAAGTATCGATACAGCATGATGCAGCCACCACTGTGCCTCATGAGTACCAACAGATTCTCCCATTGCAGTCCTTCAGAGAACAGAACTTGTTTGTTAGCCAATACCTACAAGGTGAGCTCTAGATTTTTAAGTAGGTACATCAGAGTAAAGGGGTTTGAAGACTATATTTTTATTTGTGAAAAAACATCCACTATGATTGCACATACCTGCACACTTGGTCCGGCTGACCAGCGGTGGTCCCGGCGCTCCGGTGCCTCCTTCCCCGGGTCGTGTCAGCAGAACGCTGATGTAGTACTCGGTGTCTGGCTCCAGGTGCCAGACCTTGTAGGTGAGCGAGCCCACCACATGGGTCTCCTTCCAGGTAGACTGGCTGGCCCGGTACTGGATCTCCCGCCGGATGACAGGTCCGTCTCCAACAATGGAGTTGGTGTTGAGCTGGATGATCAGGTAGGTGGGACCCGCTCGCAGGAGCTGGGGCGGGGCGATGGGCGTGGGCGGGACTGGAACAGAGAAGGTCATCTGTTGTGAGCTCATTAAATCTACTACCTGTTAACTGGGCTGGTGCACGGTCTGGAGGGAGAGTGGCCCTCCATTATTGTAGACTTTGTAAGTTAGTTTGTGTTTTTATTATGTAAAACACTTTGAACTGTTTTGTTCCTGAAAAGTGCTATACAAATAAAATTTATTGATTGACTGATATTACTAAAACATGACCAAAAATTTTAACATTGTGTAAACATACAATATTTCTTGGCAGTCATCTTAAAAAGAGATTCATATATATATACTGTATATACATATACAGTATATATATATATATATATATATATATATATATATATATATATATATATACAGTATATATACATATATATATATATATATATATATATATATATATATATAGTATATATACTGTATATATATATACATACAGTATATACATATATATATATATATTTGCAATTTTAATGATTACTGCATATAAGTGAAGAAAACCCAAAATTCTTTGTCTAAGACAGATTGATTATCACATTAGATCAATCAAAAACAGATATGTCTTAAACACAAATCTAGGGCTTCTAAGAAGATTTATTAATCTCCAGCAAATGAATGACATTAATGCCATAAATCTCGACATGATGTACAGATAAAGTTCTCTTGTTTAAACGAGATGCTGTTCTTGAATTTATTTCCTACTCTGGTAGGTTAATGTTTCCATAGCGATGTTTACAGCAAACACAATCGTTTAGCATGAAGGGTTTAATTTCTCTGCTCTAAGATGTACTTACTCCAACGCCCAGTGAGCTTTAACGGTTCTTCAGGTAATCATCACTGTGGCCATTTCAAGAGGAATTGTGCTGCTTAAATCCAAATATATCTATCCCAGGCGACCCTTAACCAGGAACAATTCCGATCAGGTCACAATGCTGATTATTTCAAAGGCTCTTGTTAAAAGTGTAGGGATGAAGGCAGGGTCAGCAGAGGAGTGAGTCATTCTTTATGTGTGCCTGTAAACCAAGTAGTAAAGAAACACAAGAAAAGCAGAAACTAACCACGAGGGAGCTAAAAAAAAGAAAATATTTTTGCGAAATCCCTTTCAGCATTATTGAAGAGCGCGCTTTGTTCTGAAATGCCTCCAACAGAAGCAGCAATGAAAAGACTGGTTTTGTTCCGGAGACAGAAGAAATTACTTCATATGAAGAGAAACAAAACAACTCAAAGAAACATTGAGCGAATGTGTGGAATAATTCTGAATTCATCAGGGCTGTGATAGATGTTAGCTAAAGAGTAAAGAAACCACACTTTGAAAATTGAGCCGCTAATGCTAGTAACAAAGCTAGCTTAGCTTCTGGAGCAATTCATGGTTTTAAATGCTCGTTTTAAATGCTCCATTAAATGTTTCAGCTAAATATGTACACTGGTTTAATGCTTAGCAGAGTATATTTGTGTATTAACTTTACAATACTCTATTAGAGCTGCTTTTAGCTTTATCTTAAGTGCTGCTAGCTCCCGTCTTTTTCAGCAATAACGTTGAAGCTCTTTCATATTTTCTTTTTTTTTTGTTCTTTTAGTCATTCTTACTTTTTGGGGTTTTGTTTTTGTCTGCCCTTTTTTTCTACATGCTTAATGGTTTCCCTGTCCATTGTTGTCTGGCAATTTTGTTTATTTTGCCATTTCTTTTTGTTTCTTTTTTGTGGCTTTCTCAGTTTCTTTTTTTATGTTTGATTGTCCTCATTTCTCTTTTGTTCTTCCTGAATTATTTTTTTCTTGTTTCTTGCTGCCTAACTTTCTTTTGTCCTTCCTTCCATTGGCGGATCTAGACAGGGGCCAACATGGGCCAGTGCCCCTGTAGAATTGGTTCTGGCCCATTTATGACCCCAGTACTGAAGAGATAATATTAACTCAGTTTCTTATGATGATATGCGCTGGCACAGGAAGTATAACTAATTGGTCCCTTGAATCAATTTCATTCTTTTACCTTCACAGTTTTACTTTAAAAATAAAATAAAAATAAAGGTTTTGCACGTTGAACTCCAGCCACATTGAGGCAGAATCACAGCCTTCATCTTGTAGACCAGAAGTCTGAGACTTGCAGCTGTCACAAGTGGCTCTGTGGCTCACTTAATATATTAAGTGATTAAATAATTAAATATTACCACTTTCTTTTGCTGTGTCACAACCTCATTAATGGGAAATATGCAATGTTAAAAAAAACAACAACAAAAAAAAAAACAGTTTATTGCCAAGAAAATTAAGTCATTTAAACTGGTTATCCTGTAAATATAATAACTTAATAGTTTAAATGAAAAAAAAAGTATAAACATTTTCATTAAAATCAGTGACTCACAGTGATTTCCAATGACGGCTCCAATCTTTCTGTTATCATAGAAAACACAGTGTAACGACAGCAGACTGCGTCAAGAGGCCGTGATCGTTCTATGACATGTACATCTAGTCAACTTGACAAGCTGTGTGTTTTCAGTTTTCTATGTATAAAACCAATAGAGTTAATTAGAAACAAAGACATTTTGTCCCCTGCCGGTTACAATAGCTGTGTTTTAATTAGAGTCAGCCGCTGATGCATCTCTAACTCAATCAGACAAGAACCGACTGTGTCGCTATGAAGGCTGGATTTACTAAAAGATCCAAGAAGTTTATTTATTGTAAGTTAAAGTTTGACACTACAATGCTTTGCAAAACTATTTCATCAGTCAATCAAGTTCATTTGTGTAGCACATTTCAGCAACACAGCAGCTCAAAGCGCTACATATCATGAAAACATTAACAAAGCTCATAAACATGTCATACAAACAGCAATTGTGAAAACCAGGAACATTGAAATTGAACATTCAAATCTTGCCTCCCTCCTCAGAGAATCAAGTTAAGATCTAAGAATGGTATACATAGTCATCTTCTTCAATCAAGACATGGAGTTAAAACCCAGGGGGAAAAAAGGTTAATCAATTTAAAAATTAAAAGAAATAAAATCTAAATAAATTCAATATAGCCATATGTGTCTCTTGTATGCCAAAAAGTCTGTTGCTGTCTTTGGATAAGACCAGATAGTCCAAGTGTTATATATTGGATTATACAAATGATATCAGCTTTCCCTCTGTATAGAATAACATACATACAGAAAGGGAAGCCAGAGAAATCTGAGGCGGCTTGGACTTCATTTATGTATTTGTTAAAGATGCAAAAGTCTTATCTTTCTCAGGTTCTTTATTTCTGTCCACATCTCTCTTTTTTTGTTCTTCTTCTTCCTGCCCTGCATCTCCCATGTTGAAATCCTCCACTTTGTCCCACAGATATTCTGTACCATTGCAGGATTTGCTCACCTCTGACGATGAGCTCTCCAAAGTTGGAGACGGCGGCCCCCCTGGGGGACAGGGTGATGCAGCGGTAGAGGTCCTGCTCGCCGCGCTGCGCCTCCACCTGAAACGTTGCCATCAGCCTCTTGTGGCTCAGCCGCGACAGCCAGGAAGTGTCGAGCACGGCGCTGTTTCTCCGCTGACAGCCAGACAAAGAGCACACAAAGGAAAATGGACATGTTTACTTAAGGCCCATCAATGTGATTAAAACTGGGAACACAGCAGACTGAGGAGACACACACACACACACACAAAAACAAAAGGTGGTTAGAGCCTGCTATGTGGCGAGGCGAGATAATGAATATGTGATAAATGTCAGCGGTAACCACGCTGGCTTCTCCTCCAGCCTCCCGGCTCGTCGTTGTTTCCAGCTGACATCTCCTCAGCTGCCTCCATGCTGATGTGTCAGCGCCGCAGGCGGACCGGCTCAACCCGTCAGGACCAAATCAGAGCCGGCTGCCGCTCAGAAAGCCTCCTTCCAGGACATGCAATATATGCGGCTCGCTCAAACAATAAGCAGATTAGAACGTAAAATGTCCGCTCTTGATTTTCACTAGGAAATCGATTTGACAACCAGAGGTTTGAGCTGGGACTGACTCAGGAGAAAATCGGATGCAGTTTGGAGAATGTTTATGTCGTGTGCATGATGTAACATTTTTCCTACTAGTTACAGTTTCTCACAAATATTCACCCCTTTTAAAGTGACTGACCTAATTCAACAGAGGTCCAGTCAACTGGTGCCAGTAGTTTACAAATCAGTCATGATCAGCAAAATTTGGATTTTTTTTGCGTCAAAAACAAATTACTAAACAACCTTTAATGTCAACTGATTTCTACAAGATATTGGCAATTAAAAATATTTAACATAAAATAAATGATTGCATAAGTGCAAAAGTATCAGCCAGGAGATGGAAGCAAAAAGAAAAAAATCTTAAGGACCTGAATATCTCCTTCGAGCTCAGTTAAATCATCATCAAGACATGAAGGAATATGATCCATGTGTCGGTCTGCCTGGATCAGGTCGCTCTCACAACCTGACAGACTGTGAAGAAGGAGACTGGAAAGAGGACACCAGGTTACCATGACTACGCTGACGAAGGAGAGTAGAGAAAGAGATCTGGAACAGTTCTGAAGAAAGAATGGCGGAAACCTGAACAACATGACTGAGAGCGACCTACAGTAGCTGTGTTTCCACTGACCATATGATTTCCTTATTTGATATTATGAACATTTATTTGCTTATTTGAAACGCGGCAATCAAAAAAACTCGCTAGGATCTGGTGATTTTTTGCGGCATCAAAAATAAGCGTGTTTTGCAAAACTGCAATGGAAACACTTTTGTCACATGATACAAGTCACATGATCAACAACAGGATGTTACTACTGGCAGAAAAGACGAAGAAGACGACAGGAAGTGGTTGTAGGATGACGACTAGGTTTGTTTTTTAAACATCTTATCTGGTTAAAGAAACTTATTTGCTTGTGATTTTAACTGCGTTGCTTGTTTAATGGAAACACTGTGTTTTTTCAACATTAGCAGAATACCAACAAAGTTTTGTGCTCAATTGGAAACGCAATCACTTATTTTATGATACATATTTTTATTTCATTGAGATTTATTTTTTGCAAAAATCAGTTTTCACTTTCAGATCAAAAAGTTTTTGGTCAAAGAAGCAAAATTTAGCGGATCATGATTGAGTTGTTAAAGCAACAAAAATCTAAAACATCCAAGGGAGACAATAGTTTTTATTGGCATAGCACACGGACTGCTGTTTGACTTTCATTTATTTCACTGAACACACACACACGCACCCGCACACACACCCCGACACGCCCACATACAATTTGCCATCAAGGTGAAAAGCTCTCAGTTGTTTGCGTCTCCCACATGTTGTGCGTAGCTCTAGCTACAAACAAGAATTTATAAACTAATATTTTTAGATGTTTTTTTTCATGTGTCAATGACATTCGAACACAGTGAGAAAGGGGTTTGAAGAAAAAAATCGCGAAGAAGAAACACAAAGGCTGGGACTGGGAGGATAGTGAGATGAAATTTGCGAGGCCCCTTCTCCCTGCAGCCGTCATTTCAAAAGCACTCAGATGTTGAGGCTTCAAAGGCCAGAGGAGGATTGAGGCATTCAGAGAAGGGTTTTTGAAGACTAATATTAGCTCATATTCAGATGAGGGAAATTGAAACTATTTTCAGTTGGTGAACGAGAGAAATGGCTTTCGGCTTTAGTAAACCAAAACCCGTCCCAGTCGGAGAACTAAAGCAAGAGGCGCTAATTTAATAACCTCTCATATCTGCAACTGAATCTTTTCCCAGCAGCACTGAAATGATCAAAACACAATATCAGGCTCTAAAACTCAGCATTTATCTGAGCCATACTGCAGGATTATTAGTGACGCTATACTCAATTACAGGAAAATGGATCCAGAGTTTTAAGCAGCTCCACTGATTAATAAACCTAGAAATAATTCAGCTCAAAAGGATTTATGTTCTTCAATATCCAGAGATTATGCCTGTGCTTTACAAACTTATCGTTGCATTACTGTCTTACTTCATCTTCCGTTTGTGTCTGGAGATTTCCCCTTTCTGTTCCAACATGGATGAATGAGTTTGGTGTGGAAGAACATGACCGACCTGGACAGCCCTGACCTAAACCTGATGGAACACGTTTGGGATAAATTAAAGCGGCGAATGTGAGCCCAGCCTTCTCGTCCCATGTTAGTGTCTGACCTCAAAGATACAGATGGCGCTTCAGGCTGTTTTCACACCTGATAGCCCAATAGACTGGGTTTGATTTGGGACCAAGATTGTGACATTTGTTACGTTTTCAGCTGGTGTGGCTTGCTTTCTCACTGCAAGGTGTCAAACAAACCAAACCCCTTGAAAAAACCTGTTTGCAAAATAAATTTTAAAAACTGTCTACTGCCTTTGCCTGTAGGGGCGCTGCACCATGAACCACTGAAGAAAGCGACATGAAAACCTCTGAAGAAGACATGAGCACAACTTCCTGCTTCACAAAATGCAAACCAATATATTTACCCAGAATGCCATGCAGTATAGTCCACTTCCTGCTGTTGGAGCAGTCTCCAGACTTTCTAGGCAAACAAACTAGATTTGGATTAAAGCAGACTAAACAGGGCTGCTGTGAATGAACCCCTAAAGATTTGAAAGTTCCAGCTGTAGCATGCGCCACACTCATGTCTTCTGAATTTGGAGAAAGTCAGAAAAATGAAATAACTATAAATAACTTTGGTTATTTGCTGCTCAGAATGATCAAAGATGCTTCTGAGGTAGTTTGTCCTCTCGTCAAACAAAAAAGCAATTCCAGCCTCATAACTGGTACTATTCCATCATATTTCCTGCATGCAGCTATCCAGGCCTTCCTAAAAAAGGCCAAACTTGATAGTAGGGTACATAGGAAAACTCTAAATTGCTTTTTCTGTCCAAAATCCCAAAAGTTATTACGCTAAAAATGCTTCCATTTTCACTCTTCTGCATGGTATTGTAATCTCTTCAGGGAGGTTAGGATTCCTTATAACTCTCTGAAAAGGTTACGTAACCATGGCGTCTCAGGAATAATAAGTGATATATATACATATATAGTTGAAACCAGAAGTTTACATACAGTGAATAAAAAACGACACGCACACACAAGTTAAATCTGATCTAACTTTTAGTTCAGATTGAATCACTTAAATTATTTCCATTTGCTAAATGATTAGAGAACGAATGTATCAGAGATTTATTTATTACAGAATCAGAAGCTTACATACAACCCCTCAGTATTTGGTGTTGTTTGTTTTGGCTCAATCATTTTAGGTTTCTTTCCACTAGCTTCTCCTAGTTGCTGGAGTTCTGGCCCGTTTCTGCCTGGAACATTCTGTTGGGTTTAGTGTTGCAGCTGCTCACCAGGTTGCCTCTCAGCTACAAAATCTGACATTTACCATATCCATAAAACCTGCCATCATCATTATTCTACTGTATATGCTGCCACTCTGAGACATCACCAGAAAGTATGACTTTGCTTCTCATATGATGACACGCAGTTCTACCTCCATACTTCAGCGTCTCCAACAAAACAACATCATGGTTGCAAAGTAACCATTTGGTCACAGTCATCACCAACAAACCTGCTAAACTTGCATTTGTTCTGGATTCAAATCCTGATTTTTGGTTGAAAGACAGAAACAATTTGTCTTCTATTTAGAAACGATTGCTTCCTGGAGGCGTGGCCTCTGTTGAAGATTTAAATTTCACCCAATCTCTAACGTTAACGTATGTAACGCGTGAGTTTCACGTTACAATGCTTACTGGAAACTGTCTGCGCTGTAAACAACCGTCCTAAACTGCGAAGAGAAAATAGCCGATCCGAATGTCACAGCTGTTAATGATAATTCAATATTTGGAATGCCGATGTGGATGAAAAGGTCAGGCATTCAGCAGGACAAAAGAGACGGCACCCCGCTGTGAAGCTGCACCTCCAGCTGCCTCACAGCTACAGGCTGTATGTGCCTTATGTATTCTCCTCCATTAGCAGAATGCATTGTGGTCTGTAGTCACTTCTGGGACGATGTGGAGTTTTCTGGACAGGTCAGCTGGACGCCTTCAGAGGGGTCAGTGAGGGTCAGCAGGTAGCCAACACGGACTGAATGAACGGCTTCGTTCACCATTGTTAAAACTACAGGTGGACTACAATTCAGAAAAATGGCATCATCGCTCACAACTTCTTCTGTTCCGAAATTCTACAAGAGGAATCCAAGTGAACAGGAGAAAACCCAAACTGACTGTCTGGGGGAATTACACAGGAAGACAGGAGAAGGCCAGGCTAGAGCAGAATAGTTGGGATTCAACATTTGAAGGGACATTTTTGAATGTTGTGTTTTTAAACTAAACGGAAAACTAGATATTTTTATCTGCACCATTTATTTTCTCTTGGAGTTGTTCAAGATCAATAATTTAACCAAAGATAACTATAAGAAATCCCTCAGTCCCCCATGTCTTCTTACCTCGAGCACGAATGGCTCCGTCTCAGAGACTTTGCCCGTGGCGACGCACTGAAATGAGGCATTCTGACCGGCGTTCACCTCCACGTCTCCCAGCCGAGAGAAATGAGGCACCTTGTCTGTTGGAGTGCAGACAGAGAGGAAAGACACAGATCAACGCAGCACTTCTGGAGTTCAGTGATGCTGTCTAAGCAGAAAACAAAGATGGAGGAAAGCTTATTCAGAACCTCTGCTACAATGACGAACAAGTTCTTCTGTATCCATTTTTATTTACAGGTAAATACTGGAATTGTTTTTGATTATTTTTTTCTCTCTGGCAAAAAAAAAAAAATTTTATCACAACCTCGTAGTGATTTTTGTAGCACTGTCCCTCAGCCCAGGAAACTGAGTCACCGTGCAAATGCATCTCGCTCCAAAGAGGGAACGAGTGCAGCAGAGGCTGAGTTTAGATTCCAAACTAAAAATAAATCGGTAAGTGTGCCGATTTTGAAAGTTTCAGGTCCCTCCGTTTCTTTTCTTTTTTTATCTAGCAAGGATTCAGTGATTTATACTTCACAGTCAGTCTTACTTTTCATGAGCACCGGAAAACGGATATCTGAATTTCATGAGGTCATAAATACGCCACATTATCATTCATTAACATTTTTCTACATTTCTGCTGCAAAAAATAAAAATACGCCAGTTCTCACTAAAAGTCAGAGTGGATCTTGGCAGCCATCACTACAAGCGACAGTTAAAAACGCTGGTATTTTTAGATGATGTGTTGTAGCAGCAGAGCTTTGGTTAGGCCACATTTCTAAAAATGCAACAACATAAAGGGGAAAAAACTGTAACCATTATTATATTGTATTTAATTAAGATTAAAGGTCTATCTATACATCTATCTACAAGGGTTTTTGAGCATCATCAGTCCTTCAAAGGTCATGCCAAATTGCTCAATTGGATTTAAGTCTTGCCTGACTGGGCCTCTCAAAAAGTTCCATTTCTTTTATTGTCTGACTTGCTGGTGAGCTTCAATCATTGTCCCTCCTCATAACCCAAATCTGTTTAAAGCTTAAGGTCACAAACTGATGTCCAGACATCCTGCAATTGACAAAAAAAGATTCAATGTGGGCAGTGGTGAATCTAGAAAAAATATCTACAGGGTGGGAAGAGAGAGGCAAGGTTGGCATCATATGATAGAAATGTATATGTAGATTTACATTCAGGAGCCCCTAAAGAGACACTGAATGAAAAAGTAAAAAATAAACTTTCTCTTGTGCAAGAGATCTGGTACGCACGAGAAAGTAGCTAGTGCGCACCAGATATTTATTTTCGTGGGACAAGTTTCACAACCTTTACTGCATTTAGAACACTATGATGATGCATAGCATGCAGATCTGGGTCACCCTGTAATGAGTGATGTAATGGTGACAGGTGAGCAAAGCTGTGCACTGCACTGACTAACTGTGTCTTGTTTATGTGACTCTTTCCGATGCCATCTGCAGCAACATGGGAACTGTAGCCACGCAGTAACATAGAAATGCAGAGCTGAGTATCATCCATATAAGCACTGTGGTTTATTACTGTACAAACTGGAGTCAGTGGATGATGGAGAAAAGTGGACCAAGAAAGGAGCTTTGTGAGATTTGGACCACTTTGGAACTTAAGCATGAAATTCCTACCAACCTTCCCAGAGATTCATTCTGCATGTCTGGATCAACAGCACATCACTGATGATGATAAGGACAGTGAAAAGATCATTTCCCTAACAATTAAGGTGACATAGCAAAAGACTGAATATAATGTTCAACCAAATTCCAGCTACGTAAGGTTCTCTGCCAGAGCAGCTCCTAGCTGTCCTTCGCCTGTGGCATCGCAGTAGTTTTACAAGTTCCCATCTGGGAGCTTGAAGGCTGGATGAAAAGGTCAGGCATTCAGCAGGACAAAAGAGACGGCACCCCGCTGTGAAGCTGCATCTCCAGCAGCCTGACAGCTACAGGCTGTATATGCCTTATGTATTCTCCTCCATTAGCAGAATGCATTGTGGTCTGTAGTCACTTCTGGGACGATGTGGAGTTTTCTGGACTGGTCAGCTGGACGCCTTCAGAGGGGTCAGTGAGGGTCAGCAGGTAGGCTGTGAACATGGAGGAATCTACTACTTACAACAGGGATAGTTGAGCAGCACGGTGTCATCCAAGGCGATGTAACCCTGCCGCTCTTCGGAAACGGTCGCTTCAAAGATGACCTGTGGAGACGATGGAAAAATGAAATGACTACAGAGCTTTGCACTTTGACAAGCAACATTCATTGGGAGTTGGAAATTAAGAGAGAAGGGGTAACTACTGTACTGCTGCTAACTACTGCAACCAGTTGTAGATGCTTAATACAAGCCTGGCTGAATTCAAACTATCCATAATACAAGAATCCAGTCTAGAGGCAGTTAAATGACGGGTAACTGTTTCATTAATAATCCTCTGATCACATAAGAACACGACTGCACTGACACGGTTCTGTATTTTCTGGGAAACCAGTGACGAGATATCAGTGACACTTAAAATCTGTCTTGATTTTTGCATCAAACACAAACACATTATTTATTGTTTTATAAGTTTTGCTGTGTAAAAACTATTAGGTAATAGGGCTGTGTAATTTTATCGATTCTACGATATTTATCAATATTTTTTCCTCCGAAAGTATTGATTTTTCATCCGCGAGCATTAATACATTAAATCCTACTTTGAGTTTTATGTCAAATCCACATGAATTAAATGACACTATCACACATGACATTTTTTACCCCGTTGCCCATGTTCATTAAAAATGACAGGAAATGAAACAACCAGTTACAATTACCAAATAACATTTAAACAAAGGAAATATATAACAAAAACAACATTTATTACACCAGTATTACACTATCAGTTCAATTAATTCAATCCAAGTCTATGGAACTGTCACAGAATGTCACCAACATCACTCTGTCCCTCTAAAATTTTTCAGAAAATCTTAAAAATGTATTGAATCAAATTGATTTGTAGTTTGCTGAATATCGTGGTATATATCACATCATGAGCAGAATATTGTGTATTATATTGTATCGTGACATCAGTGTATCGCAACAGCCCTATTAGGTAGCCAAATATGTTCAACATAACAATGTTCATTTTAGATTGGAGGGTTTTATATATTAGCATTTTTTATTTTCAATTTGAATTAATGTATTCATCAAAAACTGGTTATCAAATGTAATTTTTAATAATTTTTTCTTTTGACACTAGGAAAAGACTAAGATGGTGCTTCAACATTTTGATTAATTTACCAAAATGTATCTGAATTTGCTGTATCTGTTAACTATCGTTCTTATTTGTTGTGTAAAAGTTCCAGAGGATAGTCTGGCTGATGGTGGCATCATGTACTGTAAATGAATACATCACCTGAGTAAAATTTGGGAACTATTTCTTAGATTCAGATTTAGAAATAAATACTACAGGTTTCATTAGACCATCTTCTCCAGCTGGTACTTTCATTAGACCCAGAGGATCACAGCAGGAATCCTTTAACACAGCCTAAATATGAACTCACTCATCTAAGTGAGCTGGGCGCACACAGAGACTCAAAGTGACTTCCCAGCATGCACCACGGTCATTCTACGATCCCCAAGATTAATTGCAAACCATCCCGTGAGAGCCTCCACGTTTTACTGAGCCGCTCTGTCTGAGCTAGCAGGTGCTAATATGACAGCGGTATATGCCTCTGACATGAGGTGTGCACATTACCGCTGCCGGTCATCTGTCCGCAGCCCAGCGCCTGTGAGCGTGCGCTCAGATGGCCGAGAGATTTGCAGTGTTGGCCATGCTTCAGGCTCTGAGTGCCGGGGGCTGATCAATAACCCCAAAGGCCTTGGTGGATGGATACAGGCTAAGCTTTTCTTTCCACTAATTTATTTTTATTTTTCATTCATATGTCGGGTCATTAGGGACGTCTGACCGATTAACTCCTCAATTCATCACGCGTCAACGCACCCACCAGCATCGATTTGCTCAGCTTTGCGCTGAGACACTAAGCTCCTCTGCATCTGCACTCACTCAGAGAGAGTGTGTGGCGGTGTGCGTGGGTGTGTTTGTAACATGCACAGCCAAAAAACAAGCATCAGTGTCCAATACCTGTGTATATGCAAACACTAAGCTATTATGCAAATTGCTAAAACTCAATCCCAGCACGGCATGCACAACTGCAGATAAGACAGTTTGCTTGACGAAGAGAAATAATGGCCGCCCGTAAAACTCTGCCCAATAAAACACACACAAAAATACTGTACTACAAATAAACAAGGCAATGTTATGGCACAAAATTTCTCAAAATATTAAAGGGGACATATGCAGAATCCACTTTTTAAACCCTTATATACATTTTGTTTTGTACTTTGAGTTTCTAGGATTGCAGAGAAGTTTAATTTAGAGTGTCTTGGTGATATTGTTATATTCTATTTGGGTCATTTTTCAATTTATTCAACTATATTTTTTGAACCTGCTAAGCAAGGTCACAGATTTCAGGTTAACAAGTTTTGTCATTTTTACTTCTCACTGACATTTTGCTGTCAGATTTCCAGGATGCTGAAGCTGCCTGGGTAAGTCGAACTTTTCGGTCCTATGTGCTCATATTCAAAAGATGTGTGTGTTTTTTTCAAACATATAAAAGATGCTAGCCTGATAAAAAAAAAACAAAAAAAAAAAACAGTCCTTTGTTCTACACTTTACTTCATCCAGAGAGCCTGGACCCTGAGCTACTGAGAAACAATTTCTTCCTGGAGGCGTGGCCTCCGCTGAGGCTTTAAATTCTACCCAGTCGCTAACGTTTGGCTGTGGCGTTTGTAAGAAGCTTACTGGAAATTTCCTGCACTGTAAGCAACCACCTTCCACTTCGAAGAGAGAAGAACTGATCTGAATGAAGTGGCTGCTGATGTTGCTCAATTTTTAGAAGCGTGTCCAACACTGACTGAACGGCTTCCTCTGCTGCCATTGATAAAACTTCAGACAGACTACAATTCTAAAACAGCGCAAAAAATCTGTGTCACTGTGCACAACTTGTAAAGCGCCTTGAGGCGACATTTGCTATAAATTGGTGCTTAATAAACTGAATTCAATTGAATTGTCCTTCTATTCGCTGATTGGCCCAGGTGAAATTCTGCCGGTGGAATCCATCTTACTGGGAGAAATCCCAGAAGGAGAGATGAGAATTGCATCATAAGGCAATAACCAGGATGAAAAGATCCAGAAGGAGAAAAAATATAGCAGGGGAAGAGATATGGGAGGAAAAAGTCACACTATTAATATTTGCCACCACATGGGTGATGGCATCTTAAATATTTTACAGCAAAGTTTCAACCTTTTACCCACACCCGCACAACAGTGTCCTTAAAAAAACAAACAACAGAAAAACCAAACGAACATATCCAGCTGAAGGTGATTTTGTTCCACAGTCATCTCTCTCAGCTTCTTCTTCTGTTAACAAAAATGGGCACCAGGAAAAGAAAAAAATGGAGCATGTGACACGGCAAAGGAACAATCTGTGAAGGGAGAAGTGAGTTTTCATTCGAGGGGAGCAGCAGGGGGGCGCTGCTCACAAGAAGAGGACTCTGTGTCATCAGCGGTAACCAAAGGAAATGACACGAGAAACAAATCCACCTCAGAGAAGCAGCTCTGCTCTGAGCGTAGATGGTTAAGAAGATAGATAGAGCCGCACATAAAAAAGAGAAAGGGAAAAAAAAACCATGCAAGGATTGTAATGTCCACCTCCTGCTGCTTCCTGCTTGGCTCATGAGATCCAGCGCTGCAGAAGCAGCCGGCCTGCAGGGGAAAAACACTTACCCAACCTAACCAACACACCGGAAAGCCAAAAGTATTCACACCTCCTCAACTCCTTCACATGTCCTCACATTATAGCAGCAGATGATGGAGTGTGTCTATGTCCAAAGAACGTATGTTGAAAAGTACGTGCAAGAAAAATATCCGTGACAAATGTGGAGAAACTTACAGCTAAAATGGAGAACATGTTGACAATAAAAATGTCAGTCTTGCTCTTCACAAATCTGGGCTTCATGGAAAAGTGGCAATCACACTCCGGCTATTGTAAATAGGAAATGTTTAAACTTTGTCTTGTGCCAATCAGGAGACACACAAACATGACGAAGATGGTTGTTAACGGAGACCAAACTGGAACTCTCTGAGCTACATCCGAAAACCTGTTTGTGGTGGGAAATGAACACTACTTGTCACCTTAAGAGGGCGACAAGCAGACAAACTTTATTATTGTTTATATTCATACTTGACTGATAAACAGGCCTCCAGTCACTAGGTGGCAGCAGTGTTCAAATTAACTGACAGGCTGTTAAAGCCAGGAGAACCAGCACAGGTACACTGGTGTACAGGTACTGGAGGAGGAAAGGATGGTTTTGAAACATGCCAGTATGTACCTCCATAGAGGACAAATGGAGACGTTTGTGACAGTGGAAAAAAATTGGCGGCAGAGATTAGTAAAGCAAGTACGACTGAGTATTATGGCCAGACGAAGAGATTTAAAAAAAATTAAAAAGTCATAAAATAGTAGCTATTGGCAGAATGAAAATGCTGTTGCTGGAATAAAGTTGTAAACATTTTTTGTAAAAAGTCATAATGACAAAAAGCTTTTATGGTAACCAAGATCTAATATGAATGGCTCAATAAGTCTGTGGTTCTTCCTCTGGTAGACATTCGCTTAAACCATCGTTTTAAAGTCCTGCAGCTGATAATAACTTCATGTTAAAAGATGAACATTTTTTCTTTATTTGTAAAACCAATACTAAGTATAATTTCACAAGATGCTCAGGTTTCCTCATTTTAACACAGTTTGGTGTGGAGTTCTCATAAAATTATAACTTTATTATCAAAAACAGACAAAAACCTGTTAGTCTAGCCTAAATAATCCGCTGTAAGTGTCTGTGGTTCACAGTTTAGGACACAGACACAGCCTAAATGACTCTTTGGTTTGCTGTGAATGCAAAATGTTATGAAGTTTTCATGTTTTCTGAAAAACTAAAATAAACAATATTGTTCCAAATTATGAACAAAAATGTTAAAACGCTTTATTATACCTTTGCCTGTGAAGCCTATAAGCCTGTGAAGCTGACAAGTAAGCATTATTTACAGGTTTAAAACGATTTATTGTTACATCCCAATGAATCATTTGCACTTTTTCTCTTTTGAGTATCACACAGACTGAGAATGGCCTAGTAAAAGTCTACATGATACAAGGATACTTATGAGATTGAAAGAGAAAGTTGAGCAGATGATAGTTAAACATAAAAAGTAAAACTGGAAACAAAAAACAGAATCTGCCACTTAGCAGAAACAAGGATACAAACCAATTACTCTGAATATAAATGAATAAGTCTTGGTTTTTATGCGTCATTTAGTAATTTTTTTCCACTGCCACTCTTCCAACTCGATTGGGCATTAAGTGAGGGCAATACCCAATCCCAGAAGTCAGAGGAATGCCACCTAAATTACTGATGGGACATTTGCTTTGCTTTGCTGCAGTGGCACTTTGCTTTTACTGCCGCTCAACGGATCAATATATGTAAGAGGTCTTTCACCCCCTCTACGGTTAAACGCTTGGATAGACTTGGAAATATTCTAATTAATAGCCAAAAAGGCACCCATAGTTTTAACAACAGTGATGTGGAAGCTAGAAGTATTGACTAGAAGTTTGAAAATCTCAGAAGTAATGCTCAAGGCCAAGAACACCTCTGATCACAGTCCATCATATCTGTGCAGCCTGTGCCCCTCCTGAGGCGCTCCATGATTACTGGCAGATTTTTTTTTTCTTTTTTATCTCATCCACTTTAAGCACATTCTCCCTCTCTCTCTCTCTCTCACACACACACACACACACACATTTTCTCCTCCAGACCCTTTGAAGCGTCCTTTGCCTGGGAGGGGCTGTAGCGCTTGGGCCGATGTGTCGGCTGGCAGCACCTGACACAGATCTTTATCGGCCGCGCGGCGCGGAGAGAGGAGTGGCGCTCTGAGCTCAGTGTCGGCGGGGACAAGAGAGGAGAATGCTACAGCTGAATTTATACACCAATTCTTTTTCCCAGTCATACTGACCACTCAAAGTGCTTCACACTACAGACACAATTTTATACCAATACTCTGATTGGAAGGCAAGTTGGGATTAGGCGCCTTGCCCAGGGCACATCGACGTGACAGGAAGAAGCTGGAATCAAACCTACAACCATCCAGTCGCAAGGCAACTACTCTACCACAGAAAGGAAGATGATATTAAACGGGCTGTTTATTGGGTTGGTGTCATTTTATTAGAATCTGGTCACAGTGGGCTGCATGCAGCATTTCAAAGGAACATTGAGAGGAAAGGTTGGGTCAGGAAAGGTACAGCAGCAACACTGATAACTGCAGACCTGGGAGGATGGTGAAGTAAATCAATCAATCAATCAAGTTTATTTGCATAGCTCATTTCAGCAGCGAGGCAGTTCAAAGTGCTTTATATCATAAAACACAAAAATAAAATTAAAAAATCATAGAAACATCATACAGTCACCAATTGAGAAACCAGTAATAAACATACATTTTATCAAGTGCCATCATCAATACACATCAAATACGTTGGTCAGTATAGTTTTGGTCATTTGTTATGGATCAACAGCAGCTCTAACCAGGTGGGTTTTTAGTCTAGATTTAAAGTTGTTTGGCAGTTTCCTGGAAGTTTGTTCCAGATTTGTGGTGGATAGAAGCTGAATGCTGCTTCTTCATGTTTGGTTCTGGTTCTGTGGAGGCAGATCGAACCAGAACCAGAACCAGAAGTAAAAGGTTTGGTAAAGATTCACAGGCTGCTGGTTGGAGTCCTTTTGTTAATCGACTCCTAAACCAGAAACAACCTAAAGGTTGAGTTACAGTCTCACTTTTGAAAGTTTGTGTTGAGGTAGTTACCTCCTCTAAGCCTTCTTGGAAATCTTTAGGTTATCGTCAACAGGAAGAGGAGAGACACCCAGCCAGTCTGGCTGAAGGTTTTTGAAGCAACACCTCAGCAGATCCACATGGTGATGCCCTCATGTCGGGTGTACATGTTTGTAATGTTTAAAATGTTTTGGAAGACTGAAATGTCTTGAAAATAAAATTTCATTTAACTGATATGATTATGCAACTTTATTTGTTGTAAGTTTGTTGATTATTCCTTCATTTAAAAAAGCATTTAATCTAGTTTCAGTCTGTGTTATATTCACCGTTATGAAGGTATTTTTGAATTGACCTTTTTGTTGTACGGTGCCTTTAGATGACATGTCATGAATCGGTGCGGTATAAACAAGCCAAACTGAGCTGAATTAAAACAAAGTGGACATAGAGGAAGATGACCAGGAAAAAAGTCATTACTTAAATGAAACACCTTCAAGCTCAGCCAAAATTTGCAGCTTCTCAAACAAGCCAACAAATCCTATTTGGAGAAAAATAAAGTTTTAGGTTCAGATTAGACAAAGTTTGAAATCTTTTGCTACAACGTCAAGAAGGGTGTTTGGAAAGGCCAGGGTTCTGATTTCAAACTTGAGAGTATTGCACTAAGTGTCCGACATGGTGGTAGTAGCTACATCTTCAGGGTCCGTGTCACTTTACTGGTATTTACACGTTGCTCAAAGTTAGTGCAATGATGAGGAAATCCTTCGATGTCTTCAATGTCACCATTAATCAACAACTTCTGGCTGAAACGTGGATGGAATTGGCTGTTCCAACAGGAGAAAGATCCCAAACTAGACCTGGATGAAATCAGGGAAACATGCTGAGCGGAATGGTCCCGGTCTCAATCACATCAAAACGTCATCAAGCATCCAGAAAAGCTGTGCCTGTAATAAGAAACTCATTCCTGTCTCTTTTGATGAAGCAGACAAACTTTGCTCCTGATATGTGCGGATGCTCATGCTTCAATATCTGCTGCAGACGATTCAGCTTCACAGGAAACTTAAGGAGGTCTGTCTCTTTGCCTGCTGGGAGAACTTCCATCAACACAACACAGTAGACTGTACGAATCAGCTCACTCCATTGAGATCGCCTGTCCCTAGTCCTCCGGCTTCTCCAAACTTTCCAACATCCACACTAAAGGGAAGATAAATCATTACTTTAATTATCAGCTTGGCTGTTGGTGCCGGCGATGAGGACAGGAGAGTTGAGGATGGTGCGGTGCAGGCTGTCCTCATTGATCTCTTCAGGCCTCTAATCCATTAACTAGCTCTTGATTTATTGAGGTGGGCCTCAAAGTGCACCAAGGTTATGGAAGCAAACACCCACCACCACTCAATCCCCACCTTGAACACACTGGGTCAAATGGAATTGAGGTCAATTGACTCTTGTGCGAAACTCACGCTCCTACATCCACTGCCTCCTCATTACCAACAGTTTCAGGGAGAGGCCAGGAGGGTGGAACTAGAGGGGGGGATTACTAAGAAGACGGACCGCATTAAAAAATAAACTATCAGCTGTAATGAGGTGAGGAAAGGCTGCATGCAGCCGTGAGAATCTTACAAGCTCCACAATACCACTAATTATGCATCAGCACCGATGGAGGCATCAAACTGAGCTATTGATCACAGTGCAGCACTCAGGTAAATGGACCAGTAAATAACGGCACAAGCTAAACATGCAACCCAGAAATTACACCGCGATTGAAACGGCTTGTTGTACAACTCAGCAGCAAATCTGCCCTATTTAAACATGCATGTTGAGTGGGAGAATAGAAACTGAACTACACCGTAAACCACCATGAAGAATTAGACTGAGTCTAAAGCAGCTTGGTAAACATGTGGCAGCGCTAGTGAAAACACATGGAAATCATCAGACTAACGCTTCTCCTCTAGAGATGGAGATGTATTGAAAACCATAAAATGTGGATTGCCTGTTGACGATTTGCACAGGTATTTTTTTCAATGAAATATAAAAGGTTGTCAGCCGTTAGCAGTTAGCTGGTTACTTAAAACGCAAAGTAAACGACTGTCTTTGTATTTGGGAATAATTTCAGATGTTTTCTTATGTTTCTTACGTTTTCAGTGTTTCATAATGATTCCTAATAATTGCAAAGCAATCATTGTCTGCTCAATTGTGTTGGTTTATTGATTTTTATCTTAACCCTCCTGTTATGTTCATTTCTAGGGTACAGCAAAAATGTTCGTGGGTCAATTTGACCCAGGGAGTGTTTAATCATGCAATAGTGTCAGAAACCAAAAAATTCCTCCAAAACATTTTTGTATCTGATTATTAACTCCAATACTAACCATTTCAATCAATATTTGTGCAATGATGTTTTATTATTTCTCAGAAATTAAGGATCAATGACGACAACCTGCTCATTTACTCATTTGGACATAAAAAATGGAATTTAGATTTTTAATGTCCACTGAAAAAAACCTAGACACAAAAAAACAATAATTTCCTTGAAGTTGACCTTTGGTAAATTATTTTATATTATACTTTTTTTTTTTTTTTACCAAAGGGTGATCTTTATAATAGAACTTGAGACACACATACTGTTCTAGGTCAAATTGACCCGCTGATTAAAATCAAGATAAATGAGTCATGCAGAGAGTATTTATGTTTTCATCCACTTCTGCTGAGTGTCACTCAGAGTGGGTGGAGTTTGTCCACAGGAACAGAAAAGATTCCCGTCAAAGGTTGTGTGAACACCTGCTTTCTCGCAGTTTCCTAGTGAAGTAAAGAGAATAGTGAGAAAGTGGGCTTGTGTGTGTGTGGTTGCGTGTGTTTGTGTGTGAGTGTGTGTGTGGTGAAATATGGTTCATAACTGCAAGGAAACATATAGAATTGGACATTTTAAAATCTTTTTTTGCACTTTAACCTGACTGCCGGGTCAAATTGACCCGAACAGTATCGATGTAAAAAGTAGACCTAGGGTTTGGTACAAATATGTAAAATGAATAAATTTTCAACTTATGTCTAGAGTGCACCTATTAAGACAAATAGAAAACGTTTCATGCAAAAAAAATGCTTCTATTTTTTTTTTTTTAATTTGTAAATTTTAAAACGGGTCAATTTGACCCGGAACATAACAGGAGGGTTAAAGGAAGAAAGAAGAGAACTGAACGAATTAAAGGAACGGAAATAAAGAAAGAAAGATAGAAAGAAGGCAGAGAAGGAAAGAAAAGACAGAGCGAAAGATTTTTCCCTTACATTTTTTGTAATTATGAAATAAATATTTTGACTTCTCGGCCATGTGTAGAGGACCACCTTACAGATCAAAATCACTCTGATTGACTTTCTTGTAGACAGGAAATCAGGAAAGAGCCAACAACATCAAAAGCACTGCAGGCTTTAGAAAAGGAAGAAAATGTTACTGCTGATCAAAAACGACACAAACAGGCATATTTGTTAAAAAAGCACGTTGATAAGAGTGTAAGGAAAGCATTTTGTGAGCTGTGGAGAGATGAGTGTAACTTTTAAAAAAATGTTCATCCATAAACTTATGATGAAGAATTGTTCAATGGACAGGAGCAAGTCGACCTCTGAGAGGCTCCAGCATAAAAAAACAAGAGGTAATTATATTCTCACATGGTTGATTTGGATAGCGTTCCCCTCATTTGAAAACAGCTGATTTGTTTGTACTAATATTATCTTTGTTGAATGTTAAAATTAGTTTCATGATCTGAAATATTTAAATGTGACAAGGGAGGCAAATACTTTTTTCACGGTTTTTCTAAATGTAATAATATAATTAGAGGCTTTTGCTTCTTTTTTGAGCATCACACTGAAGCCTTTTTATTTTTTTTATCTGTGGACAAAATATGGTCCATATCTGCTGGCAAGCGGGCTGTTTGCTTGGATTTGAGAGAAAAATCTATAATTACCAGCAGGTTTTGCTGGCAGAGTTACATAAATGCATTGGCAGAAAAGAGGCAAATACTGGGTGCTGTGTGAAAGAAAATGGCATGATGGCCTCACAATTTGAAGACCTGAATCCACACACTACATATGGATTAGTAAGGATGAAAACATGCCAAAACGACAGGTGTGTTTTACT
Source organism: Xiphophorus couchianus (assembly GCF_001444195.1). Lineage (NCBI taxonomy): Eukaryota > Metazoa > Chordata > Actinopteri > Cyprinodontiformes > Poeciliidae > Xiphophorus > Xiphophorus couchianus. The sequence goes on along the minus strand of NC_040240.1, from coordinate 28,909,085 downwards.
GAAATTTCAAGGCAGACGGGTGTTTATGGTTTGAAAGTGGTTTAGCTTAGAGAGTGACTGAGCAGAGCTGGTATTCCATCCATTAGCCTTTTCAATTTTTCCACAGTCTGGCTGCAGGTGTGGGAGGTCCAGGAGGGATAAGCAGACATTATTTCCAAAGCAACATTGTACAACTTGTTGGGGGGGACAAGTTGTACTAGCCAGGTACATGGACTGGCTAGTCCATGTATCTGGACTGGCTAGTCCAGGTACATGGTCTGGCTCTGCCACTGGTTCTCTGCCGGGTAAACCTGAAAAACCTCCAAACAGAATCATCCAGAAAACATTTTGATCTGATGCTCAAACCACCTCAACCTTTTGACCGAGTTCATCTGCTACAGGCAGAACCCAGACACCCTACAGAGTGAGTTCATTTCCAACTGAGGGTTCACAGTCATAATCCACACATCACTTTAAACTGAACCTTTGACTACAGACACATTACAATGCGTCTACAGTCAGCTGGTCACTCATTGAATTTAGCTGTCAACTTGTCAACATAACGCGCTAAATCTTAAATGTATACGTGAAAAATGAAAGAAAAATGGATGCAGTGTTTTGCTACTAAACTGTCAACATTATGACAACTAGAAAACAAACTTTTTCCTAAAACATATCAGCTCCTGATATGTCAGTGGGGCTGTTGTCAGTCCGTTACTGGGCAATGGATCTGTGTGTAGCCTAGCCAACACAGAGCAAGAAAAAAAGAATATGAGTGGTTTTGAGTTATTCTCCAACAGTTTTTCTATGTTATTTTTCCCTTTGCTGTGGTGCACCGCACTAATTTAATGATACTTACATCTTCAGGTTTCACTTTGTTAATGGAATACTCCTATTTCTACTGCAGCAGCGCAGCTATGGATGGCAAGTAAAAGAAGAGTCTTTATGCCCTCCAGCAAAAAGACTCTTCTGCACAAAATTTCAGGATGTAAACAATAATTTGCAATGCATTTGTATGTTAGAACCTCAACCTTCAACACTGTGAGAAGGTTAAGTCTTAAGTCTTTTTAAGCCTCCAATGGGTTTTCTTCTAAAATTGACCCATATTTAGCTCCATCCATCTTCCCTTTAGCTCTTCCCCCTTCCCTGTTCCTTCTGGAAACAAGCATCTTCCCAACATGATGCTGCTACCGTCGGGTTTTATGGAAGGTGATTTGCAAGGTTAGCTTTCCCAACACAGTGTTTTTGCTTGTTGTTTTGTAGCAAACTGGGAACAGAACATCTTCTTGCTCTATTTACGGAATGACTTTCTTCTTGCAACGCTTGATTTAAGTCAGAGTTTGTGTGGAGCATGTCTAATAGTTGTGCTTATCAACAGATTCACCCACCTGAGCTTTGGGTCTCTGTCGCTACTTCAAATGAACAATGAGCCTCTTGGCTGTTTCTGTGATGAATGCTCTCTTAGCCTGGCATGTTAGTCTAGGAGGACAGCCGTGTGTTGGTAGGTCTGAAGTTGTGCCATGCTCTTTTATTTGTGTGGATGACAAACTGAACAGACTTCAACGACATTGACGAGAAACACTGTGGCATTTGAATGTCCTGCAGTATGCCGAATTTTGGCATCCCAAAATAAAATAATTGTGGAAAACGACATAATATAGCATCTAAAGACATTTTAGATGCTAGATTACTTTGACTTCCAGGCAACCTTTCAACACAGTATAAAAAGAACCCTGACTCAATCGTCAGACATTAACAAAGCCCAATCCGATTTACGTTTGGGTTGGGTTGTCCATGTATTTGTCTAACCTGGTAATCGCTGGGCCAGAAGGTGCTGACGGCCAGCTCCACCTGGTGCCACTGTCGCCCCTGGGAGCCAGAGATATTCCACACGGCGCTGCCCTTGGGGCCGCCATTGACCCGGATGTAGACCTGCAGGGCCCCCGGGCTGTGGCCGTCACGGCTGTACAGGAAGTAGCTAAACTGTATGCAGTGGGTGTCGTTCTCACTCAGGGGGAGCAGGTACAGCTGCGCTCGCTGGCCCCCCAAATGCTGAGAGGAATTGACCATCATGAAGGACCCTGGAGGGAAAAACAGGAAGAGATTACCACTGACATCTTCAACTTACTGCAGCATGAGCCTTTAAAAGGAGATTTGAAAGTTTACAACACTAAAAAAACACTAAAAAAAGAGATGACCTTGCCAAGCAGCTTTAGCTAGGCATATTTCACATATAGCAGATATCAGAGCATTTGCAAGACAGAGCTAAACAAGCCAAAATATAGAAAGTAACAGGATCTAACTGGTTGGGCTTCAACTGGAACACTCCTAGGATAGAAATGTCATGTTAGTTTTCAGCCGCCGAAGATTGCCTGCCATCTTCCTATTTTTAAACCCCCGGAACAGAGCCCAAGTGCTAGAGCTGACAGGTTCAAGGATGCTTCTCAGAATATCTGTTAGTTCCTGTCAGGCTATTTGTTTGAATTTGGTGTGTCTGCACTGCTACCTGCTCTCCGCCTTTGCCTCTATCACTTTCTGTCCTCAGAACTGCACCAGGGTGTCTAGATTGGACTTTCATCTCAGAATGAGGTTTGCAGATGTATCAGCGGCTTTCCTATTTCTGCAGCACAGCAGACTCGCCCTGGACAAGAAGGGAACCTGGCGTTAGATAGAGGAGAAATAAGTTGGTGCTTTCAAACTAATACTAAGCTGGAGCTGAGTTGGGAAGTTTTTATCTGCCAAAGTGTTGCTTATGTAAAACCTCAAACCTCCAAAGAGTTGCTTTTTTTTACATGAGAAAGTGCCATATGTGGAAGTTTAAATGATCTCCAATACTGAATGAAAAAAATTTTATTTTATAGAATCTGTCTGTATTCAACAACTAGGAGGAGAAGTGTCTAAAGACGACGTGTTGGTCTAACACAACTCAAATTTTGGTCTTGTTAATAATAATAATAATAATAATAATAATAATAACAAGTCTATCAAACACTTAGCAATAATTATTCCCTCTGTTTATACTAAATTCAGTGTATGTGACATCATATGGAGTAGGGTGTGCTAGTTTCTCATGTAAAATATTTTTGTTGATATATTTTGTTTATGAAGTAAATCTAGAATAAATTTGGTGTTCACCTCCAATTAAATCAGTTTCATTTCCAGAGATTATTCAGATATGTTGACGTATATAAACACAGTTAATATGTGGCGCTTCTTTAAAAAAACACCTGAATATTCCATGAGGTACGACTGACCGTGGCTCTGCTATTGAGTTTACTTTAAGAGCTGCTCAAATGTTGCACCAGTAGATGTGCTTGGATTACAAATGTGCACAAATCTTCGTCTATATTCGCTAATGTTGAAAAAACCCAATTGAGCAATTCTGGTGTTTCCATTAAATAAGAAATGAAATTAAAATCACACGTGAATATGTTTGTTAACGTGGTAAGTCATTGAAGTCATGGCAGTGACAGATGTAAACAGTTATATGAGATATATTCATAATTCATCATGGTGCTAGCGCTCATCATCTGTCAAACAATCAGAGGCGACGTTGGCGTTTTATTCAGGCGTTGGAGCAACAAGCCCCGCCTACTTCGGAGCGGCTACATATGCGGTGTTTTGGAGAAAATGTAGTTGGTGATTTTACAGAAGAGTGATGGATTCATCATGTTGGACTGACACACAACTTTTCATGTACGGTGATGCTGTGAGAACTCTGGTGGAAAAAAACAACAAAAAAACAAATCAACAATCATCCTCCACTTCCCGTGTTCTTCATGGTTTTTGGAAAGAGAATTTATTTTCATAATTTCAATTTGAATAATTTTATGGTCAATGGAAATGCAGCTAGTGACCCAGTAAGAGCACCACTTCATCTCATGCTACTCCATGCTGACACTCCATCCACACTGATCAAGATTCTCTCATTGACACGTTAAAGCAGCTCCAACGGAGGAGCGACCCACCCGCTCCCAGAACCTTCAGCTAATCTAACCTCTTCAAGGCACTCTTAGGTTGTGTTCAGATCATCCAATGTTCACGCTAACCGCAAATAAAATCTTACCCCAGCCGGTGTTGGCCTGCTGAGAGACACAGCCGGGCCAGACAGCAGGTATGTTGGGTAGTGTAGTTGCCTGAGGACCCCAGTTGAGGGAGAGTGCAATCACAGTCTGGTCTCCGACCATTAATCATCCTGACACAGTTATTAGGGCCTAATGGCAGCCGAGGGAATACTTGAACCAGAGAGATGGCGATAATGCTTACATTCCGACATGCAGAATGAATATCAGAACACCCCCCCCCCCCTCATAAACACACAAACACTGAGGTCCCAGTCCAGCACCCTTACCTGCACCACTGTAAGAGGTACAGTCCTCCTGGAGCTCGCCTCCTTCCCCTTATCCTTTCTCACCTTTCTTTGTTTTTTTCACTTTCATCACTTCTTTCTGACAAGTTGGCTTGTTTGAACACAAAATGTGTTTGCTGTTTTCTAGTCAAAGCAATAGTTATAAAATATCTCCAAAAAAACAATCTATTAGCAGGTGATGTGTCGAATCATTTCTCTCAAGGAAATGACTCAACACTCCTGAGTGTTTGGATTTCTGTTTGTGTGAATTTCATTTTCTCTTGTGGGTTATTAAGGTTAAAATAAAGTCTGGCAATATTCTGTTCATTTTATCTGTGTTTATTGTTTTTTAGGTGTTGCCAGATCAGTTTATTCCTTTGAGTTTAGTGCCTTAGATTTACTCTTGTGTTCTTCTTTTTGTTTATTTGAATTTTATTTCTTGGATCACTCTCTGGCATTTTCTCTTTTGGTTTATTTCTTCAGTTCCAGTTCAGTTCCTTCTCTGTTAATCAATCTGCTTCCCTGATATTTACCCTCACCAGTAACTGAGCTCACCCAGTCATCACATTCACGCCACTCACCTGATTCTCCTACTTTGTAAGTTTCTGGTTCTTCTCCAGAAAGCGGCAGATTCTACTGTTCTATGACTGTTTCCACATACTTTGTCAATCTCCACTCCTTTGTTGGTTTTTGTCAACGTCTCGTTCAAATTCTGTAAATGTTTTCTCTTCATGACCATTTTTATTACACAAAGCAGTAGTGGCTGTCGGTGCTGTGGATCCACTAAACCTGTCGTGACATTTCCTGGACTTTGTTGATCAGAAGATGGGGTGTTAAAAGCAAACTGTTTCGCACTTTTTGAGAGTGGCTGTTAAGGACTAAGTTGGACAGAAACTCAGTCATGCTTACAAGTGTACTTATGTCAATGGGTTTTTATCAGAAAGGGCAGACATGCTGGTTAGTTGATGAAGGATAGATGGTGCAAAATAGACTAAAACTTCAGTCCACTTTAATCCAAATCCAGTTCATTTGTCTGGAAAGACTGAGTGTTCGAGGAGGTTTGAAAGGAACTCTGATGTGGACCAAAAAAAGTGAACTCTGGTCCACCTAAAGAACTCTCTCTGGTTTTGAGGGAAGTGAACTCTGGTGCGGTTCAAATTAATATTAGGATGCCAAAAGCCAAAAGCAGTCTCCCCATTCCCCAGAATGCCTTGCCAGCGCAAAATACAACCAAAGCAAATGTACTTGCACTCGTGTGAGAAATGGCTCGTGATCTTTTGCCAAAGACAAAGTAGAAAACCTCCAACCGCTAAAATCTGACACTACTCCATCTTTGTTCATATTTGCAAAGAAGGAAGTTGCCCTCAGTGTCTTCTTGTGAAGATACTGAGAAAACCTCTGAAGGTTTTCTTGGTGCAGGGGGTTGCAGGTTTTTCAAATAGTTTGTTTTGGTTTGTGTAAAAGAGAACCACAGCAGCTGAAAATGGAAATGTTGCAATTTTTGGTCTCCAGTTGAACCAAGTCTAACAGACTATGAGGTGCGTAAACACCAGAAAAATTAAGAGAAACGCTGAGGTTCACCTTCCAGAAGGAAACAACAGTAAATCTCCAACCTGTAGTACGGTGGCATGGTTTAGAAGCACAACTATGTTTGAAATCTGAGTATTTGTGGCAGGACTTGAAAACTTGACTTCACAGTTTTGCTGTACATTGTTGCTAGCACATTAAAAATCACATCATGTGAATCCTTATGGAAGGGTCTGTAGTACAACAAAGTGATAGTGGATATTAGGACTTGAGAGTTTTCTTCTATCAGCCCATACCTTTAGGGAAATAGGGAAAAAAATCAAGTTGGTCAAAAGGTAAAGTGAAGTTCATGGACATTCTGGATATGAAGAGAAATAAAATGCATTTCACCCAGCCTCTCTGACCACAGTGTGCTGCCTCCCTCAGCTGAGCCATCCCTGCTCCCCAAAGCGTGGATGTGATGTCAACCTGCCTGAAATATCCTGTGATAACAAGCAGCTACTGTCCTTAGAGATCTTTCTGTACACTTGGACAACACTGACATTTTTTCTTTGCCTCACAAGCTTTGCAGGAGTAAAAGCGGAGCAGTCTATTGGCTTATAGGCCTCTGCAGCTGCTTTGATGTGCCAGGGCTCCTGGGGGGCGGTGTGCTTAAATTACTTTTTCTTCAGCTGCGAGAGCAGAAGCGACTTAATCTTGGAGGGCAAGTCTCCAACTGTCCCTGTGAAAAACACTGCATGGAGATGAGTGGGAGTCGGGAGGAGGCATTCACAACACATTCACAATGCACCGCTATTCTTAACATATGCAAACATCTTTAATGAACTGTCTGGTAAATCCAGTGCTGGTGAAAGCGACGATCTGTGTGTGGGGCCACCCAGTGGTGGAGCGTGTGAACAACATCTCCCACCTTCCCGACTTAATCGCCACAATCCGATGGGCCAGATAAACACTTCCTGACTTCCTCATCAGTGGCAGGGGCTGTTTCTGCAAACCACATTGACATTGTAGCTAAACAAATTATTCATCCAATCATATTGAGATTTGGAGCCAGAAGACAGACCATTTCCTGTCCTGTCATCTTAAAGGGGCAGTATTACATGGTTTCCTGTCACATAGTGCCATTTTATAGCACAATCAAGAGACTATGTTACCTTCATTGTTACCATTTTTATAAAAATGCTATTTATGTATATCAAATATGACAAGAAATTTGACTTCATGATTTACATCTTGAAATTGCGCCTCTGTCTCTTTCTGAAACGTCAGGAAGTCATCATAACATGGCTCCTCTATTAACCCTTTAGCAACATTTTTAACAGTGTTGCACTGAGAAGCAGCTCCTACAATGAGCTCAGCTATCAGTTCTACCAGGTGTTTGCTAATTGCTGCTGGCTAGTCCGAAGGAGCCGAGTGACAGAATCATGAAGGAGGCCTGCTCTGTGAGGCAGAAGCTGCAAGGTCTAAGAAGAAGCTGCATTTCAAAGGTGGGGCTACGCCCAACCAGGCGTTTGGCATAGCTGAATGGTTGCCATAGAGATTTAAGGACTCAAGAAATAAGGCAACGCTCTAGGTATGTTTTTGATGAGCGAATAATATTATACTGTGATGCAAAGCTCAAAAAAGTAGATTTCACATACTGCCCCCTTAAAAAAGACATCTTGGATGTAAGCGATAGGACTTCTATATGAAAAAGGGCTAGAAAAGCAAAACTGCATTCATATTAAAATGCATGATTATGACTGATGCAGGCATATAAAAAAATAGAAAATTAAAATATGTAAAGCACATCTACGTATTTTACAAGGACATTTCTGTGTGCTACATGTAGACCCAAGGCTAATACTTCTAGGTCGTCCTAACGTCAATTCACAATACACCAAAGGAGCAAAGTTTGGATATTCTGTGTAAAAAAAGTCACAACATCTGCCCAGTGCAGGCTGGGTGTGTTCGTATGTCTGCCCGTTTTTCCAAGACAAATTGAACTTTCAATATTTGGTATTGGTTCTTGACGTTGAGATAGCTTAAAAGGCTAAAGAGAAAAACCCAATCTGCTCCAATCTGCCTGACATGTTGGTAACGTCTCGTTAAACCTGACCAGAATTACAAATGTAGCACAAAAACCCCTTTTTCCGTCATAATTTCAGACTTAATTCATTTTGTGACAACAACTATTAATTAACATCTATGAATTAAACAGCCGGGGTTTTTTCTAGCGCTAACTGGAGAAATGGCTTGTGGTCTTTTACCAAAGACAAAACAGAAGTCCTACAGCGGCTAAACCGATGCCGCTCCATTTTCTTGTTCATATTTCATGAAGAAGGACGTTGCACTCAATGTCTTTTTCAGAGAAGGAAACGGTTTGTCAATAGACCGTCTGTATGAAGTGAAGCGTAGAACAAGGGGCTGGTTGTTACCAGGCTAAACTCCTCCTAAAGCCTACAGAATTGGGGCTTAACTCTAATTGTGTCTCCTTGATGGAAAAGATAGCTTCATGTGCCTTTCCAGTGTTTATGAAACATTATGCAACACGAATGAAAAAACAAAGTCTCACATTGAGATTTACAGCAGCTGAAGCGGAGAAGGACGGAAAAGAGAATTCCTCAAGGTTACCGAAAACAAAAATAAAATAAAATAATCTGTTCCCAGCTTGAGGTCAAAATGATTGATATAGTAATTAGAGAATGATATGAACCCATAAAGATATTGCTATCTCTGATAACCTTACTCAACACCCTTGAGGATAAACACATGAACAAAAGTGAATATTGTATTAGTAGATACACACTGGTGTGAAAACCAAAAAGAAAAAAAGAAAATGTACATGCCCGGTGCAGAGACATTCTCCATAAATCTATAAAAGCTGATAAGGCTCCATCTACTTCTCCCACGACCTCGCCAAGGTTGAGGGAACATGCATTAAGAGATTAGGGGATGGCCTGGGCACCCTGAATTCATATCAGAGCGCAGGGTGGAAGCCTGAGTTACAGGTCTGGCTGCTTTTATCACACTTACACTGGAGGTGGTGGTGGGGGGAGGGGTAATGAAGAGCAGCTCAAAGAGTGAAAAGAAGTGTGGGCAAGCAGAGAGAGGAAGAAACAAAATGGGAGAGATAGAGGGTGGCTTTTATGTTTGTAGTAGAGGCTGTCAGTTTTCCTTAGAACCCGTCCACTGCCATCGGTAACGCTTTGTAGGACTCTGGCTCCATATTCCACACGGTGACAACAACATCGCTTCTTTGAAAAGGCCAGGCAAAAACAAAAATGCTGCATTTTAATCACATTTTTTTTATCTGATATTTTCCACGCCCCGCTGCCTTCGACGCCGTGAAAAGTCTGCTGTCAGTTGGCTCTGACGGGGACGCCATGCGTCTGATGAGACTGACCTCCGCTCCCCTCCGCTCCCAACTCCAGAATTTGTTCCACATTTTCAATTTGGGCTCTGAATCCCACAGAGTCGCCAACAGTAATTTCTTCTTTTTTTTTCTCCATCTGATACTGTAACTCTGAGCAGGAACCACCTCGCCCGATATCGCACAGATACAAAGCGGTGGAGGTGATAGGGGAGTAGAGGGCTTTAGTGTAATCCTCCTGTTTGTTCCTTTTGTTATTTGGCTGCGAGGTGTGATTGGTTCGCCTGGAGCTCGGCCTCGTTTAGCTCGTCGGAGATGTTACTCCGATCTTTGCCATTAACAAAGCGACAGATTTCCCACAACATCCAAACGGGAAGTCTGGAAAGCAGCCGCAGCAGCTGGTCGTCAATGAGACGCTGATGGACACTAAACATCCCGGGGAGAACACGACAGTCGGAGCTAATGAACTCCCCCGATGACGTTCTGGAATCTGGAGACTAACGGGAACAACGCATTCATTTGCTGTGTTTCTACACCATCGCCTCCTAGATGCGACAACATACTGGGTGAAATATGCTAGCCATATGGGCCGCACAAATATTCCATGCTTCTGTTCTGATCACTTAAACCCTTAAACTACTCACCAGTAAACGTTATTTCCTGTCTTATGGTCTCTTCAGCAGAGAGTATTCTGCCTTCAGAAACTATTTAACTATTTTGAAGTTATTATCCTTCAGAAAGTAGATAATTAACTGTAGCAATTAATTACATTTGTCTATTAAAAATCATTTCTGTCATAAATTTTTAAAAAATCTATTCTTACCCTTAACTGGGCTTATACTGGGCTGGATGAAATGGCTTAAAGATTTATCACGATATAAGTGTTTCATATCAGTCTATTGATAATTGTCGAGATCAATAATTATAGATCTTTTTTTTTAACTATTTGAAATACTGCCAAACTGGTGACATGACCTTTCCTGTTTTATCCAGTTTTTTTTTTAAGCAGTTATGAGTCACAGTGGAGAAACCTGAAACTGCTGCTGTGCAACTTACTCAGCAGGTATGGAGGATTTTTTCTGCCATAATCCAAGAGCATACATTTTTAGTGCAAAAACAAGATTTTATGTCTTTTTATTCTCAAAACGTTTAATACTTTTGCTTACATTTTCATTTTGAAAGCAGGACTTCATGTATTTCTTCTCAAAACTTGTAACCCTTGTACTCAAAACTTCTCCTCGCGCTCAGACTTAGTCTCTCCTCGGACTCTCTGCTTGCTTACCAAACAGAACTGCCTTTTGGGGCAGTCGCCTGGCAACCTCTCAGCCAATAGAATGAAAGTGTTGTACTGGGTGTGTTTGTTTCCTTCAAGCGATTGTGCCTGTGTGGCTATTATCGATTGCAGCAACCTGCACCATCCATATCTATATTTAGATATCATGTCGCGACTATGTTGTCTTTGGTTGGGTGAACAAAATCCTGCCTAAGGTCAGTAGCTGTTAGCGATCAGTAGCGCACAGCTGGCAGATGTTTAGTGTACTATGGAGCAGAAAGCTGATGTCGTTGTTTCTCCCTACATCCAGTGGAATGAAGGAGGAAGTTTGCTCCATCTCTTCCATCGATCATAATGGACCAGGATCATGTTGCAGACTCCAGTGGTTTTCTAACCAAAAGGCCAGAGATTTAAAGAGGAGTGGCAAAAACAACTAGGGTGGATTAGCAGAGCTATAAACTGATGGTTTCATTTTTCTTACTAAACATAAAGTATTTTTGAATTGAATCGATTCTTAGAAGCACAAAACTAACACTTAAAAATGAACATTTCTATTGAAAACTGAACGATCAGAACCCAGGGGGATCAGACTCACTTGGTGGTCGTGTGTGTTTCTGTGTCAGTCACTCCATCATTCTCTCGTCATCTGACTGGCTCAGCACTATCCAGCTCACAAAAGTCGCCCCGTCATAGTGTCATCTGTTGCTGTCTCAGGGGTTCTGCCATGTCTCATTAGCTGGTTAAGAAAAATACATTCTGCACGTTTTTACAAACCTTTATTAAGACCTTTAACTGGGGCTTAGAGACCTGAACCACAAAGAGATGACAACACATTTACTCTAAAGCTGCACTATGTGACTTTAATACACAATATGTTTTTTTGTTTTTTTTTACATATTTATTGAAATGCATCTGATTAGCTTTCTAACTTCAAACAAGGTGAAAATTATATGATAGCTTTTTATTAGTGGAAATATTACCAATAACTTTAGAAAATATCTTTAAAAATGTGAACCCCTTTAATTATTGCTTGTTCTGTTATTTGTCTTTTTGACTACAGTAATATTTAGATGATGTTTTCATGGGCTTACTAGTACATCTTTGCATAATTTGTCAATTTGTTTTACTTTTTGAGAAAAAAAAACAACTGTTCTTTACGCATTTACCTTTTTGTATTAACTGCCTGACCTGTCAAACCGAGTTCCAACCTGCAGACCGGGCCCTCCACACAACCTAACTTCTGTTTTCCCCGTTTATGTCTGAGCGGAATATCGGGTTGCCAGGTGTTTACCAGCTAATCACAGGTTGTCTGTCTGCCAGCTATTAGGAGCTCAACAGGTAGCGAGTGGTGAGATTTCAAAGGTTTTCCAGTGAGAACAGCTCCCTGCTGGGCCTGGAAACAACGATATGATCAGAGCAAAGTCGCAATATGAGTCAGACATCAGATCAGCAAGGAGTGAAAAGGTGAGATGATTGTTTACACAACATAACAAAGAGGACGTTTAAATTCAAGAAACAGTCTGCCTTTAATATGCAGGATCCTTTTCAATACACACTACTTTTACATTTGTAATTTTATGCAGTAAAATATTTAATAGATGTTTGCATCCACATTAAAAGGTGGTTGTTTTGTAAGCAGAGAAGGGAAAAACTGTTTTAAGTGAGAAAAACACCACCTTGTTAAAAGTAGGACACCTGTTTTAGACATGAAATAAAATACATTGATTGAAGTAGATTTTCTTAGTGAGAAGAAGAACAGCCACCGTTACCTCAGTGGTGTAGCGCTCTACCAGTGTTTTCACACCTGTTAGTCCGGTAGACTTGATATTTTCCAGGGACCAAAGTTCCAACATTTGTTCCATTTCCAGCTGCTGTGGTTCTCTTTCACACTGCACTGAGGCAAATGAACCTGTTTCTGCCCTCGCCTGTGGGGGCGCTGCACCAAGACCCTCTGAAGAAAACACTGAGACAACTTCCTCCTTCTCAAAATGTAAACAAGAATTTAGCGGTTGGAGGATTTTTTTTTGTTTTTGGTAAAAGACCACGAGCCATTTGTCCCTCTATTACTAGATTCATGTGTTTGTTTTGGTTGTATTTACCCAGAATGCCCTGCGCTATAGTTGGCTTCCTGCTTTTGGAGCTGTCTCTGGTAAGCTTAGCATTCCCATTCGCATTCAAACCGCACCAGAGTTCACTTCAACTGAACCCAGACCGAGGTTTGTAGGCGGACAAGAGTTTGCATCAGAATTCCGATACCCATTCAGGCCAGGAGTGTCAAACTCCAGTCCTCAAGGGCCACTGCCCTGCAGTTTTTAGATGTGCCACAGGTACAAAACACTGGAATCAAATGGCTTAATTACCTCCTCCTTGTGTAGATCAGTTCTCCAGAGCCTTAATGACCTAATTATTCTATTCAGGTGGTGCAGCAGAGGCACATCTAAAAGTTGCAGGACAGCGACCCTCAAGGACTGGAGTTTGAGACCTATGTTCTAGACAAACGGACTGGAGTTCAACTAAAGCAGACCAAACAGGGCTGGTGTGAATGAACCCTAGAGTGAATTTAAAAGTCTTTTTTAACCTGAAAAAATGACCTGCAAGCCAGCAAAGATCTAGTCACACACAGACAGCAAGTAAGAACACATCATGGTAAAAGGTCATAAAACAACAACATATCATATCATTAAAGAAAACCTGGATCAGCCAAATTATTCACAAGGCATATGACAGAGTGGAAAGCTGTGAACACAAAAAATAAACTGTGAACTTAAAAAAAAAAAAAAAAACTCTGCTCACGCAAATGGTGGGTGTATTCTGCCTTGATTAGTGTACCTGATCTAAATATCCTACTCTGATATTTTAAGTAACTGGTATTTTGCTGCCCTGTCCTGATTCCAGGTCCAGACAAAACTTAGAATCTGGGTTGGGTTCAGTTAGTCTACCTTTAGTAGACTAAAGGTCTACTGGACCTTAAGTGTCCAGTAGAGACACTAAAGGTCAGAGTGTCTCTACTGGTCCATCTGAATATAGAAATATGTATGCACATATACCAATCCTGTTGAAACCAACTACATGTACATTTGAATATCCAATGAATTCTCAAGGATTTGCACAAAAAAGAACCAACTAAAGAAATTCCTTTTTTCTTAACCATTCATTTTCTACTGTCCACAAATGACCCACTGAGCCTCTGAATAGCCAAGAAGAGAGAATTTGTAAAGTCCTCAATCAGCATTCAACTTTCATTCCAAATGGACTCTTTCATGACTGAATCCTCGATACTGGTCCCACTCCTACGTTGGGCTGCCTTTGTTCCCACTGCTCTGAAACAAGAATTATAGTAGTATGGAATGATTGTGGCGCTCAGGAATCAACAAAAGGAGAGGCTCAATGAGCTTTGACAAGGTAAATGTTGCCAAGTACTCCCAACTATCAGTCATTTCGTCCATTAAGCCAGAACAAATGATCTTTCTCTGGGAGATGTGAAACCTACTGCAGCCTGAAAAGAAAAAAAAAAAATCAGTACTGAAGGAGAGGAAGCTAAAAGGAAATTGGGGTCATTTTGTGTTCTCAAAGCTCAAACAGTGTTCACGAATGAAAGAAAGGAAACAGGTTTCTGATGAAGGAAAGAGGATTTTTTTTCATACACCGGGTTAGGAAAAAACACTGCAACTTGAGATCAAGGTCAAGAGAGTTTTGGGTTTTCTGTTATAGTTAGTTTTATTTCGTTGTGACTTTTAATTAGTCTAATTCTGTTAGTTTTAGTAAGTCTTTGCTAGTTTTTAGCAAAATTAGTGTTAGCTCATTTTTATTAGATGTTATTAGTTAAATATTGTTTGGCTTAGTTCAAAAAGGTTCAAATATTGTATTGTGATTACGTATACATAGATTAGATAATGGATACTCAACAGAAGATACCATTTTCAAAATATGTATTCTGTTATTGTTGAACAATCAAATGACTCTGGAGTTTTATCCCAACTTTTTCAGTCACCACTTACATAAACTGCTTGTGTGGGGAGAAAAAATTCACATCAGTTTGAAAGGCTAATAAATAGCTTCATAAACACAAAAACAAAGGATATTATATCCATGATTTCAGTATAATTTTGTGTCATAAACACGCAATATAGTTGCAGTTAATTATAGATTACGTTTATTTTATTTCAGTTAACAAAAATGTTTTCTCCTTTTCAGTCTGTGTTATTTCGTTAGTTTTAGCTAACTATATAACTTCACTTGAGATGCAGCGTTCCCACTACGTTCTTTAGCCTCACTGTGGTTGGGGGTCTGAGCCCCCAGAAACACTCTGAATTTGACTCTCCAGCCTTCCAGCTCAGCTTGAGCTTCAGCCAACCGACATAAGAGGATGAAAGCAGACTCAGTATGAAGGCTAATCTTCTCAGTGTCAGAAATCAATAGTGAATTAGCTGCCACCCAAGGACAATGTGTGGGCTGGGTATGCTTGCTTTGTGCGGTGCTGCTGCTGTGGGGCGTGGCGGTGCATCCTGCCCGGCCCCCGGCCCCCGGCCCCCGCCCGGCCACTCCGACTAACTCCTGTCATCTGCTGCTTGTTCTGCTCCGTGGAAGAATTCCTCTCTCTGCCCCATTTCCACTAAGATTCTCTGGTCATGTCATAAACTGCGTGCCATTTTCCCGAGCCCCACTCCTTTGTTTTATTCTCAGCTCCTGCAGTAAATCAGAGCTCACAGCGGGGACGCCACGGGCCCCCAGATATAGCCAGTGGATGCTCTGAGATGGGGACAAACCGCTAACAGAGATGATGCTCATACAACGCATAAACATTTGAAATTTAATGATTTTAAAAATAATCAGTACTGAATTTGTTTACATTCAAATGTATCTAATGTGCTACGTGTTACATAAAATAACAATGCCTGATATTATTTTTAGGACACTCAAAGATACTTTACAAGACACAAATAAAAAAATAAATAATAAAATGTAAATATATATACACACATATAAGAAGTAGGTAAAGATTGAAAAGGAGGTTATAGTTGGTAGTGGCAGATTATTGATTTAAAGAAGGAACTGATAGTCAGGCTGACTTTGCGCAGGCTTGCAGTTTTCACCAGTCATCACCACTTTTCCACAAATCTGATCGTTTTCTGAACTTCCTTCTTTTCTGACCAATCACTACAACTCAGCTGAACTTTGACCAATCCCCTTAAGCTGCTTTGGATTGAACGTCCTGATTTACGTCTCTTGAAAACCAAAACTGCTATGCCAAATGATAACGTTAGCTTTTTTTTCTTTTTTTTTTACAAAAACATTTTGAGATGTTCTGTATGATTTGCACTTTGACCTCTCCTTGGACATGATTTTATGTGTATCAAGGTGCTATTTCAAGAAGGTGCTTGAAAATTTTATTCGTACTTAAAATTTTAACTATGTTAGCATCCAGTTTTCTTTGGGAAAGTTCTATGCAGCAATTTCTACTTTTTTTGAAAGACAATGTTATGGCAAAAATATAGCTTAAACAATGTGCAGCTTTGACAGCAACTTTTGGAAAATGATGCTGCAACATTAGTCATTTTAGACCACAAGAATCACAAAATACCACTGCAACATCATGGAGGGACTGAATGCTAAAAGCTGGACGGATAGTGGAAAACTGTCTGAGATGTGGTTGGAAAATTT
Source organism: Xiphophorus couchianus (assembly GCF_001444195.1). Lineage (NCBI taxonomy): Eukaryota > Metazoa > Chordata > Actinopteri > Cyprinodontiformes > Poeciliidae > Xiphophorus > Xiphophorus couchianus. The sequence goes on along the minus strand of NC_040240.1, from coordinate 28,892,945 downwards.
TTTTATTATAGAGATCAGTGATTTTTGTCAAGGTTTAGTGAAATCAAAGGCAAGAAAAATAAAACAACAGTAGAACGTAAGGCTATGGTTAATAGTGAAGGGAAGAGCACAACAGCTGTGTAGCCATAAGTAAACCATTCATCAGTGCTATCTGGACAAAACGCCTCCATATTGAAGGGCGCATGAATGTTGGACTCTGCAATAAAGAAGGTCAGATGGTCTGGTGAGTCCAGACTTACCCTCTTCTAGAATAAAACAGCTTCAGGGTAAGAAGAGAGGCAGATGGCGTTACACCCTCCATCATCAATTTGGTCACAAAATAACCCAGAACAACATTTAAACCACAGCTGGACCAACTCGCCTCAGCCAATGTTCATGACTCAGCAATAAGACAGTGGGTATAAACAGCAGCCCTGAGGAGGTCTAAGGTCAAGGTTAAGACCACAGCTGAGAACAAAAAAATTAAATGGCCCATCTCATATTTCCAAAAAAACATCTGAACAATGCCCAAAACATTCTGTGAAATAAAGGGACAAAAGTGAATCCTTCCATTTCCTTTACATCTGTTGTTCAGCTAGCAAAGCACTGCAGAATACAAACTTCTCCAGTCCAAGAAAGTTGGACTGTATGAATAAATAATAGTGGTGAAAATCTTGCGGGAGAATGTCCGGCTACTAGCTCATGACCTTATTCTTGAGGTTACTTGGATTAGGCAGCAGGACACTGAACCTGAAGCCCAGCAGCAGTACGTACGTACGTTACATGATGCCACATAAGAACATGGATCCAGGCTGAGTAACCTGAAGAGACCCGTTTATATAAAAACAGGTCAGGGTCTGAGTCATCAGTTTCTGTGTTGCCTGGCAAAAACAAATCAAGCTCTCCAGTTCCTGAAGCGATCCCCACCAAGGATAAGGCCAAGTCTGATGTTCATTGGCTGGTGCGGTACAGTGATACAACATCTGCGTGGAAGAGGAGGAATCAGTAGGAGGATGCTGATCTGCCAGGCTGGATCAAAGCCCACTGCAGGTGCTCTAACCACAGAGCGCCGGTGATAAGGCCCTATCAGCCCTGGTCCTGCAGTGTGCCAGCAGCATGGAGGGAAAGGTGAAGTGCATCTGGAGGACAGAGGACGCCATCTGGTCCAGATCACCTCAAGCTGCAGAAACCAACGCTTGTCCTTTCCCTAACCCGGCCTCAGAGTTAATCTGAACTCAGCAAAAATGAAGGACTCTGTTAAAGTTGAGAAGAAAAAACTCGCTTGTCTAATAGTGGAGCTACAAAAGTATTCACACCCAGCGAAGCTTTCTATGATTTGTCATACAACAACCACAAAATTTTTTCTTTTTTGTCGTAGATCAACACAAACTGCTGTAAATAAATGAACTGGAATGAAAGAATAAATACATTTTTACAGAAGTCGCCTAATTAGGTAGCAGAGTTCACCTGTGTGATTAAGTTTCCACACTGAGACTCCGTTCCATTGGGGACAAAAATTCAAACAAACCAAATTCTTTGAAAGTCCTGTTCCCTTCCTCGCCTGTGGTGGCGCTGCACCAAGAACTACAGCAGTAAACAAGATTAAAACCTCTGAAGAAGACATTGAGCGCCACTTCCCTCTTCACAAAATGTAAAAATGCACACACACACACACATATATATATATATATATATATATATATATATATATATATATATATATATATATATATATATATATGTGTGATTTTAGCGGTAGGAAGATTTCTCCATTGTCGTTGGTAAAAGACATTTCTCCTACTGGCACTAGACTAGCAAGTTTGTTTTGATTGTATTTACCCAGAATGCCCTGCGCTACAGTGAGTAGGTTATAAAACAATTTCCCAAAGTTTTAACAGCTTGATTCTTCATCTTGAATAAAAAGACTTTGGTCCAACAAAGGCAAGGCTACCAAGATAAGGCTGTTCACCATGTAGGGACAAGCTAAATAAGGATAATATTTTCCATTACTTTATAAAGCATAATCAATCATTATATTATCATTGTTATGTTCTCATTCAAGGGAGTTATGGAGCACCACAGGTGCTAAAGGTGCCAAGCTCATATGTTCAAACGATTTTATACAAGTACAGAGAGCATGAATATGTCTAGTTATTGTTCAGGAAGGAGACGTGTTTATAGAAATGTTTGTTATAAATACACGCTAAGACCAAGATCTTCACTTTGGGACATTTTTGTTCTGATACAATTGAATTCAATTGTTTGAAATTTTCATTCATCCAGTTGGCCCCCTTGTTCAACTTTTGAATGAATAAAGGAGAAGCTTGTAAGTCTAAGAAAACACAATGTGGGAAACTGGTGCACTTTACCACATACATGGAAGATCATCATGTGGAAATACTGAAGCTGCATCTCAAGACATGAGGCAGGACATCAACTCTGGACCACAACTCAGTCGTCCACATGGACAAACCTCTGATGGCCTTTCCACCAAAAAGTAGGAGCATGAATGTAAATGTCAGAGTTTGAAGAAGATTTGAAAGAAAATCTCTATACATTTTTTCACTCATTATTTTGGCATTAAGTGAATAGAAATCATTTTAGCAGTCCTAATTAAGTGAGAAAATAATTTAAAGAAAGTGCTTTAAAGTCAGATATTAAGAATAGAACATTTTCCTGTAAAAATGTGATTTTAATTGTAGCCTTTTTTCAGGTTTTGAGTTTTGCAGGGAAGGGAGAATGTGTTAATGATGAACTATGACTAAATATTTGTCTTTAATCTTAAGCCAAAGCACAGCAGGCTGTTGGACTGAAAACACAATGGTAGCTTTAAATTTAGAAGGTGCTAATGAAATGTCGACCGTTAGCTGAAAGGAGGCCCTTCAACACCCGTTGGGGGTCCAACCAAAGGACCGACAGCTTAACGCTCCACACATTATGGTGCGACTGGGAGTTATTCAACATCAGCCAGGCTTTGAGCCAATTGATTGCAGGCAAACTCAGAATCGGCCAATGGGCCTCTCTGCTGGATTCAAACGGGCCAAAGGGAAAGCGTTCAGCGCTCATCGGCTTTCACAGAGGCGCTCCCTCTTAAAGCCGCCGCGCTGCCAGACACAAATGAAAGGCGTTAGTAATCCCAGGATCTTAATTCACATCCTGCATGGCTGCAGTTTTAATGGTGCCGCTTGCAGCAAATAAACCCTAGGAAATTGAAATCAACGGTAATAAATCAGCATAATAAGAATCTCAGCCGACGTCTGAGGGGAGAAAAAAATGCACACTGTTTGACATTTATGAGGGATAACTTTAAATCCTCAGATCTGCAACAGAGGCGCAGTCTGGCTGACTAAAAACTACAGCTGAAAAAGTGGGGTCTCCACCTGCAGTGGCCCGTTGCCAATAGTTACACCCCGGCGCAGGCGTGGATGTTGACGAAGTTAAATCCATGCAAAAGGAAGATCATATTCATTGTTCTTCTGTGCAAGTAAAACCAGAATGGAACATCTTGATTAGAAGTTTACAATATCTACAGCAGATTTTAAAAAATAATCTTTTTTCAACAATATCTAAGAGAGCAAAAAAAAAAACTATGGAGGAGTTCTGACTCAACAGTGTCATTAGTGTTATTACAGTGAGCTGAAGAAGCAATAAATAAACATTGGGATACATGCAGTTAGGTTAATGCCTCCTCTCCTCTCCTCCACTGGCCCACAACACATGAACCTAACCCAACGGCCCCCACTGGGTCCAAACTGCCAAGACAACAATAGCAGTCCCAGCTGCAGCAGTTGTGACAAGCAGCAAGTGATTGGAGAATGAAGGCAACAAAGGACAAGTGTGGGCATGGGGGTGTGTGTGTAAGTTGGGAGAGACTGGGAGTTCAGCATAGTTCAGTGTCTGCTGTCCTGTCACAGAGAGATGGACACGATGGGGGTGGCAGGAGGACAAAAGGTTCCCAACAGACTAGAAATGAGGTAACACATTAAATCCTACACACACACACCCGATCACGCCCCCAAACACACACGCACCCGCACCATTATAAACACACACTCCATTTGTCATTGCTCAAGGGGAGAACAAAGACAAGGAGGGGAACAAACTGGAACTGGGTCAAAAATCTAATTAATCTCAGACAAGAAACACTCAGACGGAGAAAGATCCGTTACTGACCTTTGACCTGTGTCTGTGGGCGTGTCAGATTTGTGAGGGGCAAATGGATTCATTTTACATTAATGCCAGGTTGGGTTTGTTATGCCAGGCCAAACTGAATGGTAAAATGGGAACTCATGTATGCTAGAGTCTACTCAAACGTTTTCATAGAACTGATGCGCTCGTCAACTTCTGTAAAGTTTGTCAAAAAATGGACAGTTGGTGGCCTAATATCACAGGTTTCTGTGTGGTCAGCTGCACAAACAGACAAGGAAACAAGCCAAACTTGTAATTTTATTGTCTAAGTTTTATTGAGGAAAGAAGACAGCGGTGGATATTATTCATAAGAACAGTCCTCGGTGGAATCACTGATTTGTAGGAAACACTTTTTACAAGATCAACATTCATTTACATTATAAGCAAGTAAGATTAGTAAGATGCAATCAAATATTTCAATACTGAGAAGGTATGTTTCTAATTATCAGTAAACATGGAGAAATGAGCACAACATCATGTATCCTAGCATGTACGACAAAAATTGGTTAGAACCTAAAAAATTTTACATTTTTAAGTCTCCCTGTTGTCAGGGGAAACGCTGTTTATGACAGTCCACAGGTGTCAAACTCCAGTCCTCGAGGGCCACTGCCCTGCAGTTTTTAGATGTGACCCAGTTACAAAACACTGGAATCAAATGGCTTAATTACCTCCTCCTTGTGTAGATCAGTTCTCCAGAGCCTTAATGACCTAATTATTCTATTCAGGTGGTGCAGCAGAGACACATCTAAAAGTTGCAGGACAGTGGCCCTTGAGGTCTGGAGTTTGAGACCCCTGGCATGGTGGAATAAATCATTTGTCGTGAATTCAAGCAAAGTTGACAATTTGAACAATTCAATAAGCATTTCAGGAGGGAAAAGATGTGGATCGGTTGCTAAGCTAGCTATTTCCAACTTATGTAAACAGTGCTGTCTTATGAGCCCCAGCTAGGTGCTAATTCCACAGGGTAATTAGCTCAATTTGAATAAGGAGAAGTCATGGCTGTACTAGAAAAAACAACTTGGTGAAAACAATTGTAGCTGTTCCATTCAATACTTCCATCCTTCACTTCCGAAGTTCATCATGGCGACTCTTGTGAATAAGAAACAGAGTTGCAAAGAGTCAATACTGCCACAATATCCCAAATTAAAATTCAGTGCTACCAAGAGTCTTCAGAAGTTGCCTAATTTGTAAATAGTTCTGCGTATAAAACATTCTCAGTTTAAATTCAACAATCTTCAAGCATGAAGCATGATGGTGGTAGCATAATGCTTTTCTGGCCCCAGACTTGAGATTGGGGACTAATCCTAATGTTCACCTATGTCCAGAAACAGGACATAGGTGAACATTACCCTAAACCAGTGTTTCTCAATTCCGGTCCTCAGGCCCCCCTGCCTTCATGTTTTAGGTGTTTCCCTTCTGCCACACACCTGGATTGAGTCTTTGGGTGATTAACAGGCTTCTGCAGTACTTGGTGGCTGCAGAAGACGTCATGCAATCATTTGAATCAGCTGTTCTGGTATAGAGGCACATCTAAAACATGCAGAGCAGGGGGGCCTGAGGCCTGGAATTGAGAAGCACTGCCCTAAACATACAGAAAGAGCCACAATAAAATGGTTCCAGTCGAAGCAAATTCATATGTTAGACCAGCACAGTCAAAGACCAACAAATCTCGGTTAGTCTTAACCCTAACAAGCATCCAGGACTTAATGTAACGGAACAACAGACGGCTCTAAAAAGGGGGTTTAATTTGTAAAATGTAGAAAATCATTTAGCATTTTATTTCCACTTCACAATTATACATCAGTTGTGCCCAGTCCCAGTCGAGAAGGCAACTATCCTGCAATTTTTAGATGCATCTTTTCTCCAACACACCTGAATTACATGAGCGGAAGGACCTGCTGGTGATGGAACTCAGGTGTGTTGGAGAAGGGATTCATGAAAGATGCAGGAGAGTAACTCTCTTGGATGTGTTGGTCTACCACATAAAATCCTAATAAAACACACCAGTTTGTCCTTTTGTATGCCTCGGTATATGCCTTGAGTTCTGGCTGTTGAGCAGCTCTTCCTTTTCATTCTTCTCTACGGATAAATGGATAAGTGGAAACTAACGGTTCAGGGGAGTCATTATTCCCACCCCGGTCACACTTTCTAACTGTCGTTTCTAATCCATTCAGAGACTTGCGCCGGCCCCTCCTCCTTTTAGGCGGGAGGCGGAGAGGCTGGTGGCAGGGAAGTTTGAAGGCAATGACTGAAAGTAGTGAAAGTGTCTGTTTGCCCCTTCGGGCCCCTGGGATCCTCACGTGATAATGTGGGGTGAAAGAGCTCGAGCAGCGCGCTGACAGCAGATACGTCAACAGAGCTGCAGAGCCATCACTGTGGGCGATGGGCGTCAGCTGGGGACATAAATAATGTAACACCTATAGAATGTATCAGCAGCTGCATGATTGGAGTTTGTGGCACTCCAAGGGAAGGCTGCATTGTAATTCAAGACAAATTCTCAGTCGTCAGCTGCTGCATCCAGAGTCATCGGGAAGGACAAGAGAAAGGAGGGAAGAGACTCAAAGAGACTCCAACACTTAGAGGATTATTGGGTAAAGACAGTTGAGTCTTACGAAAGTAAACTGTCACCAGTTTAAAAGGGCAATGTTGTTGGAAAATGTTTCGGCATGTCGGATGACTGGTCACTCCGCAATCAGTGCTGCCACAGCAGGTGTTGTCCATCAGCTGTTGGAGTCTAAATGACCTGCATTCATCTGGGACTCAGTATGGATTGGCTCTAAAACCCATGACTTCCCCAGTTTGAAACGCGATGACATCAGCAACCCTTGACTGGCGTTATTTTGACAGCTGTCACACTGGAATTTGCTCCTATTACCCAACAGCAGCTGATGGAGGCTGCCAGCATGCAGAAATGTTTCTGTTTTAGAACCAGCTTTTCTTTTGTATTTTTGATAAGATACCTTCTTATTAAGGAAGCACTGATATGAAAATGTGGGTCTTTATCAATATCAGATACCAATGTAACATCAATATTGATGTTAGTGCCGATATATCGTGCATCCCTACTTCTGAAATGTTTCCTTTAAAGACACACTGTAAACATTAAAAGGTTACTCAAACTCTTTTGACTTATGGGCCGCCAGGCCTCTGCCACAGCTCTAGGTTTATAGTTGCTTCATTGAACTGGACAGTACTAATCCACTGCGCGTTGGCCTTGCATTGGGCTCTTTGTTCTAAAACTGTAGAATTTTATTGTAATTTCGTAATTATTGTTCAACGAGAGTCGCATGTTAAAAAGTGTCTGTTGAAGTTCTGATCCTAAAAGCTTCAACTTCCAGAACCATCTGAAGCTGATTTTTATTCGTTTGGATCCACTTTCTCATTGATGGTACATGATGACTTCAGACATGCTGAAGGAAAGTTACGCCACACATCAAACCTCTTTTGTCTTTATTTCTTCGTTTAAACAGAGCAGCTTTGAGTGCAGCACTATGCCACATATCTTGCCAGTGTTTGTTTTAATGGAACATTGAAAGAAACGAACGTGAAATGTTGGGTATTAAAAGGCCCACATAAACTATGGATATATAACAGGCAGTAAAGCAGATTTTTATGGCAAGCATATGCTTTAAGTTTCGTCTTCAGAGACTTGCTCACAATGCAAAAACACAGTGGATGACTTAAAAGCTTTTGCCTGAATGCATTCAGCCAATATATGCATACTCCAGACTGAGTTCTCCAACTACCAAATCAATCTATAATGCTCCTTTTACATGTGTAGTACTCTGTCTCATACATACCAAGGCTTCCTGACACAGTGTTCAATACTTGTGAGTAAAAAACATCAGAACTAAAGGTAACTAAAGGAAATGTGAATCCTGTTCACAACTAAAGACTAACAGAATAGATAATTGAACGTGTTTTTTTTCTATTTTTTACCAAAAGCACCATAACTGCTAAGGTGATGTTTAATGTATCCGTTTCACAGAGCTGCACTCCCCCTGCCACTCAGCTCCTCCAGACTAGCAGCAGCAGCAGTGTGCATACACCTGATGGAACTGTGCATCTGCTGAGATTATCATGGAAAATACTTCAGTCCAAAGCTCCTAAAAATGCTGTAAATGGCTTAATGGAGGAGCGATCTTATGATGACGTATGGAAGGAGAGCAGGAGCTTCTTAAAGAGACAGAGGTACAAATTCAACGCATCAAATTGTGAAGTCAAATATCATATTTAATATATGCAGCATTTTTCTAACAATTGAATGTAGTGTAGTTACTTTATTATACTATAAAATGGCACTAAGTGCTTGGAAAGTGTATAATACTGCCCCTTTAACATGTTACAAAAGACACAGTTTGTCCTTAAACAGCTTCTTATATTTCAGTTACATCTTTATTAAACCACTCACTGATAATTACATTAACTACCTTGGGTTGTTCCTAGTTTTGTCGTGGTCAGTGACAAATACAGTGAAAATGTATCTTTCATGATAAGCTAACCTCATATTGCTATCGAACAGCCTTACAATGAACACCTCTGCGTCCGATCAAGCTCATCTGCGATCTGAACAGCAGGAGCTGTCAGCACAAAAACTGAAAATGCAAAACTGGAGCAACGCAACATTACTTACACTGAAATGCACTAAACACAGCAATCATTCAGATGACACTACCGCCTCAACTAAATGCTCACAAAGAAATCCTAAAACCAAAAAGAAAAACTGAAAACCTTTCTCAATGAAGAAGTTGAAAAGACTGAAGAAATGCAGAACCAGGTTGATAGGAATGAATGAATTAGTAAGTGAAGAGAAGATGCCAACCTGGCTGTAAAATGAGATAAATGAGATGTGTGGAATATTGGAGACGACAGATTAATCTCTGGAAGGACAACGTATCCCAGAGAGCAGGACAGAAAGAACAATGTCTGAGGTGGAGCCTGAGACGACACTCATTTATGGCATCTTTTTACCTTAATCAAGGTTCCGTGACACCTGTGGGTGGGCTGGACGCCCCACGATCCCCTCTGTGTTTCACAGAGAGGTGATGAATAAGAGATGTTCACACACAGAACATGACAGTGATTAAGTAGGAAACATTCAAGCTGTTTTGGTCCCACCAACTTTCCTCATGTAAGTAGCACACTGTCAGATGACCTGATCTCACTTAGCTCCGTTCTTTTTCTCCTTGGCTATACTCTCCTTTTAACTGAGTGTTAACAGCTATTTGCTCCCTGGCAGATATTTGTTGTTTTATCGTTTTTGTCACACATAAATAATTTGGATCAAACTGTATTTTTATATCAAAGTGAACTTGCGTGAATACAATATGCAGTTTTCATTTTTCACAGAGAACAACAGATCAAAATTGCCCCGTAAACTCCAGTGACTGGACCGGACAGATGGCACACACTCAACTCGCCTTCTCCTTTCCAGAAACACTCCAGTGGATCTCTGATAGTCTTCTGTTGTCGTCCCTCGACGCTCTTGTTTCATAGATCACCAGCCTGCCGACTCTCAGTTCAATTCACACTTACTTTACTTACCCCAAAGAAACATTAAAAGTTGTTTATAGCTCATATCGTCCAAGTGCCTCTACAGACCATCTTCCACAGTGGTGCCCAAAGTTGGTCCTTGAGGGCCAGCATCCTGCATGTTTTAGTTCTCTCTCTGGTGGTAGTAACAACCTCCTCAACATGTCAACGTTCTTCTTGACATGTTCTTCAAATGGGCCATCATTTCATGCAGGTGTGTTAAACCAGGGAGAGAACTACAACATGTAGGATGCCGGCCCTCCAGGACTGACTTTGGACACCACTGATCTTACAAGACAGTAATCCATAGCATTTTTTTCTAACGTGCCTTGCTCAAGGACACAACAGACATGACAAACCAGTGGTTGAAACCAATGAGCCACCAAGTTGCAGGATGTCCTCCTACCTCCTGAGCCACCATTGAACCAAAGGCAATGAAAACATTGCCATTCTATGATTGATGTTGATTATTAGTTTCTGATGTTTCTTGGAAAGCACCTTATGTATTCAAAAAAGGCCTCCAAAGTATCAAGTTGGTAAAGAGTTGAGTGATCAAGATCAGCTTCAAGATAAACTTTATTGTAGAGAGACGATTTATTTTACACCCACAGAGAACAAAAACACAAAAATATACATTCATAATACAACAATATAAGGTAATGTTACCTTATTTTGTCTGTAAGGTAATATTACACTAACGGGACAAATGAACACATGTACCACTATGCATCAGTTGGCAGTAATCTGCAGTTAGCAGGTGGTTTGAGCTAGCAAGCGTAACGTTGGTCTTCGTTGTGCCTGTTTCTGTTGAGCTGGGAGAAATTTACAAGGACAATCATTCTGCTGCATGTCTTTATAATGAAATCTGTCTGTTTATTTGACGGACTCAACAAATAAAAGTTAAATCTGACTCAAGAAAACATCAAGTATCAGAATCAGTGATGATTCCGACACATCTGTAGGGCGTCAGATATTGATCTTCTACACGAGTCATTAATGTGATGTTAAAGGGAAAGTTTGGCTTTCATGTTTTCTCCAGTTATAAATCATAACTCTCACTGTGGCTCACTGATGTCCCCAAACCAACTTTGTGACCCTTTTCAGGTTGATGGATGCAAATGACACGGCTTTACATCTAACACTAGCTCTCTCTGTACTCCACTATATGAAAACGTTTTAATTTATTTTATTTTTTTTAAACTTTGCTGTTCTTTTCATCACTGTGGAATCACAACAGCTTGAGGAAAATAACAAGATCATGTCATGGTAGCATCCTTCTCAAGTCTGTTGACTCTGAAGGAGAACTGCAGTTTGACAGCAGAACGAGTTGTGGGGGGAGTTAAAGGACAAAAAGACAGCAAATGTGAGATGTGTTTAAGAAAATTGCAGAGTTTGTGCCCAAAACTGGAGCAGAGTCTGCATTGAGAAAAACACTTGCTATTTGAAGAACAGTGTTCGATATATTCAGTTAGATCTTTTTGTACTAATAACATATTTTACAAAGGTAATGCTTGTCTGGTATTGGGAACAATTCGAAGTTACCAAAGCTCCGAGGCTGACTCTGTGACAGCACAGGTTCAGGTAAGCTCAGTAAATGAACAGAACTCTAAAGTTGTTCAGCTTCTTCTTGTGTGAAGCTATTCACAGGGTGAGTTCACAATCCCAACAGATTATCGGAAACTACCTGTAAACAATCGTCCTTCACGGCGAAGAGAGATGAGCCGAGCTGAAAGAGGCAACTGTTAAAAGTTAATTCAATATTTAGAAGAGTGGCCAACACTGACTGAACGGCTTTGTTTGCTTCCTCTGCTGCCATCGCTAAAACTACAGGCAGACTATAATTTTAAAACACTGTCATCGTTCACAACTCCTCCTGTTCGTTGATTGACTCAGTTGAAATTCTTCTGGAGGAAACCAGCTCAGTGGGTAGGAAGGCAGTGACCAGACTAAAAGAGAACTGTTTGGAGTGCAATAATTCAGGCTAACATATTCAAAGCGCTATGAACTTTCCTTTAACATGTTAATGTAATATTAAGCCAGTTGGACAGTGTCCCACAGCAGCAGATGCTCATACCAGACACAGATGGCGTTCCCTAAAATGCTAAAGGTCACAGAGAGTATGAAAGAGATGAAAGGTGAATACCGCCAATGATATTGTCAGCACAATTTGGTTTTTTTTTACAAATATTATTATTATCACCAGATTCTGCAATATTGTGCAGCCGCAGCAACCATCTGCACATTATCAAATAGGCCGACTAAATACAAAGCAGACTGAGGATATCAACAAGTACAACAAAAAATAACTAAAGTCGGCAACCAGGACACAATAAAACCCACAGGTGAGACACGATAATTAAAAATAACATTAAAAATAACATTTAAAAAGGTGCTACAGTGACTTAACAAGATTTCCCTAAAACTAAATAGATATTTTCCTAAACTGACTTTAGATTCCTAACTTTTTTCAAACACCATTATGGTGCAGGATTTACTTCTTCCAGCCTATTGGTAGAACAGGCTGGAAATAATGACATTCCTTGCGGTTTTTAAAAAGCTCTTTGTGTTCTCGTTATTCACATTATGACACGGTTACAGCTTTAACCATCAAAACAGCAGCAGGTCTGAGTTGTCTTCTTGCAGACATAATGGTGCTTTGAACTAAACACTGTCAAAATAAAGCCTCTTAAAACTTTCCAGCTTTTTAATTCCTTTTTTTTATATCCCTGTACTGAACCAAGCCAAGGTGTGGGGGAGACTGATAGGGACTTTCAGCTCCTTGTTGCCCCTGAGAATCTGTCAGGAGGAACTCGGGTCTTATGCCAAACAGTGCCATAGTTTTCTGACTGCTGCATGATCCGGATTTCTGAACCACGTATCAGTTGTATTGTTTATTGTTGTTTTTTCTTGATGTTTATAGGCACCATACTGTTTGATATTACAAGATTCAATAAAGATTTAGCCCACAAAAACACCTGAAGGTGTTTGATGATACGTCAAACCTTAATAATAAAACGTATCTGTATCTGTAAAGCGTATTTACTTGGTATCGTATTGATACCAAAATATCTAGTATTGCGCACCTCTATATGTCAGGATACATTCATATTTTAAGCACATTGTAGTCTGCAAAACGTAATCAAATTAAATCCCAAACCTCGTCACCGTGGTAAAAAAATTTTTTTTAAAGTATAGTATAGTATGCTCACTCAGGGATATCATATGGTGATATAAATGCCTTCATAACAGCTGTGATTATTATGTTCATTCAGTTAATTATGTGGAAAACTTCCTAAAGCTCCAGAAATTCTCCTACAGGAAGTAGATCAGCATCTTCGCTGAATGAAAACCTGTTTACAGGGAGAGTGAAAAAAAAAGCTCTAAGTTCCAATGGCTTTACTTTAAACATCACCTTCATCAAAGAACAAAACCAACACAACTCACAACAAATTACATACTGTTAAGGAAATATGGCTATTTTTGATTGTTTAATATAGTTAAGCTAATGCCATGTGCGTTTAAGTAGATCAACATTCCTATTTGGACAAGCTGATGCAAGGTAAACGATCAGAGATAAACATTCTCCTGGCAGGGCTGTAACTTAGAGCAGCCATAAAACACTATGCTCTTGAAAGGCTTTAAATTAGTAGGCCATAAAGAATATCTTCCCCGGCTCACAGGTCAGAGGTTGGGGGTTTCCCAGGAGCTCAGAGTTGCATCTGGAGTTGATCACAACTTAGGAATTTTGGGAACACTTAAGGTTTAATTTCTGATATACCTTTTTAATATTGGTAGCAATAGTGTGTTAGATTAAAGTATATTACCCAAGCTACAAGTACTAATCTAGTAAATCGAATGTATTTGAAAATGTACTAACTATGACAATATCGGAATCAAAAGAGAATGATTTAAATGTTATGTTTTACAGGTTGAAAAAGACTTCTATCTCATTATTGTTTGTGATAAAGCAAAGGGTCAAATCTTTGGAGAAGCTGACTGCAGAGGAGCAAGATAGGTTTTGTGAAAATAACTTATAACTTTAATAACTAAAATGACTCTTGATATTTGTCATTAAAACTCAGGGGAAGGTCTAAGTTTTTTTTCCAAGGTAGCTCTTGGTTGGTCAAAATAGAGGTACGCCCTATTTGCATATATTAACAAAGAGAAACGCCTTCACTAGAAAAAGGGAATGCGCAACAATAAGGATTCAGATAGCTGCCCTGTTCTGCTTTTAAGCAACAGCTGTCTCCAAAGGATCCTTTGTTCTTTTAATTCTTTTGTCTCAGGTAAAGAATGTACTTCTTTGTACTCTGAAGTTTTCTTGTTAAATTCATACGGTGTTTTCTATTGAATTAAACTCTGTATCTCTGTGACGTCATTGAGCCTCACCGTCTGTTTTTCCAGCCGTGACGGCATCCGCTCGGGACCCGGCTAACAGGAGGAAAAGAGAGCCATGCTGTTTCCAAAATTTAAGTTAACCTAATAAATTTCCTTCTTTAATAATTTGGGGGCTCGTTCGGTTGCGGATTCTGAGCGGGCGGCTCTGTCACGCGCTGGCCCGGTTCGGCTTGGACGCTACAGTCGGGTAAGACTCTTTGATTTGTTTCCGTGTCTGCGACACGTGGGCGATCGGTGCTGACTGTTTTGGTGTGTGACTACAGGGATGGAAAACTGCAGATGTATGAAGGTACTTCTAAAAGACTTTGTTGTTAATAGATTTGAATAGACACAGGAACAGAGGACCGTGGCAGGTCCAAGCAGTCGGATTAACGTTACCGCTGTTATAAGGCTAGGTTTTAAGTGAATTTTTCCTGAAGGCTTATTTCTGTCCCTTCGAAAAAATTGGGAAAGTTTGTGTCTGGGTTGTATCACCCTTCTGTGGTAGATTAAGGACTGAAAGCGGGTTGTATCACCCTTCTGTGGTAGATTAAGGACTAAAAGCGGGTTGTATCACCCTTCTGTGGTAGATTAAGGACTGAGAGTGCACCCGGGTAAAATGATGCATCTTATATTTTTGTAACCGGCGCCGGGTTTATATTTTCTATTTTATTTCCCCCCTGTTTTTCTTAAAAACTGTGTTGTGTGTCTATGTGTTTCTCTGTGTTTCTTTGTGTTTCTCTGTGTGTGGCGATCTGTGCTTGTTGCCGCGACACGAGGCTGTTTGACTGTGCAGAGCTCTGCGTGTGTATCTGTGTGGCCGTGTGTGTGCGCGTGCGCGAGTTCGGGCTGGCTGTGTGTTTGAGCGGAGTGTTAAGTTGTTTGAAAAGTGCTGTGTGTGTGCTGATTTGCGTTGTTCCTGCTGCATTTATTCTAATATAAATATGGCAACGGTGTTGCGGAGAGATGACACTGCTCATTCGTACGGTTTAGGTCCGTGGACGACACTACGGGAACAGATTGCTGACTTCATTAATATTTATGACAAACAACTTGGTCTGGATTCGCTTCATGTGACGGCGGATGAATTGAAAGACAGGTTGGAAAATGCGGTCAGCATGAACAATGAACTCCTAAGTGCTGAAAAGCCGTTAGGTTTAATTTTGAATGCCTGTCTAAATCAGGCTTCAGCTGATAGGGATGCGGTGCGTGGTGAACAGGATGGGGCTACTCTGTTTCGCAGAAAGAAACTAATTAAGAAGTTGGAGAACACGGAACAGGAGAGACAGTTGTGGGCTAGACTTCTGGTGGGTTGGCAGGGGACGGATCACCTTTATGGAAAGGGTTCGGTTACGAAGGCTTCGGACTCATTACACGCCCCGGTTGATCTTTCGGGGGTTTCCTCTGACCGGCCGAAACAGAAGTTTAATCCATCTGTTGCTTCGCTCCCACCCCCATATAATGACACTAATCCCTCTTGCACGGGGCTGTATCCAGTGTTGGATGTTCGGAGGGGCACAGCTGAATGGGATCTTCTGAGGGTTCCTCCTCAGAGTTCTTCTGCTCCACCGGCACAGGAGGATCCCGATTTAATGACGTCATACCCGGCGTCCCCTCTTGGTGTTCGCTCTGTTTCTGATAGTCTTCCTATGGCGGATCGGGTTCAACGTGAAAAACTTTGTTTTTCTAGATATCCTTTGGCGACTTCTTCGGGTGTGGATCAGGTTTCACGTCAGTTCAGCAGCCCTACACCTCCCTTAGCCTCTTCCTCACATGAGGGGGAGCAGGGGGAGGTTCAGTTGAATGTAGATGTGTCACTGGTTGGCCGTCTGGTTGAGGAGTCCCCACCCATTCGGGGAAACTCAGTGTCTTTTGCTCCTGTTTTGAAAGATGATGTGAAGTTTACCTCCGCTCCAATGCAGCTTCGGAGCGGACGTAATCTGTGTGACATGCGGAGAGGGGATGTTAGTCCCTCCTCTCGTGAGATGAGCACACCACGGAGGGGCGGTGCCACCTCTAATGCTGTCACTTTTCAGGAACGACTTTTAAGTTTAGGCAGGAAATCACAGGGGGGTATGGATGATTGGGACACAGACCTTTCAAATAGATCGGTTCATTCTGAGGCTCTGTCAGCACGTTCTGACAGTTCTTCCCATTATGCTATGCCTTTAATAGTTTCCCACCAAGGACAGAGATACAAGCCGTTTTCTTTTGGAGATTTACAGACCCTTATTGAAAAATTACCATCTTTGGTGGACGGTGCTACTCCTTGGTTACATGCATTAGAATCACTGACAGGGGGGTTGACCTTAGCACTGGGGGATTTCAGGGCAATTTTGAGTCGTTCAACAACGACAACAAATTGCCGTGATGTTGAGCTGTCAGCGGGAACTATGAACTGCCCTGATGAGACGCCTCTTACAGCTGTTCTGACTCCTGTGGGTGCGGCCTTGAGGGATATATTTCCCCCTTTGTCGCTGTCACTTATTCCAAAGTTTTTCTGGGATTCCAAAGAACACCCAAAAGTATTTTTAGATAAAGCCATAGATATCTGGAGGCGACAGTCTGGGGTTCATCCAGCTGTTGCTACATTAATGAGGGAACATTTTCGTCAAGCTGTTTTAAATGGTGTCCCTACTTCTGTCGCTGCTTCAATGGGGACAAACCCGGAGTTGAGATCTTGTGACCATGCGAAGTGGGAATTGCATTTGTTGCATAACATGCAGATTTTTCAGGATAAGGAGAAAGAGAAGGAGAGAGAGCAGGAAGATCTTAAGAATCAATTATTGAAACTTCAAATAGGAGAAGCTAAACAGAAAATTAATCTTGCAAAACAGGAACGACAGGAGGTTAGAGCTATGTTGGCAGCTGTTGCACGGGCTCCTCTTCCGGTGTTTCATTCTGGTCCTGGTGTGTCAGCTCCACGTTTTCGGTCTGGTCTTTCGGGGTGGCGTGGGGGCAGACGGGGTAGGCCTGCAGTGTCGGTCGCGCGAGGAAGGGGTGGACGCAGAGACAGGTGTTTCTATTGTGGGGAGGAGGGTCACTGGGTTCAACAGTGCCCTCACTATATATCAGATGGTGCGTTGCCGGACCTGACATCACAACAAACTCCGAATGCTGCATTGCTTCCGCAGCGTCCGGGACAGTTTTCTCAGGCTGGACAGTATTGACACACCCCGGTGAAGAACCTATGTCAGGGAGCTTTGGCAGATCCCCTGATTGATGTGACAGTGGATGGACAAACATTACCATTTTTGGTGGATACAGGGGCAACATATTCCACCATGAATGCTGTCATGCCTTCACATAAACTTTCTGATCAGACAATATCAGTGGTTGGTTTTTCTGGGGTGAAACAGACTCTGCCACTCTCCACGCCTCTGCACACGGCTGTGGGCAGACAGAAAGTGACACATCCTTTTGTATGCTCCCCCTCATCTCCCGTTAATTTATTAGGGAGGGACTTGTTGATTGCTCTGGGGGCGACTATTTTGTGTGGACCTGATGGATTACTTGTCACTTTTCCTGATGGATCGTCTCACGCCTGTTCTCCGGTTTATACCCATGGACAGTTTTTGCTGCAACAAGCTGAGGAGCAACTGGCTGACATATACTGGGGGCGTATACAGCCGGAAAAGACTGACCATGCTGGAATTCTATCTTGTTTTCTGCTTTGGAAGCCCTGGATTCAAGCGCTTGCTCCGTATGGTCCGACCCCTGATCTGCCCCATGTTACTTTGTTTTATGACCGAGACCAGACTGAATGGTTCCAGGAGCAGTTTGAGACACATTTAGCCGGTGTTGACTGGACTGTATTTTCACAGGACATTTATGTGGCACCGGAGGGGGTGGCTGCAGCTGTTGATCTGACTCACGATCAGTCGTTTTGGTATAAAATGCAAGATGAAGCTGTTCCACATATTTCTTTGGCTCTCCATCCTGGCCATCAGGCCAGGGAATTAGGGGGCGTGGTAAAACGCTCCCTGGCAGTTTCAGACTGGCAGGCAACTGTTAATACAGACCTTTTTTTCTCTCCTTCTACAAACACCTACAGAATAAAGTGTTCTGCTGTAGATTCTGTAGTTTTGGAACATCTTCAACTTCCTAGGCACCATGGCAGGGAGTTGACTGATCATCCAACTGCAGCTGCTATGTTGACTTCTCTGCCTGAATGTCTGTGGGCAACAGGTCCTACGGATGTGGGGCTTGTTGATGTCACACCTGTCACTTTTGATTTGCGACCAGGCCCTCCTATTTGGAGGTCTCAGTATCCTCATAAGCAGGCGGCAGAAGAGGGACTAGCGGAAACAATTGGGGGTCTTCTGGAGGCTGGTGTGTTAGAATCTTCCACCTCTTCCTGGAACACTCCTATTTTACCGGTCGAGAAAAAAGGGACGGGTAAATACCGCATGGCACATGATCTCCGGGCGATTAATTCTGTTTTATTGACCCCTACGGTGCCAGTCCCTAATCCTCATGTTGCATTAACTAACCTTGATCCCTCTCAGACTTGGTTTTCCTGTGTGGACCTTGCTAACGCTTTCTTTTGTCTCCCATTGGCTGAGGAATGTCGGGACGTGTTTTCTTTCACCTACGGGGGTCAGCAGCTGAGATATACACGTTTGCCTCAGGGTTTTGCTCTCTCCCCAGGGCTTTTTAATCAGGTTTTGAAACAGCAGTTAGCAGACTGCTCGTTACCAGACGGCGTGACTCTGATTCAGTATGTGGATGACCTCATGCTTGCAGCACAGTCGTTGGAGTCCTGCATTGAGGCCACGCGACGTTTGCTGTCACACCTTGCTGACGGAGGTTTTAAAGTGAGCAGGTCTAAATTGCAAATTGCGAGAAAGCAGGTTTCTTTCTTGGGGCGGACTATCACTGCGACTGGCACTCAGATGTCTGCCAGTCACAAATCTGCTATTCTTGATCACCCTAAACCACACACGGTGAAAGACATGCTGTCCTTTCTTGGTTTGACTGGATATAGTAGGAACTATGTTCCTAACTATACTGGTTTGACAGACCCTTTACGGGCATTAGTCAGGGAGCATGGGACTCGTAAGCTCAACCAGGTTTTGACTTGGACTGTGGAGGCGGAAGATGCTTTTATCTCTCTGAAACAGCAATTGGCTGCTGCTGCCCAGTTGGCTGTCCCAGATTATGCTTCGCCCTTTTATTTGGATGTTTCTGTTACAGAACTGACGGTTAATGCAGTTCTGTTTCAGAAAAAAGGGGGAGACAGGAGAATCCTCCAATATGTCAGCACAATGTTGGATCCGATGGAAAAAAGACATCCGACATGTACAAGACATGCAGCAGGTGTGGGAAAAATGATTCAAAAGACAGCACACATTGTGATGGGTCATCCATTACAGGTTATGACATCACACAGCGTGGTGGCATATGTGAATTCACAACATTTCACATTAACTACATTGAGACAACAAAAACTGAGCAAAATTCTGGAATCACCTAATATAACTTTTGTACATATCGGAGCGAATATGGCTGACAGGATGCAAGATGGACAGCCACACAACTGTGACGAATTAGTACTCAAGGAAGAAAAGATAAGACCGGACCTACAAGCTTCTCCTCTAGAAGGTGAAGATGTGAAAAACTTTTATACAGACGGTTGCTGTTTTAAACATGACACAGACGGTTTGAGAGCAGCATATGCGATAGTGGAAGACTTGGGCAGTGAGTTTCGTGTTTTGAAGGCAGAAAAGCTGCAGGGTGCCCAATCGGCACAGAGGGCAGAAGTAAAAGCAATGGTCGAAGCACTGAAACTGGCTGAGGGAATGAGGGTGAATCTTTACAGTGATTCAGCGTATGTGGCTAGCGCTGTACATGTGGAACTTCCTCAGTGGCTCAGAGCAGGATTTATGACTGCAACACAAAAGCCCATAAAACATGAAACTGAAATGAAAGAATTGGCGGAGGCATTACTGTTACCTCAGTCTGTGGCTGTGATTAAATGCAAGGGACATGATCAGAGCAAGACCAGAGTTGCAGCAGGAAACGCAGCCGCGGATGAGGCCGCTAAGAGGGCAGCGGGATACCTGACATCTCTTGTGATGGTGAGTACTGAATTTGAACAGGTCGAACAAAATCACTTTGAAAAAATTATTTCTCATCAGAAAACCGTGTCACCTGAGGAACGATCAGTCTGGAGAGCAAGAGGTGCCGTCTGCAATGAAGGACTCTGGCGGGGACCAAATGGTAAAGTAATTCTTCCTCCAAATATGAGATTCCAGGTTTTCCAGGAAGCTCACGGACTCGGACATGTGGGTATTGCACAGATGCTAAAAAATCTAGAGCACTGGTGGCATCCATTTTTGAGAGACATGGTCAAGGAATATGTGAAAACATGTGAAATTTGTGGACAACACAACGCAAAACCAACTATTCGGCCACCAGCGGGACATTTCCCTTGTACTACACAACCGGGTAAGGAAATAATTATTGATTTCACAGACATGATAACACCCGTTAGAGGATACAGGTATGTATTAATGTGTGTGGATGCATACTCGGGCTGGCCGGAGGCGTGGCCAGCAAAAAAGGAGGACAGCAAAACTGTCATAAAGTGTCTGATCAATCATTACATTCCGACCCATGGATTTCCAGAGAAGGTGAGATCAAATAACGGCACTCATTTTAGGAACCAAGATCTGCAGAAAGTGGAGCAGCTGCTTGGATTGAAGCATTCTTTCGGTACAGTATATCATCCTGAGTCACAAGGCAAGGTTGAGAGGTTAAACCAAACTATCAAACAAAAATTGGCCAAAGTATGTGCACATACCAAATTAAATTGGGTAGATGCTTTGCCTATTGCTTTGATGTCTGTTCGAATGTCTATTAATCAAACAACAGGGTTCTCTCCATTCGAGCTCCAGACCGGACGGATTTTTCCAGGACCTGGGAGTCGCGTGCCCGGATGGAAAGGTGAACTTGCACATTTATCTCATAAAGATTTCTTTACTGAGTTACAGAGTCTGGCTGCGGAATTTGCAAAATACCAGACGGCACAGGAGCGTCCAGCTTCAGGACCAGTTCCAGGAATCGACTGGGTGCGCCTGAAGGTCATCAAACGGAAGTGGTCTGAACCTCGCTTCACCGGACCACACCGAGTAGTGGAGAGGACGTCCCATGCTGTTCGTCTACAAGGGAAAGGAGACACCTGGTTTCATTGGAGTCAGTGCACAGCAGCCGAGGAGCCACAACGTGCGCTCCGAGACGTACAAGACGAGCTACGACTTCAATCTTCGGACGAGGAGCAACGCCAGGTGCTTCCAGGGGGGAGTGTAGCAGGAATTCCTGCCACAACCACTTCAGGTTCCTGAAATTCAAAGTTCAAAAGGCTCGGACGGGCATAATAATCCTGTTCCGATGTCCTTCCATTGAGGAAGAAGGAGATTTCATACTCTCCTTAAAAACTCACTGTTATATTGGCATAATAATCCAATTTTCAGTGAGCAACGGCTGCGAAGGTGGAAACTTGAGGTTTCCAACCGAGGAGGATCAGGCTACAAGAAGATCCACATTAACTCATTTTATTGCGAGTTTTCGTTTTTGCAAACTTTAAAAGAACTTTCGTCTTTGCGCGTAATTTTTATCATTTTTTGAAGAAGATTTCATATTTTGTTTTTTACAGACTATCAAAGAACATTTGAAAAAAAAAAAAAAAAAAAAAAAAAAAAAAAAAGAAGATATTGTGTAATTCTTTATCTCTGCATGTTTTTGATTTGTGGCGAGTATTTTTAAGTTTCCAGAACACTTTTTAGTTAGTGTTATGTGCATATCTTAGTCTTATTTTTGCATTTTTACATTTTGGGGTGTTATGTGTACTGTGTTTTGGGTTGCATTATGATAATTGAGTTTATGATTTTTTCATAATTGTAGAATGATAAGTGCCTTTCATGTTTAATTTTACCGGTGAAACTTTGCGGTTAAAAGGTGAGTATTAAAATTGTTGAATAACGCAGGATTACAATTGACAGGTTCACATGATGGGGGTCAGCTTAAGATACATGAACTGGGAGTGGAAGTTTTTGCTAGGTGTGTTTCTTGAACTCAATTTGCTGGGAATGTGGGTTTTCGGAGGATCCACGAGTGGACTCATTTCCTCACAGACACTTGATCTCCGACCGAGTTTTGTCGAGTGCGGAGTGTCTTGCGGAAATGCGACTGTTCGTGTGGAGCGTTCTTTGAGACCTCCTGTTGATAAGTGCCTCACTAAGTATCGTGGAATTGAGTTGAACTATACTCTGGGTACTGTAACTAATTACCAAATTGATCTGTGTGAGGTAATTCGTCGCTGCTGGTCGACTCCTCAATCCTGGCAGAAGACATCTGTGTATTTGTGTGGTGATCTGACCTTCCAGCGACATTGTATTACTCAGGAAAATGGGGTTCGACACTTGTGTCCCACTTGGAAATCGGCTTTCAGATGGGTGGGATCAAGTTGGAGTCCACCGTATGCTCATAAATCTGTCACTGAATATGACAAGGTTACCATAAGACGAGGGACTTTAAGACATTCTCCAGCGACGGGTAAAAATCCTTTAGTGCTAACCATTTCCTCGATGCACGATGTTTTCTTTAAACAGTATCCGGCAGATTCAGCTGTTTATTTGGCTCTAGGTGCTTCAGTGGATGATAAAGATCCACTTGGGATTATCAAAATTAATATGGTTAGACCTGAGGGGGAGGAAGACAGGGACATGGAAATTCCTGATCAGCATGCGGCTAAGATTGATTACACAGCAGTTTCACCATTGGACATCATTCAAACAGCGACTGGGTATAGGGAAAAAAATTTATGGCTGAATTGGATGGTTCAAACGGCTAAAGAAACTAATATTGGGAACTGCATTGCATGTGCTACAGCTAGACCTCATTTGTTTACTGAACCTGCCCCATTACACTTGGGAGATAGTTGGGGTTTTAATTGCATGCTGAGGTTAACAACTGAGGCAGATCCCATAAATTGTGATGCGCTTGCCAAAATATATCCACCTATTAATAACTATACTCAGACGGGAACTTTTCTTCCGGTTAAGGGTAAAGGGTTGTATGTGTGTTTTAATTTTACTCATCTTAAGCCCGATTTCAATCTGGGACAGATTTCTAGTGATTGGTGTAATGTTACTTTACCAGCGGCCGGAATCGGGAGTTGGGCAAGAGCTGGACTTTATTATTTTTGTGGGGGTGAAAGATTATATGTGCGTATTCCTCCTAAGACTGTTGGAGTATGTGCTATGACTCGCCTGGCTGTGCCACTTATGGTTGTAGGAGAAAGACTTGATCCTGTAGGACCGGAGCAGGTGCTCACCTTACAGACTCAGAGGCACAAGAGACAGGTGCGTCATACACGTTCTGATACTGCATTTGATTTGACTATTAATTCTCCCACTTATGTAGATGCCATCGGCGTGCCGAGAGGGGTCCCGGATCAATATAAATTGGCGGATCAAATTGCAGCAGGTTTTGAAAATATACCAGTGTTATCAGCTCTTTTTCCTATCACGCCGAATAAAAATGTGGATAGGATAAATTATGTCCATTATAATCTTTTGAGGCTAGCGAATCTAACCAGGGATGCTGTTGGGGGTTTGAAGGAGCAGTTAGCTCCTACTTCTTTAATGACAATTCAAAATCGGATGGCGCTGGACATGCTGTTGGCCGAAAGGGGTGGAGTCTGTTTTATGTTCCAAGAGAGCTGCTGTACTTTCATTCCGAACAATACGGCCCCTGATGGATCTGTCACTCGAGCGTTGGAAGGTTTGAGAATTTTGAGTAACACTATGCATGAACATTCAGGTATTGATGGCGGCTTGGACAGGTGGTTCTCTACTATGTTTGGTAAATGGAAAGGGATTGTTATGTCATTGTTAGTTTCTGTGGCTACGTTTGTGGCCATAATAGTCACGTGCGGATGCTGCTGTGTTCCGTGTATACGCTCGCTTATTATTAGGCTTATTGCAGTTTCAATTGAGAAGGGGAGCAGCGGCCCACCACCGCCACCGCCCTATCAGATGCTCTTTCGGGGAGCTGCTGATGGGGGGGTTGTGGAGCTGGGCGGTTCTATTTGACCAGGGGGAATTGTATTTCATTTAGTATATTACGTAGTTTTAGTTCCTCTATTAGAAGGCATAATCGATTTGTTTGTGAGGTCTGATTTCTATAATTCTCAGACCTCAACAGGGGGAATTGTTAAGGAAATATGGCTATTTTTGATTGTTTAATATAGTTAAGCTAATGCCATGTGCGTTTAAGTAGATCAACATTCCTATTTGGACAAGCTGATGCAAGGTAAACGATCAGAGATAAACATTCTCCTGGCAAGGCTGTAACTTAGAGCAGCCATAAAACACTATGCTCTTGAAAGGCTTTAAATTAGTAGGCCATAAAGAATATCTTCCCCGGCTCACAGGTCAGAGGTTGGGGGTTTCCCAGGAGCTCAGAGTTGCATCTGGAGTTGATCACAACTTAGGAATTTTGGGAACACTTAAGGTTTAATTTCTGATATACCTTTTTAATATTGGTAGCAATAGTGTGTTAGATTAAAGTATATTACCCAAGCTACAAGTACTAATCTAGTAAATCGAATGTATTTGAAAATGTACTAACTATGACAATATCGGAATCAAAAGAGAATGATTTAAATGTTATGTTTTACAGGTTGAAAAAGACTTCTATCTCATTATTGTTTGTGATAAAGCAAAGGGTCAAATCTTTGGAGAAGCTGACTGCAGAGGAGCAAGATAGGTTTTGTGAAAATAACTTATAACTTTAATAACTAAAATGACTCTTGATATTTGTCATTAAAACTCAGGGGAAGGTCTAAGTTTTTTTTCCAAGGTAGCTCTTGGTTGGTCAAAATAGAGGTACGCCCTATTTGCATATATTAACAAAGAGAAACGCCTTCACTAGAAAAAGGGAATGCGCAACAATAAGGATTCAGATAGCTGCCCTGTTCTGCTTTTAAGCAACAGCTGTCTCCAAAGGATCCTTTGTTCTTTTAATTCTTTTGTCTCAGGTAAAGAATGTACTTCTTTGTA
The DNA here is from genome assembly GCF_001444195.1 of Xiphophorus couchianus. Lineage (NCBI taxonomy): Eukaryota > Metazoa > Chordata > Actinopteri > Cyprinodontiformes > Poeciliidae > Xiphophorus > Xiphophorus couchianus. Next base: position 28,867,803 of record NC_040240.1, on the reverse strand, counting down.
CTCTGAAGTTTTCTTGTTAAATTCATACGGTGTTTTCTATTGAATTAAACTCTGTATCTCTGTGACGTCATTGAGCCTCGCCGTCTGTTTTTCCAGCCGTGACGGCATCCGCTCGGGACCCGGCTAACAGGAGGAAAAGAGAGCCATGCTGTTTCCAAAATTTAAGCTAACCTAATAAATTTCCTTCTTTAATAATACCTGCAAATCAGTGACTGGATTCAAATATTAAGAAAGAAACCACACAACGTAGGACTACCACAGTCACACGGTGACTACTGAGCACGGTAAATTCCCTGCAGCACTGATTGGCCAATTAATGTAACGTGATCATCTGCAGCAAGTGACGGCCAAGCGGGGCGTGTCATCACAAATTTACATAATGAGTTGGGTGTGTCTTGACCTCACGTGGTGGAGGCTCCGCCGAACCCCTGAGACCGAAACACCGAACCCCTAGGGTTCGATCGAACCCCGGTTAAAAACCACTGCTTTAACCCAACAAATGTGTACAGAATTCAAACTAATGTGTCAAAAATGTCTTTAAATAAACAACAATAATAATAAACAAGAAACATGATGCTGTGCGAAGCTGAAACTTTTCTGAGACCGAATCACCTAATTACACACATTTTCTTTATCACTAATAAAGAAAAAAGAGGAGAAAACGAGCAAAAGGCAGGCGGTGGGGGAGAGAAGGGTGAAGTGGAGGGACTGCTGAGACGTGGATGTCTCTCTGTCACTGTCGGGTCTTTAGAAGTGCCCATTTTCCAGAACAGGGGTGGTTAAGAACCATGGAAAACAAGATTACTCAACCCGCTCTCATCCAATTAATTACTGGATTGCTGGGGGGAAATAAACTCTCCTTATCTCCCAACGCCATCACTGCGCAACTCTTCACCTCTTCACCAGAGAATATCAGGGAATCCGCATGAAAATCAGCAGGTAAGACGTGGCCTCTATAAGGAACGATCGCTACACACCCAATTAAAACTGTCCAAAATAAATTGGCCTTCTAAGATTAATCTATGCCTTCGTTAGAAATAAAAACATAGAGAGTTAATTAGTTTTGTAAAAAATTCTCGAGAGGATTTCTTGGTTTATCTTTTCAGTGAAGTGCTGTAAGTCTGTGGAAAATTAAGGCTTTCTTCTCTTTTTGCCTCAACATTTCTTTGGCAAAGCAAAGGGGGCAAAAAATAAATAAAATAAACCCCTCCATATTTAAGCTGAAAGCAGTCTTGAAGGTTATAACCTCTTATTTGCTTTTCACTCTGGCACGAAGTTAAAAACAGTCAACAACTATGATACAATAAAAGCCTGAAGCTCTGCCCAAAAACAAATCTGTAGGAGTGTGGGCTGCCCAATCGCAGTCCTGCATCCGGCTCTGTGGGAGTTAAAGGCCGGAGATCTCAATAGCTGCCTGGAACAACAAATCCTGCAATGCGGATGGTGTCTGCCAAGTGAGGATTTACGTATCATCTCTCTTTTCTTTCACCTCTTTCTGATAAACGCCGCAGGAGAACGCGTTAGTTCATCTCTACATAAGGATTTGCGAGCAGAATTCCTCCTGTGATGCCCCCGCCCATCCAATCATCTGCAGCGAGTCAGAGTTCCCCATCAGCACACCTTCCGGCACAACGCTTTCAGCTGCTGCGGCTTACCACAGCGAGGAAAATAAGTGCAGAGAAGAAACAGTCTACGTATTTACAATGGCACATTAAGTACATTCGACAATAGTTGGATAAAAACCTAAAAGTTCAAAATAAACATAAAAAAAAAAACTTGGGAAGGGGCGCAGGGGCAAAGCACAGCCCACATACGGAGGCCTAAGTCTCGTGGTGGTAGTCACAGGTTCGATTCCCGGCCTGGTGACATGTGCCGCATGTCTTCCCCCTCACTCATTACCCTCTTTCCTGTCAAACTACTTTCAAATAAAGGCCACTAGAGCCAACAAAACCTTTGGAAAAAGAGGCCAAAATGGAAGAACGGAAACAGGTCAGGTCAGTGAGGGACAGGAGTATATTTCTAGTTAAAACTGGTTGTATTTTAAATGTGGCTGGTTTCTTTATGTCTGGACTAATAAACAGGATTGCAAGTCAGAAGCCTTTTCTGGTGAAGACTGGTGAAATCTCTAAAAGTTTATGGGAGGAAGTGCTCTGGTCTGAAGAAACCAGAGTGGAAGTTTTGGCTACGAATCAAAATGGTAAGTTTGACATTAAGGAAGTTTTCACAGCTGATAGTCCAGTAGACTGAGTTTGATTGGGGATCAAAGTTGCAACATTTGTTCCATTTTCACCTGCTGTAGTTTTATTTCTCACTGCACTGAGTCAAACGAACCAAACCGTTTGAGCAACCTGGTCCCCCCCTAGCCTGTGGAGGCGCTACACCAAAAACCTCTGAAGAATACATGAGTAAAACTTCCTTCTTTATGAAATGTAAACAAAAATGGAGTGTTGCCAGATTTTAACAGTTGTAGCCATTTTCAATGAGAAAATGTCTCGTTTTCTTTTGCCAAAGACTAAAGAAAACGAGACATTTGTCCCGCTAGCATTAGACTCGTGTTTCTTTCGGTTGTATTTACCCAGAATGCTCTAGCCTGTAGTTCACTTCCTGCTTTTGTTTGCTGGTTGTATCATGGATTCTGTTTCGAGACGCACTAAATTAAATTCCAGGTGATGTTCAACACGTTGACGATAAATGATTGACTCGACTTAATATAGTTGACTTCATGTCAAGAAGCGAAGCCATTTCCTTCGGCCATCATAATCTTTGGCTGGCTTTAACTGAAATTTCTCCAACAGCCTCCGTCGCTGTGGGTTACGTTCAGTCCTGCCTTTTTCAAATTTCAGACTAGCAAACTTTACATTTCCACAGGGCAAAGAGTAACTCATGGAAGAAAATTATAATGCACTCATCAGTGGAGAACGAAGAGAAGGAGCAGAAGCGGAAGCCAATTACCCACATGGGAGGTCGACTGTGGTGAAAAGTGGTCGGCTGTTTTCTGTTCGATAACTACAGCGTGTCATCCCTTTGTGTCAACCAGAATTTTATCAGCCGCCCAGGGCTCGGCAGGAGAAGGCAGCCCTTTGCATGAGCAACAACAACAACCTGCAGCCAGACAGAGCCGCAGGCCCCAGATGGAAATGGGAATTAAAGGAGTCGGGCCACCACAGGGGCAAATGATATGCAGCACATGAGCTGAAAAGAAACGTTGGACTGGGAGATACTTTCACACACGGAGGGATTCATTGCACTCGGCGTGCTACCAGCAGGGAGGAGCACGGAAAAGGAAAATGTTACAGGCATTAAAGAGGTAGGATTAGGATTTTTTTTTTTACCTCCCCTTCACAGTTTTCCTTTCAAGCCTGCAAAGTTACAAAGCTCCAAGTACACAGCAAAAGGAGCTGTGTTTCTTTAATAAAGCGCCACTGTAGACTGTCATGAATACCTTACCCACATGCGAAGGAGGAATCCTGATAACTCAGACAAGAATTGTATTTCTGTTAGATCACTCCATTTCTGTCAACTTCAAATATTCTGTCACCAGTTAGTTAGCTGTTCAGTCACATTTCTTGTAGGATTCACAGTAAAGACTGAAAATGATCAATTGGTTCAAATGCAAACGCAGCCTTCAATCATTTCCTGTATGTGTTTTCAAAGAGCATAAAGCTCAACTTGTGTTTTAAAGAATGTCTGTTCAGCGCCAAACTTTCCAGTTAAGATTTTTATCAAAGTATTTCAGTTTTAAACTAGAGCCCACCAAATGTTATCCTTTAATTTAGGAAACAATTGTTCTGATAATTCTTAAATATTATTCAAATCTTGCCTCTCTATCATTTGTTTTTCTATTTTCTATCATGTACAAGTAACCAAATTAAAAGTGATGGAAGGTGTTATGCTTTTAGAATTGTATTACTCTTGTACAGCAGTGTGGTCACTTAGCCCAAATAGAGGTATATATTTTATTGTTAATTCTATAAAAAAAAGAGATTAACTTAAAAACAACTTCTTAGCCTGAATTGTGAAATAGTTACTTAACTTAGTACAGTGAGGAAGCTATGAAGAACATGCTACAGTGTTGCTAGCAGCTGAAATAGTTAGCTAGGCTAACAGTAAGCCAGCTTACGTTAAGTCCCCAGAGGAAGTGATACGTCCACAGCAACTGGACAGATTCCTCTTTAAGAGAAATATTGGGACTTTTACAGATTACAAAATCTAATGCCACCTGGCGAAAAATATTTTTTTGCTTGACCTGTTTTCTGAGTACTTGTTTAGCAACTGAGTACTCAGAAATAAGTCTGGAATATTCAGGAAATGGCTGGTCTGACATGTGCCAAGATAAAAACAAACAAACAAAAAAAACCTTTACATGTTTCAATTATAAAAAACCTCTTTAGGCAACCACCAAAATCAATATTATAAATCTTTGTCAGTTTGACATTCTTTAAGCACTACTTTGGCTTAGTTGTTTTTTAGCCAACAAATATTATATTTGCTCTTTTTCATTTTGTTTATGCACTCAATCTGTGTAATGGAAAACACAATGGAAACGCTGCCAGTAGTGTGACATTTAAAAATATCAGCCAATGTCACCCATTAGCATATCTAACATTATCAGCGACTGAAACAACACGGCACACAACATCAGATCCTGGTGTATTATTGGACAAGCTAGTTAGTTTTGTATTTACCTATTAAAGGGCAACAGCAGAATAGAAAACAATCCAACAATTCAAGAAAACAATATTGGGTCCCCAAACAATGACAAGTCAGGTGTTTACATGAAATTATTCATTTTCACAGTTTTGTGTCATAGTAAGTAAAAGCTTTGGGAGTGGAGCAATGTGCAGAAACCTTTGAGATAGCAACTACGCCTAAAAGTCTACACCCCTGGTCCCTTAATAAAACACATTCTTTGATATTCTGCAAAATGTAATGGTGACAATAAAAGTGGCAGTTCAGCAACTCTAGAATGCACACTGTTTAGTTTTTCTTCCGGAAAGCTAACGTTTGAAGTGCTCCCTCCCTTCTTACCTTTTTTTCCCACAAAGCTTTAAAAAAAAAAGTCTTGTGAGTCTCCATATTCCCCCTGGACATCAATGCTTAGAACACTTACTAGAGACATTAGCTTGGCCCACACACGCACCACCACGTCAGCTCATGCTTTCTGTAGATGTTAGTTTAGAGGAGCTTGGGGTAACACAGTGAGACAACAAAGTGGGTCCCTTAGTGAGATTATAAGGCATCAAACACTGGAGGAAATACCCCAAGTTAGTGTTGGAAGAAATTTGGTGCTTAGCTGATGTGTAATAGCAGAAAGGCTCTGAGGCGGCTGATTCAGAGAGCAGCTGAGTCAACTGAGTAACGGTTAAGGAGAGAAACTCTTTAGCTGAGCCTGCCTGTCTGTCTAATTACCAGACAGAGTGTCAGCACCAACATCACACTAACTCACAGACTTCTGAGAAAGAGGAGCGGCATCAGCTTCTTCAGTGTATCAGTTCAGACATCATTCAGAAAGGGCAAAATCATTGTTGCTAATTGTCAGAGTGCCGCGCTCCGTTCTCTTTGTTCTGGTTTGCTTTGAGAATAGACTGGTGAGTCCAAACCCCCCCGGGTTTTTAGAGACAAGACAATAGCAAACTCTGCAGATAAGATTTCCAACACTATCATTTGGCTAAGTTTATGAGCTTAGACAAATGAGCATTTGATGGAAAAGAGCAAACCGAAGGTGGCCGGGAATTCTTTTCCGCCAGAGGACGATGGTCTCAGATTTATAGATGCTAATCCTCATGTCACATGAGCAAACACTACTCTGATGTCTCCTGGAGGTTCCTGCTTGATGAGGCAAATGAGACCACATCACCACTTAAAACCAGAGATTAATCATGGAGCCACCAAAACCCCAGACACTTTGCCTCAGAGCTGAGAAATTGTGTCCCGGCAAAGTACGACATTCACCAGGAATTAGTCTGATTCATTACGTGAGTGAATCTTCTCTCTTCATCTGGTTCTAACTTGGCCTGGTTTCTTTTGGAACGACACATTAGTTAGCTTTTAATATGAACAGGCATCTGCATTTCTTTTGCACTTCCTTTTATTATTTTTTTTATTAATGAGACGGCTTTCTTCAAGTGTAGATTCATGAAATAGTTAGGTAATTTCCATTAGTGCCGGAATTCTTCCTGGGTCCATTTCATATTGAAATTAGCTGACACTTGCCTGGTTTCAGAATGTTTTAAGGCCTTCGGTGGCTCAGATAAGGGACATTGTGGTCCCGGTGGGTTCTGCTTATGAGAGGTAATACATCAACACAGTTCAAAAGATTACTGTGACAGCAACACATTTGCATTAAGTGGATGTGGAAATGTGTCCTCGAGATGGCCTACCAAAACCTGAATTATGAGGAGAGAGGGTAGAGGAAGTAAAATGAGAAGAAGAAAGAAAAAGGAAAGAGAATAAGGGCGTAAGAAAAGAGCTGTTAGAAACCATCAACAGAAGAAACAAAAAAAGAAAAGTTAACAGGCAAATTAGATAACTTTAAAAACAAAACAACTACGTGTTTAGGAACAATGAATCAATAGAAATGAAACCTTCAGGGTGGTGCATGGTGTTGCTGCAGAGCAGGCCCACTAAAAGTGGAGGCCAATAGTCCTGAGGGTCGATACCTGATATTTTTAACGCATTGCCTTCCCTGCTTCACTCTGTGCTCAACGTTTTTGGCATGATTGCAGTCAATAAATGTCACACAAATGTTAATAGCAAAAACATTCAAGCTTTAATGGGTCCAACTTTGTCCAGCTGATAGATTTGGAGATGGACGATTTTTGTCATTTTCTGAACATTTTGGTATCGAGCCGATAAATAAAACTGGGCCGATATTAAGAACCAATATTTAAGGAAGTCAGTGTGGTCGTCTTTTTAATGTTGAAATGGTAATGAAATACATATCTAATACATAAATATCAATATCAGTTATTAGCCGTTACAGTAATGTTATTATTGGATATCGAGACCAGCTCAGATTTTCATTTGGGTGCATCCCTTCATTGGACAGAGTGCTGCTTGCAGTTAGCCATGCTAACAGTACTCCCAGCTAATTTAGATGCTAAAGAGAACTCAAAATGTCAACTCTGTAATCACATAGTCTTTATTTGGATGTTTTAGTGAAATGTGACGTCAGTCTGTGTATTTTCATTTCCCTGCCCGTCCAACCTCCAGTCAGCAATCAGTTTATTCAGCCTGCTTATTGCTCTGCTGCCTCTCACCTGCATTCTGCTCCGTCTAAGACCCCTCCAGCTACAGACACCTCGCTGGATAATTGATTGCACTTGAGTGTGTATATTGCCAATAAAAAAAGATACTTGTCCACCTTGGATAGTTTACCCTTTTATTGCTTTTATAAACCAATCATGATCAACAAAAATTTGGCTGATGTTTTGTTGCTAGCCGAAGCGCTGTATTTCAGCTCACGTTTGAATACCTTTCAAAGTTTAGATTTATACAACCACTGGTGAATAGGGTATAAAAAGGGTGTGCAAGAAAGCAGCTTTAATCACAATACAAGCTGCAGGCCACAGCTCTGGGCAGTAAACTTAATCCTATCCACACCAAAGCTATGAAATAATACAGCAGGAATACACTCGCCCATAAATTTATCTGACACCAGCAGAGCTGTTCAAGTTACCAATTTAGACCAACAAGCAAAGATTATACAACTTTACAATTTTTTTATCACCTGTTAACAGAATATTATCAGAGTTCTCCTGAATGTCTTTTCTACCGACTTGCTGAAAAAGTATCAAGACCGCTGACATCTGAGGCAGCATGCACCTAATGGGAACATGTGATGGGAACATGTGCAACCAAGGGTGAATTGCTGTTTGAGACGAGTCACCAGAGCAATGCAACGGGGAGCAGAACCAGCCTTTAATAATCAGAGGGGGCATTAGAGAGCGGCGGCTGACTTGGAGTGTTTGGACCTGAAAGTTGCTGACAGTGCAACACTTTGTTAATGCCAGGTATTAAAAGAGGTCAGGAAAGCACTAAGGGGGATAGACAAAACTAATAAATAATGCAAATCCACTTTCAGCAGAGAGCTCACAGGGGCTCAAAGCGACTCTCATGTTAAGACTCATAAGCTGAGAGTGATACACTAAGTTTTCGAGAAAAATCGGAGTTTTCCAAACTAATCTGGATCACATTTTCGAACCGCTTTTGGCGACATCTTAATCATCTTTAGTTCAAGGGAATGTTCTTTTCTGAAAAAATAAATAAATAAATAAAATAACGGCATGTTTGTTTCTAGAATGAGCATACAGTGAATCCACATATTCGTAGAAGTTAGGGACCACAAAGGCCCCAAATAAAAACACTTATAAAACTGCCTATTTAACAGTAAAAAAAAAAAAACACCAAATATACCAATTATATGCTGTAAAATTGCACACAGTGGAAGCTGTGTTAGCATTACCACACAAGCTAACATCTACAGTCTACATTCCTTGATTTGCTCCTTTCCAAACACCAGCCAATAGTCAAGCAGCTTTGAATGAAATATTTGGAGTTACGTTCCACAAAAGAATCTGTGACCACAAACCAAACAGCAGAAGATAAAAACGGTAAATGGTTTATGCTTGTATAGCACTTAATCAAATCCATAGACAAGCCTGCAGCAAGTAGCAAACACCTAACTGAACAGCTGAGCTCATTATAGGAGCTACTCCTCAGAGCAACGCTGGTAAAAACCTTGTTAAAGGTTCATAGAGGAGCCATGTTGGGATGACTTCCTGAAGGTTGAGTTTCAGAAAGAGCAGAAGTTTTTAAAGTGTTTTTAACACCTCCGAATTCGAGGGGTTAAATTACACAGTAAAATTTTACATATCATATTTGATATGTATATAGCGTTTTTCTAACAACTGAAGTTAACAGTTACTGGACTGTGCTGTAAAACGTTCCTGGAAATGACATAATACTGCCTCTTTAATACAAAGGCAGTGTACACTCTTTTCACCTTTACTATGAGTCAGCTGCACTCTTGCTGCTGACTGTTCAAAATGCACAATTCTCCCTCCTGCAGTACACAATGTGAGGAACTCACAGCCAGGCATGGGAGGTGACGTGGTTGGTTGATGGCTTTTTTATCTTCAGATTTTTTGGTGCCACGTTTTGCTATTTCACTGCTTTTCTTGAGCCGTTATCATTCGGTAGAGAGGATAAGTCAGCACTGCTGATGGAAATGTTCCACATGGAGAATTTTGCTTTTTTGATGAAATAAAAAAAAGAAAAGAAAAACCTTGATCACTGCCTTGAGCCACCAATCATTTCCAGAACACATCACCTTTGGCACACAAGCTACCATTTCCCAGTTGTGATGTTCATCGTGTTTGGTTTCTTGAAGTTTAGATTATCTGCTTAATCATCCAGACGGCTCCTTTTTAAGAAGTTCATAAACAGCAACAGGCAAATTTGAACATTGATTTATGATTATGGTTAGACTGTGTCAGTTAGAAAGATGCTTTCCCGAACAGAAAGCCGTGATAAACGTACCTGACATTAAAAATCGACAGGGCTTTGATTTGCTTGATTAAATGGTGGTAAAACAGTGCATTATGAAAACAAATGGGAAACGTTACACAGAAAATGTAGAAAACCAAGCAAACGAGATAAATAACCTTTCAGTGGCGGAAAAGGCTACTTTGTAAAAAGAGAACGACATATATATTTTAAAAAGGACGAGGGCTGAATTAATGAGCGCTCGTAGCCGGGCAGAAGTATTACTGCATCACCATCACTCACTTACTTAGTGCAAAGATGACTTTTGTGTAATTGACATTAAACTTGATTGATCGTTGACCGTCTCAATCAAATTTTAGTACATTTACCCCCAATCTTTCGGTTGCTGGAGGAAACCAAAAGAATTAGATCAAGCAACCTAAATGAGCTTCCTAGTGGAGAGTGTGACAGGATTCTCCCAGTGAGATCATCGTCTCAGAGCGGACGGTAGAGACGGCCATGATGCCCACACTTCTTCTGATACAGGAGGCGCTCACACATAAGTTATCTTGTTTCGGCTTTACTTCCTTTTTTAAAGTATTTTTTACATACACTCACCAAATATATAGGCACCACATCCACTCAACTGCATGTCAACACAAACAGCAATTGACCAATGAAATGCAAGTCATTCAGTATCCAGAGATGGCGTTGAAGTTCAAGTCAAAGTATCAGAATGAGGATAAAAGGGGAATTACATTCGTCAGAGAGCTTGTTTATGTAAATCTGATTTCCATTAGAATTATTAGAAATATTGGTATCAATCACAATATCACCGATATTGATACTTTATTATTTAGGTTTGATATTTCATCAAACTTCTGACCAAGGGTTTTTGTGGTTTTTTCTTTTGAATTATTTTTGTTCAAACCTTGGACAAAATTTCAATAAAGTTTTTGGTGTCTATAAAATACTCTAACATTTTAACATGATAAAAAAAATTACAAATAGAATTTTTTTTTAACAAATTTGCTTGTATTTTTGCTTTTAAAAAAGTCCAAAAAATTATTTGAGAGCAAATTAAAACAAAATAATTTTTAGGCAGATTTGAGAAACATACACAATACAAAAATAAAATACAATTTCAAAAGGGAAACTGAAACTAAAGTATCGATCTTGGTATCGGTTTGATGCCGACTTAGTATCAATATTATTGATATTTTGGATAAGCACATTTTTGTTGAAATTATTCTCAGTGTTGCAAGGAGATTGCTTAAAGCTGCAGTATGTAATGTTTATAGATAATATGTTTTTGATATTTGTTCTAAATGTCAAATATATTATACTGTCACAACATAGTGATAGTTTTAAGAAATATGTAAAAAAATATATATTTATGTATATATTTTTTTTCTTTAAGTTATATACTGCAGCTTTAACCAGCACAAAAGAGAGAACTCTCCCAGATTTGTTCTTTAGTCAAATAAAAACGAGTTCAGCTGTTTAAGAGTTTGTGTCGCTCTCAGGTGATCCTGGACAAATCCAGCAAAACTAAAACCATCAATCTAAAAAAGAGTAGATGAAAAAGTTATAAAGCTTTCAATTACAGCAATACAAGTAAGAAAAAGTATTATTGTCTGCATTGCCCATACCTACACTGAAGTGCCTTAATGCATTAACTCTGTTGTAAATGTAAAAGTCAAACCTTCGTGTTTCCAGCTGCGTACTTCTTTTAGCTTCAGTGTTTCTGCACTCGCTATTCTGTTTTGATCACTTTCGGTGCTTGTGCTCAAAGCATGATGGGTATCCCAAGAGTTCATTGTGATAAAAGGATTTCTCACAGCTGCACTGAGCTTTCATTTTTTATCTGGCAGCATCTGAAAGAAACAAACCAGCCATCCAAGCATGTGTTCAATCCCATTTGAAAAAAATAAAGAAAGAAAGAAACCTTTCTGGGGACTGTGGGCCCCTGAAGATCACCAGGAAGTGTAATCAGCAATGACCCATGTAAAGCCCGACCGGTCCCAGGGTGTTTGTTAACATACCCAGAAATCCTCAAGGGATCTGTGCTTGGAGGAGTGGAACAAGCAGTGGATATTACTGAATGAGTGATGGAAACGTCGGCCAGCAGTGATTTAGCGCAGCCAGTAGCCGGCTACCATCAGCGCTCACACCTGGACATCAGTGTGTGTGTGTGTGTGGGCGTGTGGGTGTGTGTGTGGGCATGTGTGTGTGCGTAAAGCATTGGTCCACGCCTAAATTAACATAGAAAATGTCAGAACAGATTGGATGGGGGCAACCTGTGTTTGTATATATGACAAAGTTACACAGTGAAGCAGCCAGGGGCCTGCAGCGAGGAAACAAGCTATCAGGACGAGGACTATTGGAAAGGGGACTGTGGTGACCTCAGGGGAAATCTGGTAAAGTAAGCAGATCATGGCGGTAACGCCACGGCAACATTTCCTTCAAATTTCAGCCAGGACTAAAGTAAAGCCCATTACTCCCAGGACACATGAAAGAGGGATTATGGGATTTCAAAAATATTAACCAGCCTGATTTCTTTCAGGTGTTTTTTTTCCAATCAGCATGTTAGAAAGAACTTGGTAAAGATCAGCCACTACCCACAGGATGGTACTAGATAAAGTGACTAGGAAGTACTTCTACTTAAGTACTTGCTGATACTGAGTACCAATACTAATATTACTGAAAGTCAGTAAACCCTTTACAATCAACAACAAATTGTAAAGGGCTTTTTTTTTTTTAAATCTGGAAATGAATTCATTTTATTATTAATAGTTCCACTAATCACACACTCAGGTTTAAATATTCTGCTATTAATTCAATTCAATTCAGTTTATTTGTATAGAGCCAACTCACAACAAATGTCGTCTCAAGACACTTCACAAAAAATAATCATTTTAATTCAATCACACGTACGTTCCAATTGAAACTTTTTTAAATTCTTTGTATGATTAATTGAGCATACTGTACTATCAGAGAAAACTCTTTGCTGAACATAATTTGAGGTCAGTCTGGAAATCCCTCCACACCGCTAACATGTCTCCTCCTCTGCTAACCAGCTGGTTAACGTCACGCTGCCGCTAACCTTCAGCTACCTTCAGTTCAGCGTCTTCTTCCTTTTTGTGTCTTGTGTTCAGTTTATGGTTAGAGCTTCTATGCTAACTAGCTGCTTCCTGCTAAAGAGAGACAAAGCTCTCACCATGCTGGTCCTGTATATGGGAGCACTTTTATAAATACCAACATGGTGTGGGACAGAAACCTGATGCTGGTGCACTCCTGCTAAGGCGAACACAGTTTTACAGTGTCATAAATTGTATACACGCTCACGACTTACAGTATATAGAGCTGCAGTTGTCTAAATTACCAGAATTCGTTTCAAATGAAACATTCAAGTGGACTGAACATGAGAACTGCACAAACATAGAGAATTAATTAATGCAATTTTATTATTATAATTGAAGGGACTGAAAAGGAATATAAATTTAAAATCTTAACCACACGAACAACCTTGAAAAGTCTCCATGTACTCCTGGTGTCAGGCTGTGGAATAATTCAAGTGAGGATCTAAAACAAAGTCCAAATATCAGACAGTTTAAGAAAATGTATAAATATGTGTTAGGAGCACATAATGGATCATCAGCCTATTCATCACAAATTGAGGTGGCGATGATGAGGAAACCACATATTTGTAAAGGTATATTTATATATATCGGTTTGTTGTGGCTCCTTTAGATTTTATTTGCTATTGTGAGATGTATTTTGTTATGCAAAAAGTGGGAAGCTAGGCATTGTTTGCATATTCAGAATAAATAAATAAAAAGACAATTGAACAAATGAAATAAGTAAAAGTCTTGAAGTCACATCTCCTTCATAAGACTCTAACAGGCAGCAGCAGTTTTCAGTTGCTGTTTGTTTGCTTGCTGGCCTTTCTGTGTTAACTTTAATCTTCAACAAAAAACGCTCAACAACTGGGTTCAGATCAGGTGACTGACTTGAATATTGCAGAATATTCCACTTTAACAAACTCCCAAGTCTCTTTGGCTGAGTGTTTTGGGTCCATCTGCATTACATAAATACAGTAGTGGCCCAACAATAACATTATTCTTCTAATGCTTTGTTAGGCTGTGTAAAGAAGATCACTTACCTTGGCAAAAATAAATCTGAAAGCAACATGGCACAAAACAGAACATTAATATGTCTTCCAGAGATGGTGAAATCCTTCACCGGAAACAAAATCCAATTCAAACACACTGGACTCCACACACTTGACCCCAATACACACACACCAACGACACATTTACAGTATTTCAAAGACTTGACACACTTTCCTTCATTTCCTCGTGCAGCAGACAGTGTCCCAATATTCACAATAGCGGTGCATCGGGAACATTTAAAAAGCTTATAATGCATTTAAATAAATGCAAATAAAAAAAGACATAAAAAACATTTTATATATGGGAAAATATGAAAATGGTACAATAACGAAGTTTTCTGTCTTAAGTTCCACAGGGTTACATGGAACAGTGGTTAGCCTAGTTAAATCACAGGTTGATGGCTGCCAGTTGGAAATACCGACATGCTATTCTATGGAATTTTGTTTGGGTGTTCTGGTTTCATGCTTTAGGTCCAAAGCCCCTGCATGCTGGAACTAATGGCCGCTCCAGTTTAAATGTGAGTGTGTGTGCAGCCTGGCTACCTGCCCAGGGTGTACTCCAGCCCTCGCCTGTTGACTGCTGGGATGGACTCCAGCCACCCGTAACCCTCAACTGGATTAAGCAAGTGTAGAAAATGAATGAGTGGCGTTTCATTCGCAATGTAAGGCTTGCGGTCAGCTCACACACACATCTGAGCATATTTACATCTCACCACGAAACCCTTTGACTTCCACAATAGAAGGCAAGTCAGTGTAGGAGAAACCGCCGTCTTAATTTCAAATGCCACGTCTGAAGGTAATCTACAGCTAAATGGATTCCTGTCTGTAAAAGTGACAACAAAGCTAACATTGTGTTTTCCATAGAACCAGCTAATCCCATAAGGCACAGTTTATTTCCCTTAACAACTCATAAGAGGTGAGAAAGATCAAAGTCTCCCTTGAGTCACCTCCAGCAGCCACAACTATTTCCTTGCTGCTCGATCCAGCACAGTATTTTTTTTTCCTTTTTTTTTCTCTTTTCAGCTCACATTTGTAAATTTACCAAGGTGAGCTGGGAAGCAGAGTCCAACCAGGATAAAAATAAGATGCATTATGATGCTTTAAGAAGGAGCAACAGAAAGTTAAGACATTATTTACAAAAGATTCTGTTTTTACGTCCCATAAATAATCAGAAGCATCAATATAGAGCGCAGCATCACTCTGGTCTCATTCGTTGTAAATTCAGATTTTACTGATTAATACAGTCAATATGTTTAAATTCCTCAACACTTAAAATAACCTTCGCTAGTTGCCTGTTTAAGCTCTATGCTATTAAGGTTTAATAAGAGACAAACTAATAGCTGAAAAGTCAAAGAACCATTTGAATCTCAAAACATTTAATTTTACCTGGGGTTTTTAAAGATCCAAAACTACCTGAACTCCAGAAAACATTTTGATTGAGCCTTGCCTGCTGGCCTTTTAGGAAGGAATTATTTTATTGTTAAAGCTGAAAGGATCAATTTAATGTCTACAAGTCCAGAGCTTTATGTGGTTACAGGTGCCTCAGACATCAGCCTGACCCTGACTTAAGATCCAAAACAAGTTGGACATTTTTAAGAAAAACCATAACAAGCTGGATCCCAACCAGAGGTTACACTAGACTTGTTTTATTTTCCGACATTTTGACAGACGTGGTCAAAAAAAAATCTTGGCTTAGTTATGATCTGTCAAAGTGATGGATGGCCTTCAGATTTTTTTCATCACCGTTTAAAAATAAATTAGTTAGCTTAAATAATTAGCTTTCTTATATTAAGCAGGTAGAAGGTGTCCCAATAAAAATAATCATCTTTGCACATGTTGAAATTGTTGTTGGCTTTTATTTTCTACCTGTACAACCAGTATCAGAGGACAAGAACTGGGGCAGTAGAAATGGGTTCATAGCATAACAATAAAAAAAGTTCATATCAGTTGATATTGCTGTATATGACAGTATAGAACAAATCACAATTTATGTCAAACTGGTACTACGAAGTAAGATTTGAAGGCATCAGAATGTCAGCTTTGCAGTCAGCAGGAAGTAAACTATAGTGCAGGGCATTCTGGGTAAATATAATCAAAGAGATGCAACAATCTAGTGCTAGGGGGAGAATTGACTCATGGTCTTTTGTCAAAACAAAAGACAAATCCTACAATTGCTAAAATCTGACGCCACTCAATTTTTGTTTACATTTTGTGAAAAAGGAAGTTGTGTTTTTTATGTTTCCTTCAGTGGTCACTCGCCTGTGGTGCAGCCCCACCACAGGCGAGGAGGGGGAACAGGGTTTTCAAAGTGTTTGGTTGGTTTGACTCAGTGCAGTGTGAAAAAGAACCACAGCAACTGAAAATGAAACAAATGTCAGAACTTTGGTCCCCAGTCTACCAGACTATCAGATGTGAAAATAATCTTAATGTGAAAATCATACGTTGGAACTCATCAAACTTGACTTAACGCTTAAGTGTGGCACATAATTTAGCTGTCCAAGACATAACATTGTTCACGCAAGTTTGTGGTTGTGACTTGCTAAATGCAAAAATGCTAAAAGGAATAACTTGCTTATTCCTGTCTGTTTCAGTGTTTTTGCAATGCCGTACTTGCATTTTTGCAAGTATTTTTGCAAGTATGGCCACACCTAAATTGTATTGACAACAGACACATGAAACACACAAGATGTAAGGATAGGGCCCCAAACAAAGGAGGTGAAGTTTGACCATGATGTCCACAAAGGACCCTATTGAAATGTGAGTTAACCCTTGACCTGTGAGCCGTGTTAAAATCTACCTGGCAGGAGGTCTGCTGTCGGGTTTGGCCAGTTGAAGGTCTTGATCAACTGCCAGTCGAAGTCGTCCTCTTGACCCTGGCGGTATTCACATAACCCAGAGTCCGAGTCCTCGTCGAAGGTGCAGCCAGCTGTAGAGGGAAGCAAACAAAACATATTTATTTCAGTTCAAGATGAAAAACCGAATAAGTGCTGTAATAATCATTTCTCTGTGGCACTGGGTGGCTTCATGCACTGAGGCTATAGTCCTGGGTTCAGGTCTCGGGCCATTTGCTTCATGTCTTCCTCTTCTCTCTCCTCCCTATTTTCCTTCAATGTACTGTTCAGTAAAGACCGTTAAGGTCTCACATAACTTTTAAAAGAAGAAGGAAGGTCTTATTTGCTTGACACTGTCAAGAGAAAACTGAAGAATTTTTACATCACCACAATTACACCTTAACACATCAGTTCCCAGAGAACCTTCCCCACCCTAAGCTATGTTACAGTTAAACGTTAGCGCCAGGTGGTCAGGACACACTGCCTCTACTCATCTCTTTCTTTAAAATCTACTGCCATTTGGTACAGCACGCCCTGTGGTGGGAAAAATGACACGGCAGCCATGGGACATGACTCTAATAACCAGAAATAATGGGCTGCAGCGAAAGAGGGTTTCCAGCTGATGGAGGACAACAGCGGGTCGGCTTTCAACCCATTATCGCACAAACGACAAGGTATTAAAGCCACCCGCCACCAGGTGGAGGAGTAAAACTCTATTTTCTGCTTTAATTAGTAAAAGTACAGCTGCACTCTTGAGAAAATATCCTGAGAGCCAGTCTGTGACCGTTTGCAGGTAAGACTGGTGTGGCTTCATTTTGTTCCACTGCATGCTCCTTTGAGCTTAGTTTGGAAAAGGTTTTCTTCTTCTTCTGTGGTTTTTAGCTGACTCGATTCTTTTAATGTTCAAATCTTAAGAAATGATTCAATAATAGTTTCAGTATTTTTGCTCAACTGATGCACATAATACACAAGAACCAGGAAATTTGCTGAAAAGGCTGCAAATGAATCACTCAATTTCTACGCTATTTTTTTAAAAAAGTTTGGCTTTTGATTATATTTAATGGCAACCCAAATTGGAGCAATTTCACATATTTCAGATACTATCAGTAAAAAGTTCAGCTACATAACTACTCAAGAAATTCTAAGTGGACAGACGCAAAAAAGCAAAAAGCTAGCTAGCTTGCTAGGCTACATCCTTAGGACTTGCTTGTTTTGAGTTGTTTCAGTATTATTGTGTTCCTTAGTTCTCTATATTGATTACATCAGCCTTGTTTCTATTATGCTTTAGTTCAGTCCTTCCTGAATGATTCTAGTTTTTTATGTTTATTTATTCCTTGTGTCTAGTTAAAGATTCATTTTCCTAGCTCCCCTGCTCTCCCTCAGCCATTGTGCCATTTCTCTCTCTCTCTCTCTCTCTCTCTTCCCTCACACATGCAGTGTTTTAGTCAATCAGCCTGGTCTATCGTTCCAGCATTCCAACTCCCAATATTTATTCACCTCTCTCATATTCACAACGGTTACTTCTCTCAGCCTTTGGATCAAATTCCACCACCGATCCTGACGATATCAGCCGCTAGTTACCAGTAACTGAAACTGCCTCACTGAACACAATGAAGATGTCGGCAAATTTCCATGAGATTAAAAAAAAGCAAAATACAATAAGAGATTAATCCCATCCCTTGTCAAAATTTCAGACCTGACATTAACATATTTATAGGACCAAATAATTTTTTTATGATTTTAAGGCATTTTAAGGACTTAATTTTAGAAACATGAATTTAGAACTTTTTAAAAACACTCTGGATTCTGTACTGACTTGCATTGTCTAAGTTATGCATACACTGAGTCTCTGGTTTCCATGGTAGTTCGAGACAGTCTCAAGATTACAAACAATAGCTGATGGAGTTTTATTAAAGCTATCCCAGTGATAAATGACACAGCAATATGTAACGTTATTTAGCAACAATTGTAAATGTTGTTGCTTTTACAGTTTTAGATTTGTTTATTTATTCTTTTTTTTTTTTTACATTAATCCACCTCTGGTATTTTTACTCAAGCTCATCATATCTTCAGAATCTTTAACCAGACAACAGTAAAGTCCAGTGGTGAGATTTAGCAGTTATCACCACTAGATGTGAGTGAATTCAAAATGTTTAATGAGCAGCTTCACGTTATACTACCGCTTCTATATTCAGGAGGAGAATATAGAAGCTGTAATTCAAAATCTATTAGCTTTGAAAGCCCTCTGAAATTAGAAACCGACAACAACATTCCTTGCTGAATACTTTTCAGTCTGACTCCAGGTAGAAAGTGTGATTGGCCAGTTCTGTGAGCAGGACTGATAAATGGGGGATTTAGATTTAGGGGAATTGCTCATTTATAAAACATCAGGTCAGCCTGTCACTGAGGCGCTGAGCAGACCGTTGCTCAGTCTGACCCTGGTTTACAGCGCGGCCCTAGTGGTCAGTCCTGCAGTCCCAGGACCCTCTTCAGCAGCATGTTCTATTAGAACTTGACAGCAAGCAAATTCCATGCCAGTTTCTGTTTAATATTCTAACATGTGGTCTGGTTCCCTCTGTGCTGCTCTTTGGTTTTGTCTACGTTAGACTTTTTCTGTTTCCTCCACTAATAATCCGTGCAGTCAGAGCGCTGCAATACAACACTCGGACTTCTAACAACCACTTTTGACACCGACCCCGGCCCCTCTCCCGTTCGCCTGCAGCCAAAGCAAGTGTTTCCGGCTGTAAGCAGATCAGAGTTCTAATTGCCCCCCCGCGTGACAGTTGCTTGTTGGGATGTGTAGCAGCATATCTGAGGAGGAAAGGGTCGGGTGGCAGAGAGCGGCCCGCGGTGAAGGCCTGCTTTTCATCACCAGCCCTCCAGCAGGTCCATGAAGAAAAGTCTCCATCAGACACGTTCTACTGATTCCCCTCATTAAGGTTCATCCTTCCAAGCCTTCTTTGCTCTTAGCACAACAGTTCCTCTCGGCACACAAATGAGCTTCCCTGGCAGCGAAAGGCGCAAACCCATGTAATTAGAAAAGCCGCGTAGATCCGGCTGAATTTGAATTGGTGTGTGTGTGTGTGTGTGTGTGTGTAGGGGGGGTGCGTGCGTGCGCGTATGTAGTAATGGAGTGGGATGTTTAAATTTGTGTGTGTGCTGTTGTGATGTTTACTTAAAGCTGACTGAAGCTGGTATGAACCTGTCCACGTCTCACAGGCTTAAGCTCAAAGTTTTGAAACAGCACTTTTGCATTCAGTGGTTTTAAATTGGTATAAATTAGTTTTAGTATTGGAGATAGTCCTCAACTTCACCATGCAGAAAGTTTGTCATTTCTAATCTCTAGTTTTAGCAAAGCTATCATTCAACCTTAGTGATCAAAGCAAATTCCAATATCGGTTCAAGAATTTTCAAGTAATGTATCTACAGTGGAACCCCAGTATTAACAGAGGGTCAGGATGATATGCACTAAAATCTGTAATACTAATGCATATAACTGCCAGTTTTAGTGGTTCAAACACCAATTAAATCTCAATATGCATAGATATAGACAATGGAAACACTTGGCCCTACAGAAGATAACAGAGTGGTCAACATAAGGGCATCTAGTGGACTTGTACATTAGCAACCCCAATAATGTAAGAAACCTGGTGGGCAATTATTCAGTTAGAAAAGGTAGATTCACTGAACCATGAATTAATACACGTTTATCTGTCTATGGTCATGTTTTTAAGAATGAGTCGAGGAATACTATCTGTTTTTATGGGTGGGAAGTAATTCCACATCGAGGTGTTTCTGAAGAAATCTCTGGCCCTCATCTACTTTCGTTCTAAATTCTTAAATGGTTCCTCCTTCTGATTTTATGGAAATCAGAATTCAATATCTTGCTTCACAATAATCCATCCTTCAAAGTATTCAAGTACAGGCCGAGTTTGCCAGGAGAGGCCCTGGAAGGAGAACGATGATAAGCATACTAACTGGCATCAAGTTCTCGCATTGGAGTCCAACTCAGATCACCTCCATGCCGCACATGACAGTAACCCACACAGGCAGTCACATCGTAAATACGCAGTGATGAAGTGGGCAGAGAACACAAGCCTCTTATACGGCATTTATCTTGGAGAGGGAGAAATAAATTAGAGGGGCGGACCAGGAGCTGTGGGCTGGCTGAAGAGCCCTTAAACACAAGAAGCAGAGGCGAGAGCCGAGCCAAAGAGGGCGTGGATACTGAGGACAAATCACACGTAGCGCAGAGCATGTAAGACAAAAGGGATTTCTCAGAGAACAAGATTTTTTTTTTCTTCTTCCCTCTAGAGCTGCACTGTATGAAAACACTGAGGGCTGATCAAAGGAGACCAGACTGTAGATGGGCTGTGATTGATCAGACCGCTGTAGTATCGTTCTCAGAGGTCTTAAATCCTCCACGCATAAAAAAGGACTCTCACTGACGATTATTCTTACGAGGATGACAGCGATTACACGGCGTCTCGCAGAGGCACACGGTCGGCTGGCGCGGGGCGGATGCCGGTCTCAAGGACAAACTTCCTCTGCTTATTTGGAGAGAACCAAGTGGGAAAGCTCCTGCTTCCTCTCATGACCCATTGTGACCCATTGTTCATCCAGGAGAACCTATTCATTTTCTCCATTAGCTCTCCTCCAAAGAGCGGAGATGAGGAAAACTGTAGATGTTAGCGCCTGTAGTGGTGACAAAACAGCTTCCACTATGCGAATAAATGCATGGTATATAGGAGTTTTTAGAGGAGTGTCTCAACTATTCCCAGACTTAAGCTGGGAATGACTCCTACAAATACCAGAGCATTCTCATAAACAAAACATACATCATATTTTCAGCAGTTCTCTTATCTCCACCAGCAGCTATAAAACATTAGCTAAACACACTTAGAGAGTATAATTTACAAATGGCAACTGCAGATATTCAAAGGCTAACAGCAGGAAAGGTATGATCTAGAAATTATGTTTCCAAGCACCGTGAAAAAGTAATATTCTGGATCATCAGCGACTTTTCAGGCCACAGTTTGTCTCGGTTGAAACACAAAGAACTGGTACTGGTAGTTAATGTGGTGTAGTGTTGGCAGAGACACTTCAAACACCTGAAGTGACAGATGACAGTGACAGCCTGCCGTGACAGATGATTCTACAAAGTATAGCTAGTTCCCCCATGACGTCACACTTCTTACATCCAGTTATTCTGCCGCCATCTTAGTAGTAAAGAAGCAGGTTTCCACTTCATTGATCACAGGTAAAAGTGGTTGGATATGGTTGGATTCAATCAGGATGTAAAAACATCCATCCATCCATTTTCTAACTCCCTTGTCCTTAGAGGGGTCAGGAGGTGCTGGTGTCCATCTCCAGCTAACGTTCTGGCCGAGAGGTGGGGTCACCCTGGACAGGTCGCCAGTCTGTCGCAGGGCAACACAGAAACAGACAGGACAAACAACCATACACACACACACTCACACTTAACTTTTTGGACTGTGGGAGGAAGCCGGAGTACCTGGAGAGAACCCAGCATGCACAGGGAGAACATGCAAACTCCATGCAGAAAGACCCCAGGCCGGGAATCAAACCCAGGACCTTCTTGCTGCAAGGCAACAGTGTACAGCCGGATGTAAAAACAAAAGTGCTAAAACAGTAAAGAGAAGTTTTCATTACATCAAGATAAACTGTGCTATTAACCATTGAGTGCCAACGGGTGTGGCTGGACAAACACAAGTCGTCTAATACGGCGTGGATGTGATCAGTTTATTCGAGGTAAAGATGTTTTCGAATGTTCCTAAAAATTTGCTTTGTAGGCAAATCTGTAAACTCACAACAGATCCATTTGCACAAACTATGAAATGTAACTATAAAATGTAGATATGCAAATATAAATTTCTTCTTCCTAGCACTTGAACAAAGAATTAAAAAAAATGCTGCTGTACATCAGCACATACTATCACTGCTTATGTAAGCACATTTACAATCACACATTGTAAATAAAACAGTACTTGTTTAAAGTTACATTCCAGTTCACTATTATGAGTCACATAGCAGGTAGCAGAGAAAGAGGCAATAGATTTTCTCATTGATACTCAGGATTTCATCTTGTTATTAATTTTTTTAGTCATTTCTAGCATTTTATTTAAAATGTGCACAATAGAAAGAGCCTTTTGGGACATGAATGAACTTTATGGACTTAAAATGTAGCCACACATGTCGTCACTTATCATAGCCGATCACAACATCATCCTCAATGTACGGCTGTTAGCAAACACGAATGATTTGATTATTTTCATAGGGCGTGCCATTGAACTGGTTCTCCCAAACAACGCTGCTCCAAGCCAACACTGTTAGCCTATCAAGATGGCGCTTTTCCCGCTTAACGTCCGATTCAGGCTTGGTGGAACGATCTGCAGGATCGGTGGGATTGCAAGTTTATCATTTTCCTTCCACTTTACAAACGTGTTTCACTTATCCAAAAATTAAACAAAATACATTAAAATTTATGGAAGGAACTTAACAAAATGCGAACGTGTTCAAGAGATTTTAAGCGGTATGCATTTGAAAACTCAAACGTGAACAAAATGGATTCTCTTGTCGTGTTGATAAAGCAGCCCTCTCTGTTAAGCCGCCTTCCCCGTCGCAGTGAAGCAGAGTTCCTCAGGCGAAGCAGCCCGCATTGAGTAACGAGCGGCGCTCCTCCGCCGGCGCTCCTTTAATCTCCTCCCGGCCCTCAGATAAAGCTGCTCTGTTGGGACAGAGGAGCCTGGATGTTCTGGCGCTTCTCTTGTTTGGCCTGAGATAAAGCTCTGCCGCTGCGTGATTTGCATGAAAGTACGAGGAAGCAATGCATCAGACCTGACAGGTTTACCTACAGAGGTGGGGAACAGGGGGGGCGAGTGGGGAGTGTATGCAGAGGGAGGGCCGGAGGTGGGAAAAGAGCGACACAGTCCAGCAGCTCATCAATACCGAGCCAGCAGGGGAGTCTTCTCCAACACCACTTCTTCATGGACCATTAAAAACAGCCGCTGCACTTTCAGAGGGCTTAGGACTGAGGAGAGCAGCAAATGGAGTTTGATACTTTAGTAAACAAAAGCAGGACTCTTTTCTTTTTTTTTGTCTCCACCAACACAACACAAACAATGCACACACTGACGTCTCCAGATACGATCTTTTACTTTCTGATTTTTTTTTTTAAGAATGTCATACTGCTCAGGCACAATGTTTCTAAAGGTTATGAATAATTTATGAGCAAAAAAACCCCCAATGTTCGGTGCATTAAGGGTTTGCTGTTGACTCTAATTATGAACAAATAAAACTATGTAGACTGCATTTCCAATTCCCACAAACCCCCAGTGAGCGCAATATCTTCATCTTTAAAGCAGTTCTGGCCTTTCTTAATCATAAATTATTTATTTCATTTCTCTTTATGTCGGGGCTTTTCTCCCTTTGCACCAAATCACCAGCAAGTTTTCATCAGCTTCACAAAGGCAAAAAGCAAAACAAAGAACGCTCCTCATTAACCCCATGTCCACAATGTTACGTTTAGCCAAAAAGCTTCATGTTTCCTTCTTAATAAATATAGGATTACTCTACGGATGAGAACACATGAAAAGGCCTAACATTAATTTTTCTTTCACTGCAGCAGCAAAATGTCACACTGAGAAAAAGCAGAAAAATCCAACCGTCCAATCAAATACCCCGAACTAAAACTTTCATGTGAATAAATGATTGTTTTAAACAAAATAACCAGCATCACAATTATCTGTACTGTGTTAATTTATACAATGTAAGCATAACAAAGCCTTTTTAATGTACTCTGGTAACCATTAATCTGTACGACATAACTTGTGATTAACAAGACATAACAACATTTCACCTTTTGTCTTAAGTCCACATTGACCAACGTGTTTCAAAAATGTCACAGCTCAAACCTTTCTGTAGTCACTGAACTCATATTCATAACTTACCAAAATTATTACCGAAAAAAAATCTACATTTGAGAAAAGCAAAAATAATAATAAACAAAGTCTGTCAGACAACTGAAATCAGGGAGCCTGTTACATCTTCATAACATTTGAATTTTGTTGAATTGTTCGTTTCGATGAAGTCAGCTTTATGGCACCCCACACGGGTTTATTAATGCAAAGGATGAATATTTCTAAAAGTTCCTCCTGCCCGCGCCGTCTGGCTGCAGCCTGCTGGGTTCAGACCCACAGCGTTACCCAGAAGTCACTGAGGACTCAGAGAAGCAAATGGGGTTGCAAAAATAAATAAATGATCAAATTCCGTCTAACGGCATGCTGCACTTTTCCCGCCTGCCTTGGGAGCAGGCAGAGAGATTGGCACTGCAGGGCATACACTGTTGTGTGAAATTGTTTCATAGCCGGTTCCCAAAAGTTTCAGTGGCCCTGTGGTTCAGGCCTACCAAGGCCCCTAATTTCCAATACAGTAACGCTGGGCGGTCTCTCCCTATCAGCCAGATGCTAATTGATGACTTGCTGGCCTTTGGGAGGGAAACACCAGATATTCAGTTGTGTTGCTCCAAGTTTTGCTGGAGAGATCAGAGGACGACTTTGTGCTCTGATGAGTAGAACTGGTGTCTGTTTGAATGGGAAACACAAATCTAAGTCTAACTAATTACTCTGAAACTAGATTTTTTTTTTTAGCTGACGAAGAAAATGTTACACTTCCACAAAAAACAGCTCTTGTTTTTGTTGAGTAAATAAAACAAGTGATTTTGTTTTATTTAGGAAAAAGACATTTATTTCTCGCTTTATTTTTCTCCTTTAAACTCCTTTCACTTCCGTTACCATACCTGAGATCTAGTATCATCTGATATCGATCTGATACAGAAAAATTGACTTAAAATATTTCCTTTTTAAGCACAGAGAGAAATGTACCGAATTACTAATTTATTTGATAACTCTGCACCAGTTCAGCACACCTTAAATCCACCAATAGCTTCGTAAGCTTGGTCAAACATGTAAAAACCAAAACGTTGATTTGATGAAAGTTGATGAAATTAGGAGAAAACAGCCGATGCAAAATAATAATAAAGAAAATGAAACTGACTAAAACAATAGTTTGACTGGTCAAACATGTGAAAATAAACTGTAACAAAATTTCTTTCAAATGGTTCAGAAAGTGCAATTAGGAATTCTAAATATAATGTAAAATAAATAATAAAGCATAACGGTGCATAGAATTAGGCTGAATAGATCTGCCCTTACTGATTGACACACTGTTGCCAATACCCGATGTAGAATTTTTTCCAATATCAGGACCGATACAAACATTAATATCGGATTAGTGCATCTCTAGTTTTAAGTGTTTTTAGGGTCTCAAGTATTAATGGATTTCAGCTATTTGTGGGTGGTTGTGGTTCCTAACCCTAACACTAGGGGTCCTCTCACTGGATAGTTAAAAACTCGTACGTGCATTCTTGTACACATTCTACTTATTTTTGACTTCAGAAAGAACTACTGACGTTTATCTCCGCCATCCCTACATGTCCAAGCAGAAACCTTATAGAAATTCTCCGACGTGAATTTATTTATGAGTCACAAAGCAGACGCCTCGGACCGCTTCGGTTTACAGCCGACCATCATTCCTCATTTAATCTCTCCGTTTCCTCCGACGCTCCAGAGACTCGTCCATTACGGAGCTCAATCTCCGGCTATCTGAGGCTTCGCCCTGAAAACCTATCAGAACCGCTTAGTCTGCTTATGCCGTTGTTCAACATGTCACACGGAGAGAGGCTCATGAATGGAGGTTGATGAATTAGAAATTGCACTAATTAAGAAGACAATAGGCTTTCAAACGCACCTACAGTACATTACAGTCCACAGCCTCCTCATTCACATTCACACAGAAACACATTTTCACATGCAGCTGCTGTTACGTCTGAAAGTTTCATTTAAGATGCTGGAGGAAACATTTTCCCCTTCATGTAAAAAGCTTCTTTAAGTGATTGTGTCAGGCCTCTCTCTTCGCCAGATAACAGGAGTGACCTAAATGCTTCATTTCAAAGCTGCATGTTCCTTTGTGCTGGCTATGCTACACATTAATGTCGAAATGACTGCCATCTATATGCCCAGATCTGTCCATTAGAGGCAACATTTGTGTGAATGGGTTATAAAACTGTGGTAATTTCAGTGGCAGCTCCTCCACCAGCAGTCGAGCAAACTTAATGACAGACGCTCCAAAAATAGCTTCCATACAGCCACTGCATGCTGCTGCTGTGCTTATGCTAATGGCACACGCAGATTTATGCATGATTGCATGATGTTGCAAAAAATAAAAAATTGTTTTTTTTTTTTAAATGACTCGACTGCTTTGATGTTGATTTCCATACAATCAAATTGTAGCAATAAATGCCTCGGTCCCACCGCCCACAGAAACGTGGCACCACAGATGCAGAAAATGTGAGGAATATTATTCGGCGGATGGTTTCTTTTAGGATTTGTTTCCACGTACTGTACGCAAAAATGAACGAACCAGAGAGGGAAAGCTTGTTCAGCGTACAGAGCGATGGAATGCAGAGAATCAAAGGGACGGTTTGGAGTTCCCTCTGCTCGCCTCAGAGACGCGGCGTCCCCCGCATGAGGCAGCCGCATCGCAGAGGCAGGGCTGCCACTGAACGCTTCTTCTGCTGTTACACTGCAGAGAGGCTCACAGTCAGACTGGAGAGTTCAGATCCCCCCCACAACAAGGTATCTGCCACATCAGATACCAGCACAGAAGGAAATTCTGAACATGTTGCTGCATTTTGCTTTGACCAAGACTTTAACCATTTGTTTTGTTTTTTACTTTTGAAGCTCCATTTCCCCTGGGATAAGTTTCCAACAGCAAAATAAAAACTCCTAAGTAATTCAGGCTACATTCAGACAGCAGGTCTTCATGCTTAATTCCTATCTTTTGCTGAAATCTGATCTTTTTTTATTATTTTTATTGTGTGTGCGTGGTCATTCATATTACTAATTAAATGTGTCCTTCTGTGTGAATGGTTTCTGACCCCAGAGAAGAAGAATGAAGGCGTCACACGGCAGCGCACCGTCACAAAACCACAGCCGGTTTTGGAAGATGACTTTAGAAAAGTTCTCAAAGCAGACGGGAATGAAATGACAAACTACAAAAGCACAAAGTAGCCAAATGCAAAGTCTTGGATATTATATTATCATTTATTTAAAAAAAAGACTTTTCCCTACATTTAGTTTGGCTCAGAGACCTTTGTTTGGGGCAGAACGGAGACGCCTGGGGAAAAAGGATTTAGATTTTGGTTCAAATGGGTTAGAACTTAGAATGTTGAAAGACGAGGAAGTCTCAGCTGAACATGGCGCTGTACTCTCACATTCCACTTTCGTTACCAATCAATGCATGATGACCTTTCAAAGTGGGGGCTGGCTAAGCCACAGCTGCAACTAATAACCATCTCAATTAGCATTGATTCCATTATTCCATGCATTACCATGGAATAATAATACGTGGACTTTGCTCTGCACAGTTCATTAGCAGAAAAACTTCTTATTTAAGCAACTCTTTGCATTAATAGTTCTGGCCTGGCGCAACTAGTGTTTATAACAGTAACAAGTTTCACAACTGCTGGCAGCTGCCAGTGAACCAGCTGCAGACTTTTAGAGCTGCTTGATGAATTTGCCACTTTTAGGCCTGATGGTCAAAGAAACCTTCCAGTCTATGAATGCAGGAAGGAAAGCCAGGCTCACCTATTTCCACTTTATTAAGTGCTACAATTTAACTACTTGCAAATGATTTTTGTATTCCAGATTAAGGATTATGGGTAGGTTTCAGTTAGTGATGCATAAGTCCTCTCTGCCTGATTAGGTTTAACGTCAGACGACATCAACTTCTGTTGATTCAAGAAACAAAGAAACACCTCAAACCGACTGACCTTGGAAAGCTTTGGGTTGAGGATTGGAGCAGCCATGTGAATATTTGTGACAGGAAATAAGCTCAGGGTGGCGCGGCCTTTAAACACAGCTGGATGCTTGGTGAAACAAAGGCAATTCCAATTTAGCACTTGCTCTATCTTGACAATGTGAGGTTTCTAATAAAAGGATACAGAAATATTGGATGCCTCTCCATCTAAAAACATTCCAGCAGTGGGTGAGAGATCTTATCGGATTTGTTATTTCCAAGCATCAGCACTGCTACAGGAAGTTGTTTGAAATCCAGTAATGCATTGTCTCAACACACATCACCATAACTGATCCAAAACGTGTCACTGACCAGACATAATATGTCTGATGTACCACGTCTCAAATTGGTTGTTCAACCAGCGGCAAAAAGCTTCTGTCGTCACTTCCTGGACCTCTCGAGGTGAATCGGCCATTTTATGTCTGTGACATAAAGGTATAACAGCAGCTGGTCGACTTCAACGCCCCGTGCTGCTTTTCTCCTTTTCAAAAGACATCCTGAGAGAGAAAGAGGAAAGGCTTTATTTGTTAGTTCTCAGTTTGAAGAGGCTAATGACAGTGCTGGTCAAAGGCACCTCCACACTTTGACAAGTGAACTGGGAGAGTCAGGGATCAAAGTATATTTTTGTGGGAAATCAAGTCAGAGCTGAAGTGACCAACATTTAAGAAGCTCTTCACATGCCGGCCAAACAGTTAGTTTTTACAAGCAAATAGATGATCAAACTTTATTTAGCTATTAGGAGTCATTTTAAAGGTTAGAAGGGGTTTCCGTAGAAACCCCCACAAGTTTCTAAATCACAGACTACTTATTGTTAAACGTGGGGCTATACGTTTTTTTTTGTTTGTTTTAATTTGCCATGCAGTTAATTGATTAATTGCGACAGGCTTCCTCGGCGGCTTTATCCTGCCACGTTTAATGTACGGAGCACCTATAGAGTCAAAAAGTTAAGAAGAAAACAAAAACATGTTGCTACGGTAATGTGAAGAAACAATCAAACGAAAAAAAGAAATAGATAAAACCGGCAAGCACTCCTTTGCACTCAAACAAAATACTAAAGTGGCATAAGCGGGGGGCTGTGACCATGGCGATGAGAGGCCCTTTCTGAGACAGATAAGTCCTCTTTAGAGACGTTCCCCAGTCTTCTGCTGCGACTTAATTAGAACACACAGCTCCACTCTCACTCCAACAAGGAGAGAAGAGACGGCTTTGATTTGGATACCCTGTGGAACGCTCCATCCTCTCCTTCCGGTGGAATCATTTACGCCCGACTCTAAGCAGTTTTGTCATCTTCCGCTCTAGCTTTTGACTCCTTTTGTTCGCCTGCTTCCTTACCAGAACCTACCCCCCTCCCGCTACCCCCCTCCCCCAGTGCTTGGCTGAGGATCCGCTGAGCATCTGTCTGATTAGAAGGAGAAGGTTATAACACTCAGCTGCACATTTCAGAACGCAAGAAACGTAAAAAAGAAAACGGTCTTCAGTAACAGGAGGATTAACACAACATTATGAGGGGCTCTCCTTCTACAAGCTTGTACATTTCTATGAGCTCTTGAATTAAGAAGCTTAGTCATAAAAGTGTCGTCTATTATTATTAATATTATTATGATTACAAAGTAACTACTGAAGCATCTGTAAAATATCCAGATGTCCAAAATGCACACTTAGTTGCTTTCCAGTGTTTTTCAGTAAGCTTTTTTACTTGCTTAATTTGGCCAAATTTACATATTGTGTGTAGTTATAAGAGTGTAAAGTAAAAAAAAATAAAAAAACACAAATTTTAGTACCACCATATTATCATTAGTGGGCACATAAAGCATGAAATTTCCATATTTGTGCTTTTTATCACTACTCAGTCGGTGCATAATCATAAAAAGCTGTTGAGGTGAGATGGAACAAATGTTTATTCAAGATGGTATTAGAGAGGATGGAGGGTTTGCTCAAATATATATATATATAAATATAAATAAATCATCAGATTCATGGAATGGTTTAAAAAGAAAGACCTATTTACTTTTTGTTAGCTAAAATTAGCAGATAAAAACTAGAAGTCAAATCAAACAAAAAAAGTCATATCAAAGAGAAGAGCATCATAAAGTATTTATATGATTGTAGATTAAAAAAGTGTACATGTCGGAGCAAATTTCTCCCCCCAAAAAACTGAATTTATATATTAATTTCACATATTTTCAAGAAAAAACTCTTCCTGATGTTGACAAGTTGTAAATTTGAAAGAAAACAAATGTAAGGCATAAATTTACAGTATTTAAACTAAGAAACAACAAAAATAAATACAACTTGGAAATGTCCTTATATTATGAAGTCAGACATTTGTTATAAAATATGCCAGAAGTCCTCTAAAACTGAAGTGGTGAGTTTATTAGATGCACATCTGGATGTTATTCAGAGCGTAAAGGGGAACCCCACAGCTCTTTTCCTGTTTCAGAACAACATCTACCGGCTAACGGCTCGCTAAGAGCGCCTAACATGGGATCTGGAAAACAGAGACAGTGAGACAGAAGTTGCAACGAGGTTGCATCAAGTCTACACCTCGGATCATCGTAGCCCAAGTTCTGATGGAGAAAAACCCGAATCAACCACTTACACTTCAGGAAATATCCAGATGTGCAGCTTATAAATTTCATCACCTCCAAACTAGAAGATTTCTAGAAGTTTGTTTCAAATAAATTCGTGATCTCTGAAAGATTTCTTTTTTTGTTTTGTTTTCTAACAAATGTTTACAAAATTGTTGTTTACATTTTGCAACAAAGGAAGTTGTGCTTTGTGCCTTTTTCAGAGGTTTTCTTGTTTATTTCAGTGGTTCCTTGTGCAGCGCCACCACAGGCGAGGAGGGGAACAGTTTTTTTTAAGAGTTTCGTTTGTTTGACACAGTGCAGTGAGAAAGAGAACCACCAAAACTGGAAATGGAATAGGTTTTACAACTTCAATCAAACCAGGTCTACCGGACTACTAGGTGCAAATATACCCTTAAAAGGGTACGAGATTTCTCAAACCTGCGTGAAAGAAACAAGGCAACACTCCAAGTTTGTTTTTGATGAGAGAATAACGTTATAGCATGATGGAAAACTTTTAAAAAAGTCGGTTTTAAATAACACCGCCCCTTTAAAGTTTTTTCTGACCTTCATAATATTTATCAGAAAAAGCAACACAGCCCGTCATGTGGTTGTGTTTGCTATATTGGTTTATTTTTTCTGAATAATCAACCACTATCCAGGCTGCCGGAACAATCTATGATGGAGAATGTCTCCCAGAGGCTCTGCTTTACCACTCAGGTCATTTTTACAACCTGAGGCCAGCAGGACCTGCCCCCTCCGTGGATTATAACTTCCTTCATAAGGCAGTATAAGCTGATTATTAGGTGCTTAGACGTGATTACACCGATGTACAGATCTGATATGTGGACCTTTTGGATCACTGGGGAAGACTTTTAAGACTTCTGAGCAAAGGTGAAGAATTACAAGCGCTGGGAATTGACATTAATCGCAGTGAATGTGCTGACCGCCAACATGGCCATCTGGACTGAGTTATAAGGCAACTGGGACTCTGGAAAAGGTTAACTACAGCCTCAGTGAGCGTTTGCACATCTCTCTGTGTATGAGCAACAACGTTGGCTTGTAAAAGTCTATGTGTCCATCTACTGAGCACTGAGCAAGGAATGAAGGATCACAATGTAGTAATATCAATTTAAAAGGGCAGTGTTATTTAAAATCAACGTTTTTAAGCTTTACATCTTGTTATAATGTTATCCCCTCAACAAAAAAGAATCTGGAGTGTTCCCTTGATTCTTTCATGCATGTTTGAGAAATCCTTTAATCTCTGTGGCAACCATTCAGCTGTGCAAAACACCTGGATAGACCTAGCCCCGCTTTCGAGACACAGCTCCTCCTCTGAGCTGCAGTTTCCAAGCTCCCACCTCAGCCCTCCTCCACTCAGCTCCTTCAGACTAGCTGGCAGCAGTTAGCAAACACCTGGTGGAACTGTACATCTGCTGAGCTCATTATAGGAGCTACTTCTCAGAGCAACGCTGGCAAAAACGCTTGTTAAGAGTTAATAGAGGAGCCATGTTGTGATGACTTCCTGAAGGCGGAGTTTCAGAAAGAGCAGAAGTTTTTAAAGAGACAGAGAACCAATTTCAAGATGTTAAATTATGATGTGTAATTCCGTTTAAGTCATATTTGATATATATAGTTTTTTTTATAGCAACTGAAGGTAACAGAGTTACTTGATCGTGCTGTAAACTGTCTCTGGAAAACACATAATACCGCCTTGTTACGCCCCAGTTGGGATAATATTCCAAAGCTCCCGATCCATCACTCAGACCAGAACCTTAAACTGACCTGACAGCTCAACGTCATTTAATATTCACACTCTCAAACAGCTGACATTATTTTACAGGAGGCAGCATCCTGGCCTGGTCGCAGCACAAGCGCATCAATTTGTTCGTCAGTTAGAGCCGCTTGGCATTTGAAACAGAGAAGAGATCCATACAGCCAGAGCCCAGAGGAGAGCAAAGCACAGAGAAAGTGAGTGGAAGCCAGAGGTACTCTTCAATCGGGACACGTTCACAGTCAAAGTGTGGCCGGTACTGTTTGTGTTTGTGTTTGTGAGGCTTGGGTGTAAGATGGACAACACGCAAAGTTCAAAGTTTCAGTAAAAAGGTTTGGACAGTGGTAAGACCCAAAAAAACTATTTATTTTTCCTGATGCTGCTGTGCTTCTGTGTCCACTGCAAGATGCTGTGTCCTCTCAAGGTGAGGAATCAGGCATGTGGCCAGCAGTCGGCCCACTGCAGGCGCTTCAAGAAAATATATCATGAGCAGAATGCCGTCCACCGCCTTACCCGAGTGTGTCACCAGGGAGGGGACAGAGTCTGACCTGCCATTACACATCCTCCACCTTAAGGTCAAGGTGGGTTTGGAGTTGTTTGTGTGACCCAGAGGAGAAAATCACACAAAGCACAGAGAGAGCTGTTGATGTGTAAGAACTCTGCAATGCACAAAGACAGGAAATGTGCAGAGGACAGAGCGACCAAGCAGAACTGAAGGTTTCAGCTTAACTGACTTTATTTATGCACTATGTCTTCAAACAGGAAATTTATTGAAAAAAATAGCCTTTTTTTAAGGTGTTGCTGACTGTAGTGGCCTCTATTTGATAGAGGGAGGAAGGCCGGGACTCGAACCTGTGACGTCTGTGTCGAGGACTAAGGCCTCCATACATGGGTGGTGCTTATCCCCTGCTCCTCCATAGCAACCCAAAATTGCCATATTTTGATATTATTTTTAAAATAATGCAATGTCACATGTATTTTTATGTAATGAATAACATTAGTGTTTTAACAAATATTCAAACAAGTTGGTGATTAAATCTGCGTATTATATTATATTGCTAAGTCTGAACCGCAAATTGAGTTTGCTGACTTCACCTGTTGAAGTTCATGTTGACATTAGCAAAATGTACCATGTTAGTCTTTGTAAATGTGGTTTGCATAAGTTGCAGTTAGATAAAGATCTTCAATGAATTTATGCAAAAATAAAACTCTGTTTGGATCAGATTACTGTTCACATTTCTGTGTGTGAGATCAAATAGGGTTTAATAGAATTTAAAAGTAAGTTAAGCATTGCTACAGATATTGTTGATTAATTATTCATTGTTATTAGCTGGGCTTCACACCCTGACACCATCATTAAAACACACA
This sequence comes from Xiphophorus couchianus, assembly GCF_001444195.1. Lineage (NCBI taxonomy): Eukaryota > Metazoa > Chordata > Actinopteri > Cyprinodontiformes > Poeciliidae > Xiphophorus > Xiphophorus couchianus. The sequence goes on along the minus strand of NC_040240.1, from coordinate 28,833,666 downwards.
TCATTCACTAGGGATCATTCAAATATGACAGATGGCAGATTTAACACAGCATAAAAATTAATTTCAGTTCATAACCAATATTGAAAAATTCATAAAATATTCAAAAATGTACCAATTCAGTTATAAACATGTTAGTCCTAAAAAGCTACAGTTCCGCTTCATTAGTGTTAATGGTAGAGTTTTCTTCTCTTATTGCTCTGTAAGAAAGTAAAGAGTGAAGAATTTGAAAGTATCCTTCAACTGCATGTCTGGTGACGCATCGACATGAATTTAAATAGATTTTCTGGTAACACTTTTAATGCAAAGTTGACACTTTTAGTGAACTTTTAATACAGGTTTTAATGAAACTTTGCATTAAAAGTATAATTATTTACCAAATGACACTTCATGACAACAGTCGTAAACATTCATAAAGACTCCTTCATGTTTATGACAGTGTCATGTCAGTCTTATTTACGCCCCGTCAAATAAAGCGTTACCATTTTTTTAAAACTGAATAAACAAACAACAACAACAACAAAAACGTGAACTATGGAATTTTAAAATGTTCCATGTTGAGAATAGTAGTGAAGCTAATAACCTGTCATGGACTTCTAGCCAGTCAAGATATGCAGTATATGCTAGTCATGTAACAATTCATTGCTAACTGGTCAGAGAGCTTTCTTCTGCATCAACTGAAGTTTATCCAAGTCTTTCCTGCTTTTTGCATTTGCCCACATTATGTAAAAATTATCCAGCTGAGAGAAGTTGCCATTTACAGTTTGTTCTAAACGCAGCATCAGTATTTCAAAAAAAGATTTCGTTGAGTATTTTCCCTGGAGTGCACGCCACCCCTAGTGGAGGAAACAAATCCTCTCATTTCTCTACCGCATTCTTCCATCACACAAGTAATAAAAAGGTCGTTTCTGAAGTGGAAGGCAGAAAAACAGCAGCAGCTGCATGAGGATGGAGGCGTTTACCTCTCAGATGTTTGGACTGCTGTCGTTTAGGTTTTGGATATCCACGGCGGACGCGGCCTTTCGTGATCCGCGTGAAGAAACGGAGGAACGAGGGAGCGCAGGAATGGCTTCTGATCGCTCAGACAACGCCCCACTGAGTCTCTGAAACGTCTCCAATAAACTCCATTTACTCTCGACAATTATCTGGAAGATCCCCACAGAGCAGAGCAGCGATGAGGAGAACCAGACCTGACCCTCTCCAAGTCAAACAAAGTCTAGACCGACCCTAAAGGTTTCATCACCTGCAGCTCATCAGAACAGAAGCAGAAAGTGGAGAGAAAAAAAAAAGCCAGAGCGAAGAAGGATGAGTGATGAAACCGGAGATGTTTGTCATGCAACGCGCTGCCACATCTTTGTGTGCTAAAGGTAATTTACTCTAAAATGGAGCAGCAGGTGTTGAGATTTAGAGGCTACACAATTTGAGCATGTAGGGCCGTGAAGGGAGGCAACGGGGATTTTTTGATGTGCTTCACTCTGATGTTTGTGGGGAGCCTGCATTTAGAAAAACACAGTGTGACAGATGGTATACCACACACACACACACACACACACACACACACACACACACACCGCTACACCCACGCATTCCTGCACTGCGTGCCAATAAAGGGAGAAGTAATACCACTCAGTGATTCAGGTGCACACTTCTGACAAAGAGACGGGTTTGTTGCAGCAAATCCTTCATCGGTGTGCAAAAATAGAAATACTGGCAAATAAATAGTCAATAATTACAGTATTTTTTAAGGGAACAACTGTTTACTTGTATAAAAAAAAATGAGACTGGAGTGAAAAAATAGGTTATGTTATGCAAGTTATGCTTCAACCAGAGTGAGGTTCTAACGTATCAAACACATGATCAGTTCTATCAGTTTCTTTGTAAAACACGCCACACCTACACACGCGTGCACACACAAGTATAGTTATATGTATATATGGAAACCCGTTAGATCAGGTGAAACAGAGCAGGTAATGTTTTGAGTGAAGTTTACTGGTGAGAGAAACTGAAAGTATAAACCATTCAACATCCCATGTTCTCAACCAAAAAAGCATTTTGCATGAGAGGAGAAACCTTTTCAAGAACCATTAGCAGAACTTCACTTCCCTTCTGCTGAAGCACTGAGGATTAAAACTACTAATTCTTCTCTATCTTGAACTGGAAGTTGTGCTTTTCTTTTTTTATTATTAAAATCAGCAGTTTATGTCATATCTGACAGGTGGCCCAGCATCCTCTGGTTATTGTAAAGTCAAGTATAGAGATGGCCACTGTAACCCTGGCAACAAATCATAGCCTTGATAAATCTGCTAGCACTTGTACTTGACCTAATGTGAGAGTGTTTAATGGGACCGAGTGGATTCTACACTCAATTTATGGATATTCTATAGAGGCTGAGTCTGAAGGTGGGGCATGGTGCCCATTCTGCCTCCTAAATACAGACATTACATCGGCAGTTCACAGTGACAGTTTAAAAGACCAACACCCTGCTGCTGCCGGCGCTGTGTGACAGGTGAAATAAAGATTGAGGTCATTTTATTAGACCGAGCTTCTTTTTGGCATCAGATCCCACCGTCTCACATCGAGCAGAAAAGCATCTGAGACATTAGCTCTGAGCTGCTGCGTTGCGTCCTCTGTCATTGGTAAGACTTGTAAACAAGAAGAAGGAAAACAAAGAGGTCAAATTTGCCCATTAGTCAACCCGCACCGTCAATTTTGTACACACACTTTGTTGTATTCCTTTCTTCTTTCATCTCATGCCATTAAAACTATTTGTGTCCATAACTTACCATGTTGTTTTTCTTTCTGGCTGCAAATTGTAATAAATTTAAGAGATAAATAGTTCTAGAATCAAAAAAAAAGGTAAACGTTTTTTTTTGAAGACCCTATGTGGACCCGTTGATTTCTCCTCAGTGAACACACTCCTGTCATAAAGACAATGTTTAATCTTGTTTCAAGCCATTCAAGTCAAACCAGAACAAAGGGTTAGCTTGGGATTGTTGAAGATTTTCAGGGTGAGAACGGTTCTGTTTAGAGATTAAGAGCTGTTACCGTCTATGCTAGATCAAGTACTTCCTTTAATAAATCCTCTTTAGTTCATCACTGAAGCTAAATGCTAGCAGAAGAGGAACCGACCCTAAAGCCGACCTCTGCCACCTCAAACCAAAGCTAACCTCAAAAACTTCATGGCCGATTTACACCACTCCTAAACTGGAAACAGAATGTTTTTTTCCAGGCTGATAGACTTTCTAACAGGTAGGCAAGGAAGTAAAAATATACTAAATAGCATTGAGTTGAATCACTATGACATGTGTACTTTTCACACGGCTTCACTGTTAACCTTACCAGAATAACTGGCCTGACACATCCTAACTCAACTTCCTTTACAATTTTTGTTAATGTGACAATGGTCTTAAATTCATATTCAAATTAAAAAACACTTTATTGATTATACAGGGAAATTAAATGTTGTTGTAACTCATTAATTAAAATTCTTCAAAGATTTATTATGGATGGTGATGGCTGTTGGCAGGAAAGATCTCTTGTAGCAGTCTGTATTACAGTGAATCAGGAGGAGCCTCTGACTGAAGATTGTACGACAGGCTCATGAAGAGGATGAATAATTTCCTTGATTTTAGGAAGAATCCTTCTTTGCACCGTCATCTCCAGAGGTTCCACAGTAACAGAACCAGAACAGAACCAGAACCAGTCTTCTATATCAGGTTGTTTTCAGGTCCCTGGTTCTGATGCTGCTGCCCCAACAGGTAACAGAAAAGATGTCAGAGATAGAAGATATGCAACATCTTGCTGCAAACCTTGAAGAATCTTATGTCCCTTTGCTTTGTCCCAGTCTGTTGTGTCCCTTTTATCATGAAAACAATAAATCTGAATTTTTTTCATAGTAAGAAATCTATCACCATAAATGACAAAACAATTCATAAACAATTCAATAAGTGCCCACTCTGATGGTGGAATATATTTTTGACATAAAGCCACAATTGGCTTGGACAGCTCTTTTAATCCAATCATAACTTGAACATTTTTTTAAATTTTGGTAATTTCTGATTTTAGAATGGTCAGATAACCTTTTCCACTTGCTTATATTGTTAACCGGCAGGTTTTAATGTGATTCTCTCCCTACAGTCCGTCCACAGCTGCTGTTCCTCTGCAGTGGTTAAGACGGTAAAACCAGCCGGGCGTCTTGGAGACGCTCTGAGCCGCCGTCCAGGAGGAGCGGGTGGATATGATCTCCAGTAATCCTGGATCATCCGGGCCCTGATTGAGGAAAACCGTCGTCTGCGTCTTTCTGCTCTGCCCGTCCTGCTTTGTTTCCGGGACGCATTAATGCCAGCCATGCATAGGAACAATGGAGGCCCGGGGACACTAACCCCACAGAAGCTCTGCAAACAAAAACCCACAGCTAAGGAGCAGGAGCTCTGATGCCAAAGTCACGAACATGAGGACAGACACACACACTACGGATCGCTGTGATGATGAATCCAAGCTGTTGGGAATCTCTCCGCAGGAAAAGCCTTCTGAAATGATCCATTTCTAATCCAAAAAGCCCTGAAGGCTGTATTTATGTGAATGGCACATGTATGTTAGGAAGCTGCATGCACTTTTTCCCCACTCTGTCAGCACTCTGGCTTGACAGAGAGCTGGAAGTGAAAGGACAGGGCAATATTACTGACTGTTTGTTTGGCACATTTGGCCCTGTCTATCCGTCAGCCGGGCTCAGCATCAGGACGGCTAAATGAGATGCTCTGATGGCTCCTCTGTCACATCAGCAGCGCAGCAGGAAGACTGACTGATGGGTTGGACAGCACAGATTTATGGGCTGCTGAACAGTAAGCTGTAAGCCACAGGAACAGGAGGACATGCCTGTCGGCGTGTGTGTGTGTGCGCGCGGGGGTGGAGGTGGGTGTGTGCGCGCATGCATTAGAAGGCAACAGGAGGAAGAGAGATGTGAGTCTGTGTGGAGGGCTGGATATTGTGGAAGGCAGGAAGGAAGAGCTGCCTTCAGCCGTTCCTGTTTATTTGACGGTGCAGATTGTGGTTCAGAGATTCTTTGTGGTTTGGAGTGTGCAGGAGCTCCACCAGGTTGTTTATTAGAAACGTACGCAGACACGACACTTCTCTGTTGAACTGGTTTGAGGTGGTGGCTGGTCATCTAGCAAACAACCAATGAGCAACTGATTCTCTAAGAGAGTCAGCAGCAGGCAGCTGAGAGGCAATGAAGTCTGTCATATTTGGTCGTTATTGATCCAATATACAATTAAGAACAGGGATGCCCAAAGTGGGTCCCTGAGGGCCGGCATCCTGCATGTTTCAGTTCTCTTTAAATATATATATATATATATATATATATATATATATATCTATATATATATATTGGTATATATTGGTCCAGTTTGGGGGTGACTGCCTCGGGGCAGTCACCCCCAAACTGGGCCAATGGCTACAACAGATCCCAGGAACAACATCAGACATCTCAGTCCAGAAATGTGCAGTCCTTGGCACAGCCAAGATACTGCGCAGAACCCTCAAGCTCCCAGGCCTCTGGTAGAGGACCTGAGCTCAGAGGATAAGAACCACCCGCGGTGGGTGAGAAGGGAATTTTTTATATATATATATATATATATATATATATATATATATATATATATATATATATATATATATAGTAATAGAATCTGCTCATTATTTTAATAAAATGAGTCTCTCTTTACAGTTTTCTTGAACAGTGAGGGGAAAAAATAAATGGAACACTTTCTGTCTTTTCTGTTAAAATAAAAACCCAGAGTTGATTTATTCTAAAAGGCCAATTAGAGTGCATGGTTCCAGTTCTGAACGATGTAAACCGATCTGCCTTCAGAGCAAGCACAGCTCGAGAAAGCAGACAAGTGAACATGATTCTAGTATCTGGACAAACAAGCACTACTTACCAGAGCGTAATGGCCTCTAAAATAGGCCATGTGACGATGTGTACATTAATGAGACGCTTCCTTCATTTTCTCTCTCTCTCTCTCTCTCTCCAGTGTGTGTGTGCTTGTTTGGATGCATAAAATCTCAGAAACGGAGCGACGCCACAGGGGCCCCTGCAGCTGTAGACAGTGGCTCTTCTGTGTTCAAAGGGTGGACAGAAAATTCTCTATCTACCCCACCATGACTAAATAGCCCAATCTTTCCTTTTACCTCACTTATTTATTTTCTTCCAAGTTAGTATAATTGACAATTTCTTACCCTTTTTCTAGCTGTTTTGCTCTGACCACCTCTATGCCTTCGTCCTCTTTAGTTGGAAAGCCGTAGTTTTGCTTTCGTAATTATTTTTCTTCAGTAGCGTACTACCAAGAAGCTGCAAAAGAGATTTAAATCCTAAAGAAGAGCCTGCCAGCACCGCTGTATTGACTCACTGAGGCAGAATAAATCCAGGAGCCTCCAGTCTTGCCTTTCAACAGGCCCCCATCCCTGAAACCAAGGCCAGAACAACTCCAGAGCAATGAACCTGAACGGCCTTCCTTTGGGATGTTTAGCTTCTCTCCCTCTCTTGATCATCTACCCTGCCTTCACAAAGAATGACTTGAGCTGCTTAATTAACGAGAAAAAAACCCTACGCCCCGCTCACAGTTTCTGCTGCGACCCCGCTTCCCTCCTCCTCTTTGTCCTCCTTTTCCTTTTCCACCATGCTCATTTCACATAGAAGCCATTTTTTTTGTTTTCCGTGATAATAAGAGAGCTTCTGATTGCTACAAACAAGCATATCTGAAATGCCAACATTCTTAAAACCAACTGTCAAAGTCAGTTACAGTGAGAGGGGCCCATCACTCAGAAATGATTCATGGCAGAGTTACGTTTTATTCATTTACATCTATTTGAGTTGATTTAAAAACTCATATTTTTATGCCTTCACATTAATTATTATCTACATAATTTAATCAATTCAAAATGTATTGAATGTAATTGTTTAATATATACTAACACAGTTTGAACAATTAAAGTTGTAAAACAAACAAGATTCTGTCATTTGAAATTTACGTGAATGGTTTTCATTGAACTTATGAGAAGTGAAAGAGGGAAAATGGAAACAATGTTCGGCACCAGTAGGTGGCAGTAATGTCCCCTTAAACTGGCTGCCAACCATCTTAAAACAGTAAAAGATGAAGAAGAAGATGATATCCTCCACTTCCGCAAGTGGCCATCATTCAGGTCCATGTGATTTTAAGCAATCTGATACAACTAGTGTTGTATTACTTCTAAATGTCCTAATTGTGCAATTTATGTCACTTCAACATAATTTACATCATTTATTTGATAGGTTTGTGTTGAAATTACCTAAAAAAAACTGCAAATGGAAATTTGTCATGTAATAAAGTTATATAAATCTTAGGTTAGGGTTAAATATCCCTGTGAGTGTACCTGCCTAATCATTAAAACACCAATGCCAGCTCTTAACCACAAAAAGAAAAAGTTAAAAAAAACTGGGTTTTTTTCCTGCCAATGAGCTGCAGACATCCACCCGCATCCACAAGTGTCCATAGGAACAACCTCAGTGACAGACTCTGCCAATGACCGGACATTAATATTCAAGCCGGTGGCGAGGTCAAGACTCACCCCCTCACTTTGTGCCCACACACTGGCTGAATCCATTTAGCCATCTCCAGCAGAGACACGAGGCACCGCAAAACACCCAGGCTGCCCTCTGGCAATTTCTGTCGCCAACAACGCTTTGACAACACAGATCTCCTGTTGCACCAGCAAACGTTAGAGGTCAGCCATGAGTCAAGACACCAGAGGTGCTGTCAGCTCCACAGAACCAGGACTTTTAACTGGGTGTTGGATTTAGTGCTGGAAAAGCATGCGGGAGCTTTTTTTTAAATTTATTTATTCATTTACCCAAAAGGGATTAAACAATGAATGAAAAATAGCACAGTAAATATGCCAGGAGGAGCCAGAAAGCTATGTTACATCTGTAGTGCAGATCAGGTCATAGCAGGTCAACAATCAATTTACCACAGCACTGAGCGAGAAAGAAAAGGAAAATACTAACATAAATTAGTACTGAATTAACGGTCAAACAACTGATTCCCCATCCGGGTTGAAATGAAGTGCTATGTTCTCTTACTGCAGCTACAGTCACTACCCTTCACTGATAACACATGCTAACTGAATGTTGTACATCTAAAAAGTAAAGTGGACCCTGACTATTCACTTATAGCTGAAATCCACCAAAACCTGACACTCCCTCTAAAAACTTTTATAGCTGCCTATATATATGCACACAGAGTTGGTCTGTAGGCAATTGATAGACCAACTTCATACCACGAAGAGGTAGGCAAAGAAGAGGGAACCAAGGTAATCCACAAAGAAGGAATTGCACCCTCAAAAGGTAGAGTAGGATATATTGAGGAGAACTAAAAGTACCACAGGCAGGTTTCAAACACCAACAAAAAGCAGTTAGTGCACCCAGCATTTTTAGTTTGGTTTACCTCAGTTTCCTTAATGTAAAAACATTGATTATGTAAGGTAAGGTAATTTGGTTTATATAACACATTTTACATGAATGTGCCATATATTCATATACAACAAACTAAAGGGTAGAGCAAAGGAAGAAAAAAGAAAACAAAAAAAGTATAACCCCATGTTTAAGGATAAGTAGTCCATGATTTATAAACTAGTAGGGGTGTGTCTGGATTCTTGTTCTGATAATGTTGATCCAAGGTAATGAGTAGTTTCTCCAGATAAACTAATAAGACTTTCTCTGGATTCTAAGTCTGTTCTAATTCCTGTTCTGGGTTAAGTGACGTATGTAAACTAAATGTTCCTGTTCTGGGTTGCTAAGCAGAATAAGAAAAGATCCTCTGGATGTTTTGTTCTAACTAATAGGTTTAATTCCTGTTCTGGGTTGAGTGAATACATAAACTACAGTAGATGGTCTTTTTATAAGTATAAGTGCTCCATAATTTATAAGCTAGACGTTAGTTTATTCATTACAGCAGTCACATCCCCAGCAAAGGTCAGAGCTGCTGTCTGGTGTGTGTGTGTTCTACCAACTGAGCCACCAACTACTCCAAGGTTTTCTTTGCTTTTATTGTTAGCTGACCAATTTAAGTGTCAAGAGCAAATTTCTTGTTTAACATTCAACACCAATAAAAAAAATGCACTGATTAATTGTTCACGTGAGCAACATTTACCTGACCTTGTCCTGTGATCCATGTTTTGTGGTTTTAACTTTAACACAGTGGAGACAAGGGGGGGTAACCCCGTAACTGTCAGTCCCAGAATGCTTACATGTTACAGAACGGGTCCATGAGGACACCAGTTAAGGGGGTTTAAAAACCATCCAACTAAACATTAACCACAGACAGGAAAGGCTCTGCACTCCTCTTTCCTTAAACCCAATCCCTATTTCTCCGAATAATTCAATGCCACTCTGTGACATCTGACACGATTCTTAATCTGTGACTCCTGTTAACTGCAGTTACCTCCTTACACCCACACATTTACCCACAAAACTGTTGCTGTCCGATGAAATGAAGATGTGACTGACTCGATTACCACAGAGCACACAGCAGAGTGTCTCCTAGAGACCTCTTTATCCTCTTTTCCCTCCCCCGTCCCCTCCGTGACTGATGGGTTTAATTAACAACTGGTCCTCTGTCCTGGCCAAAAAACTGGGTAACTGAGTTGATAAGTGGTTTAGGGGGAGTGAGGGTGGAGGGAGGTGAAGTGGAGATATGAAAACAATCCATAGCCCACTTTTGTGTGCATGTAATTAGAGATATGTGGGATTTGTGCCAGAAAGGTTGCCGGCGTGACGGCACTGTTTTCAACAAGTAATTTATGCCGGAATAACAATGACAAACATGTCACACATTGTTCAGGATGCATACTGGTGCCTAGTGTATCGAGAGCCACTGTGGCCCCAACCTGCATCTACAGTTAATCACAAAACGATTCACACCCCTCCCAGAATGAGCAATATTTCGATTTGAACAATAGATTTTCTCGGTTTGGAAGTAATATGAAAAATTTCTAAACGGCTCAACCAGAGTCCGGATCTTTGGCACAGAGACCTTTCGAGAAATGGTTGAAACACCAGTAAAGACATGGAAGACACTGGTCAGGATTCGATTACTGTAAAGCAAATGTTATGTTTTTCCACTCATTAGAGAGAAGGGTGATAACTTTAACATGTTTTCTTAAAATAAATGGAAGTAAAAAAAAAGATTTTCCCTAAAAATTTAGACCGTTTTGTGTTTTGTGTAGTTCTTTGTCTCGTTTTCTATTACAAACAAATTTCTTTGTAGAAAAAAATGAAATTTTAAAATTTGCTAAGCATATGACTAAGTTTGGGCTTGATTGTATTTAAAGGGTTAAATTTCAATTATATTGCAAACTGTAGTAAACCTCTCTTAGCGAAGAGGGCTAACATTCTGCACAACAAAAATGTTTAATGTAAATTTAGCATATGTTTTAAAAATCTACATTTTAGATTGTGTCTGACTATTGAATGTGAAATATATAAATCCAATAGTTGTCCAGTAATCAATATGTTGAGATATTTTTGCAGTTATTATCTGCTGCTTTTCCAAATTAAAAACAAAATACATATTCCTGGAAAAAGTGCAACTAAATCGAAATTTAAGCTACATGTGTTTTCTCCAGCATGAGTTATACCAGCTAACCTGGAACTTAATAATATCAATCAAACTGTGGAAAATAAAAGGATGCTAACATTAATATGTTAAAGAAAATGAGCTCAAACTGCAGCAGGTGTTTCAGGATGTCAGTTAACCAAGAGGTTTAATCATTTGTTTGAGCATCAACTAACGTACATTTCAGTTTGTTTGTTTTTTACCTTTAAAAAAATCCCTAATGTGAGCCTAATCAAACAATTCTTGTATTTTCAGTTGATTTTCTTTATAAAACAGATTGATTTTTCACTCCCCCTGAACTAAAATCATGACTTGCTTCTCAAATTGTCAGGATTTCAGAGGTTGAAATGTTTTAGATGAGGATTTTAGTAACTACGGCAGAAGGAGTGTGAACACTTTAGCGATCAAAACTCAATGTAAGGAAGACAAATTCTGTTCTTGCTTCCTATTATGAAATTGCATTATTTTGTCAAGGTGACCAAACACAGGCATGGTGGTGGAATTGGCAGAAGATCCTGGGTTTCCTCTCACACAGGAAACCCTCCAAGGATAAGCAGGTATAGGCTGGTACAGAATACTAAACTGACCACCAGAAGCAACATTTCTCACACAGTGTGAATACCAGCCTGAGTCCAGTTATCCGCCGGAAGCAAAATATTTTCTTTAGTTTCATCACATATTAACTCCAGTCTACACCTTCCTCAGGAAGCATGGAAATGGAAAAAAAAGAATGAATGGCAGGCTTCTACTCTTCTGCTTTTTCATCACTTTTCACACGTTTAGATAATTTCACCAACCAAAAGTAGCATGTAAAATGCTTCCCTTATTTATAATAAAAACAAAAAGTAGATCTGGTTCTAATCTCTCTCGGGTCATCTTCCCTCCGGTGCCGTCTGGGCCGGCGTCATCATCCTCTCGTCCCATGTTATTATTGTGTGTGTGTCTGCTGACCCGGGCCATCATGCCATCTGCTCACACTCTATTGACGGCGAGATTAGGGGTGTAGGCCACGACAGCAAAGGGAAACACATGTTCAGACCAGAGAATTACTGTCACCCAAAGGTGGCCGCTTAGATTAGACCAACAGGCTACGACGGATGCAACGTCAACAGCCGCGGCTCAGACAGGAATCTGTCTGCCCCCTGATTTCCAAGCTGTGTCCACCAAATTAATACCAGTGCTGTCAATACCCTCCCACCCACTCATCCTGCTCTCCACGTACTCATCTTTTTTATCTCTCCAGATTCAACATCTTCGTTCTCACTTTCAGGGCTCTGAATGTTCCACACCACAGAACTATTACTGGACGTGTGACCAAGGGCTTCTAGTTGGACGGCTGAAAGCTAAATATGATAGACTTCAGTAGTAAACCGAAATGTCCTGATTGTTGTAATTGGTCAGAGAGGTAGAACACATTTGTTAAACTACTATAAATCCTTTAATACTGTGACATTTAAATTCATGTGTGAAGAGTTTCTATTTTACCAAAAAGACCGTTTCAATTTTCGGATATGAAAGCATTACATTTCCATAAAATGTGGGTTATTATTCTATTGAACTGTTCAAACTGATAACTATTGTGATCAGATACTTCCTTTTTGATACATGGAATTCTGAAAAAAAGAAAATGGAGGGTGTGAAATATTGATATCAGCTTTGGACCATCAACATCCAATGGAGTTTCAGGACCACAACTGTCATCAAAGACCTCAAGACCCCCCCTAGACACTTTTAGCTGCCTGTTTTAATATTTCAACCACCAAATATATCTTAATACAGTTTAATATGCACCATGGAAACCAGTTTAGCATTACCACAGAACCAAATATAAACAGTCTTCAGTCAGCCAATCAGCAACAAGGACAATGAATTGGCTGCTTTGCAAAACCCAACCAATAGCATGTCAGATAGGATTGCAGGGTTTTCCCCAGTGTATTATAGACCTGGCCCCACCGCCAGGCTAAGCCTTTCTTGTTTATGTCTTTAGGAAAATAATAATAAAAAAAAATTATCTTTTTTTTTTTAAAGCCAGATTGCAAGCGTCTCCGTTGCTTTGAGCGTTCCACTGGCGGAGCAGATTTATTCCTAAAAGATATGTTTATAGAAGATAGATTTCTAGTTTATGCATTTAAAGCTGGACCAATCACACCAGCTGGATGTCTTAAGTTTACCTCAGTGCGGATCGCGCGCCTCCTTTCACTCAAACTGGACACAGGCTGACCTGTATGGATATTTACATCAACCCCCTGTGAGGAATTATGTTTCTTTCCAGAGTTTTTGATTAGGGTAAGAGTTTAAAACCCGCCGCGTTAGCTCTGGTTGTGCAGCTCTATGTGAACCGCAGGAATAGCTTGTAGTGGCGCTTTCAGAGGTGCGTTGAGCGAGCAGTGAGAATGATTTATATTTGTGGATAAAGAATTTTGTGCAGATTTTCCATCTCGACATGCTGCCCAGTGCCCGGCTCTGTCTCTGCTGATAAAGTTTATGTATGTGGTCCCTGTTGGCCGTTATTGGTTAAAGAACCTGGCTAACCTCGTCATGCAGGTTCAACTCGGTGAGGAGGTTTCACGCTCGCCTCGTAGTCACGCTTCACGGCGGTTTCATATTACTTTATTATTAGAAATAATAGAATAATATAATTTTCCAGTTACAAAGCATCAAATTATATCAAATGCTTTGTCCAATTAGTCAGACAGAATTAATGAGCACGGAGATCTGAGAAAGTCGTCCCACAAACTGGACCAACCAAAATAGTTTCTGTGTTCCTTTGTTAAAAACTCAACAGACACCAAAAGGAAGAGCTACTAAAGCCACATTAGCAGCATTAAATCAAATCTCCCGTTTGTTGCCCATCTCTGCGCAGTGCAGCAGAATTTGACTTAGGGGCCCCTCTTGCTGCTAAAAACTCTGTTAGCAACTCTAGCAGCTTCTGTGTTAGATTTAATCTGGGAAAAGGGGAGTAGTTTAATTGGCCAGCCTAAAAAGCAATAAGTTATAATAACATAGGGACGTAGGTTAGAGCTGCTCTGTTGCTTATCTGTTGTTAAGTGTGGTGAAAGGAACAGGGACAAGTTCAATATATGAATATCTTGGTAATTTTTTTCCTTAATTCATTAAATGCTAGTGAAATGGAGGCAAACGGTAGTCTGTAGCTAAGCTAACTATGCTGAATAGTTGATAATCTCACACAGTCTACCCACCTCTCAGAGAAAAACTGGGTTACAAATTGACACTCTTGATTTTTCTTTCTCTTATTTCTCAATCTTTTTTGAAACCCTGATTTTCAAAAAAAAAATTGTAGCAAAATAACAGCCACAGTCGTTCTTGTCTTCCACTGACTGCTGCTGAACATCGTCACTGCCAAACAGGAAGGAACCATTTCATGCGGATCCAGGGGTGTTCAGGGCAAATATGGATGTGTGCGTTTTGGTCTGGGAGTGGTAACATTTAATTTTTACTGATAAAAACAATTTTAGAAAACACAATATGATTAATTTTGTAATTGACAGGGCCCCATTTTATTTAATTTCTATGAAAAAATAAATTGTGGAGGGCCCCTTGTTGGTCAGGGGCCCTTGGAATTGTCCTATCTTTTCCCCCATATGGCTCCCCTGGGTAGCATAACTTATCTTATCACTCAGTTTTGAACAGTTATAGTAGCCTAGGTTAGCTACGTTGACAACATGCTAAACAGTGTCAAAACAACAAGTTAATGTTGGGTAACTATGGCAACCAGTGACAGTTTAAAAGCTCACTGACGCTTTTTGCAGTCAGGTTGCGCCATGTTAATAAAAATCCATCAGACAAGCCCGCTCTAAATATCAAACAAAACTGTGACATTACAATGTGACATCACAATATAACTCCAAAAGCAGAATTCTGACATCACCAGCGATTATATAAGTTCCTCACATCATCTACTTTCATCACAACCGTTTAGCAGCCGTTGTTGATACGTTTCTCTTGAGAATTTATTTAGCAGTTCACAGTAAGATTTTCAACTTTGTTTGGTGAACATTTCGTTTGGAAATTGACATCAAACTTAACGTGAAATCTTCACAAAGTTTCTAGAGAAGTGATTTATCTTAGAACCTGAAACAAGCAAAGGTTACAATGCAGTCCAACCAGCCTAGAGTCGAAGAGGTTGAATTCGACAACATTGTCGAAAGGGAATTGCAGCCACCCAAGCGCAAGAAGAAGAAGGTGTCATTTTCAGTCTGGTGGGAGCTGTACGCAGCTGAGGAGCTAAAGATTTCCGCTGAAAATATCGAACAGCAGGACGCTTCACTGGTCACTGAAAATGAATCGATTGCCAAAACACAGGAGACTGTGGATCAAAAAGGGGACAGACCGACACCTGAGAGTGAGTCCAATGAGAACCGGATACCACTTAAAACCTGGTCGGAGGAACATGTCCCCATTGACCAAGAGATTTCTGCAGGAAACATCGAAAAGCAGAACAATTCACTGGCCAGTGAAGAAGAGTCCATCGCTAGAGTGCAGGAGACAATCGATATAGCAGAGAAGAAACAGCCACCAACCATCAGGCGCAACAAGAAGAAAAAGATTCCGTTTCAAATCTGGTTGGAGAAACATGCCCCAGCTGATCTAAGGATTTCAGCTGAAAGTGCTGGAATGGAAGACGTTCCACCAGTTACCAAACAGGAATCGATCTCCGTACTGCAGGAGATGCCAGAGAAGGCAAAGTCTTGCGCTGAAAATGTTAATAAGCAGGACACTTCTCTACCTAAAGAAGGTGATCAGGAAGTTTCCTTGAAAAATGAGTGTTGTACAGAAGAACCTGTGATTTCTATAACACAGCTGGTCACCGAAAAAAGATCCATCTCCAAATCACAGAAGAAGATGGATCAAAAAGGGGAGAAACAGACATCAAAGATGAAGCGCATCAAGAAGACGCCACTATTATGGAAATCTTTCCCCGAGTCAGAGGCTTGCGTAGATCTAACGTTTTTGACAGAAAATAGGGACGTCAATAACGGTCCTCTGCCAGAAAAACCAAGTTATCAGTCAGCTTTGCCCAGCAGAGGAAAGAAAACATTTTGGAAAGTGTTCCCTGAATCAGAACCTCGCATTGACCTACATTTCTTCGCCGAACATATCGAAGGGCAAGATGTTTCAGTTCTGGCAAAACACGGTGAACAGGTAACTTCCTTGGAAAATCAGTGTTATTCCAAGGACACTGTGATTTCCACAACAAGTCAAGCAAAGTGTTTGTGTCAGGCCAAATCGAAGGAACCTGAATTGGGAAGCCTCGAACTACAGAAATACTTAATGAGACAGCTTGATGAGATGTTCGACATAAATCGTAAACTAAGTGCTAAACTCAAATACCAGAACGATCTGTTGAGGAAAGTATTCTCAGAGCAAAGACAAAACAGGAAGTCAACGGGGTGGAGCCACGTGTGGGTTGAGTGATTGGAAAAAGAGCTACTGTTGTTAATTGGACATTTTAGATAATATTAAAAAGCTAGGACATCAGTACTCATGTTCATTCAATGTATAAGATTTTTATTTCTAATTCTAAACAAAAAAAAGCAAAACCACATTTATTAATTAAAGGGAGATTTAGAAAAAGAAAATGTAAACAATGTGGAACAAAAAGAGCCTTTTAGAAGTTTAAACCTATACAAATTGGGAAAAATTATCTAAACCTATATATCTATATATATCTACATACATATATAGATGTATATAGATAACTATCTAGATATATACTGTAGGTATATATAGGTATACAGATATTCCCTATACAAATTGGGAAAAAATATCTAAAACAATTATCTATCTATTATCTAAACGTATATATCTATATATCTATATATAGATATGTACATATCTACATATATATATATATATATATATATATATATATATATATATATATATATATATATACTGTATATATATATATAGAGAGAGAGAGAGAAAAAGAGAGATAGATATATATAGATAACTATCTAGATATATAGATAGATCTATCTAGATAGATATACAGATATCACTCTCTATGAATATACATATATGTCTAGATAGATCTATCTATCTATATAGATCTATCTATCTATATAGATATATCTATCTAGATCTGTGTATCTATACAGATCTACCTATCTAGATCTGTGTATCTATATAGATCTATCTATCTATACAGATCTACCATCTAGATCTATCTATTTATACAGGTCTATCTAGATCTATCTATCTAGATCTGTGTATCTATATAGATCTATCTATCTAGATCTATTTATACAGATCTACCTATCTAGATCTATCTATCTATACAGATCTATCTATCTAGATCTATCAATCTATATAGACCTGTCAATCTATACAGCTCTATCTATCTATATAGATCTATCTATCCATCTATCTAGATCTATCTATCTAGATCTATCAGTCTATTTGACCCACAAAAAGCATCACAACTTTAAAGGCTTCATTGCTTTCTTTGGTCCAATACTGATACTAGGACAATATTTACTGCTCATGAATTTTGCATACAACAGTTGACATACAGTATACAAGTAGGTTGCTTACATTTTTTCTATTACTGAAATGTCTCTCCCCACGAGCAACAGTCAAAAGCAACGTGCAAAATATACATAAAGCAATCCAGACTACTCAAACAATGCTATGTAGTTACATTTTATTCAAGCTGCAGTATATAACTTGAATAAAAATATGTTTTCTCCATATTTGTTAAATCTGTCTTCATGTCGTGCCAGTTTGTTATCAGACAGATAATCTGTGAAGACAATCAATCTCCTCCACCTGCTCCCTGAATTACTATTGCTAGCTAAAGTAATGCAACGTTCCGACCAAAACAACCAATCAGAACCAGTAGGAGGGTCTTAGCGCTGTCAATCAACCTCATTCACTCACTGCTAAATATACTAATGGGGGAAAAACAACATATCATTACAAGAAAAATGTTTATCTGCCATCATTGGTAGCTATGCTAACCAGACTGAGCATTCACAACAGGCTGCGCTACATACAGCATAGAACAGAGCAAGGGGAGGGAGGAGGAGCAGCACCACATAAGATTGTGATTGACAGCAGTAAACTCTCCTGCCACTGATTGGTTGTTTCTAGAGAGCACTGGAAGAAGGCAGAGGAAATAGATTTTTCACAGATTATCTCTCATGCTGTACTGTCACAATATAATGACAGTTTTAACAAATATGTAAAAGAAATATATTTTTATAAAAGTTACATACTTTAATATAAGCTTTAATTTCACTTAGTAGAGAACGGGTCAGGAGGGATGCGGGTTAGAGCTGCTGCTGACTGACTCATCTGTTGTTAAGTGTGGTAAAAAGTACAGGGACAAGTTCAATATATGGATATGTTGGTAATTTTTTTCCTTAATTCATTAAATGCTGATGAAATGGAGGCAAGCGGTAGACTGTAGCTAAGCTAACTATGCTGAATGGTTGATAATCTCACACAGTCTACCCACCTCTCAGAAAAAAACTGGGTTACAAATTGACACTCTTTATTTTTTCTTTCTCTTATTTCTCAATCTTTTTTGAAACCCTGATTTTCAAAAAAAAAAATTGTAGCAAAATAACAGCCACAGTCGTTCTTGTCTTCCACTGACTGCTGCTGAACATCGTCACTGCCAAACAGGAAGGAACCATTTCATGCGGATCCAGGGGAGTTCAGGGCAAATATGGATGTGTGATTTTTGGTCTGGGAGTGGTAACATTTAATTTTTACTGATAAAAACAATTTTAGAAAACACAATATGATTAATTTTGTAATTGACAGGGCCCCATTTTATTTAATCTCTATGAAAAAAAAAAAAGTAAATAAATTGTAGAGAACTCCCTGTTGGTCAGGGGCCTTTGGAATTGTCCTAATTGTCTTCCCGTAACATATAATTACCCAGTAATATTTTTACATTTCCTGTCTACTTAACATCTTGTAATAGAAAAACACGGTGGACCACCTCAGCGCCCCGACCACCAGGCTTAGCAAGTTTTCTGGGAGAAACCCTGGATTGTGGTGAGGTATTTTAGCTTCCGAAGCTGCACTCTAGATATGGTCTACTAGAAAAATCCATGTATATGTAAATATAAATATAAATAATTTGGAGTTACAACAAAGAAAAAAAACTGCGAAAAGGTGAAACTGTGAATAACTGTCAAAAGATGGGAGTCGTATTAAAGGGACCATTTTCTTGCACATTAGTTGTAAAATCTAACAAACATGATTTCTCATCCTTAGTTGTTTCAAACTTTTGACTTTATCCAGAAATCTGATTCGGACCTTTCTTAGAATCTCTTCTCTAGGGTCCGAAGTCAGCCGCAGAAAACTTCCGAACTTTGAAAACCCACAACTTCACAAAATCCTCGACGTGTGTGCTTAAAGTCGTCTTTGACCAAACCAACATGTTACCACATGAGAATAAAAACACGCTCCAGCCCCTTCTGTCCCATTTAGGACCAGGTCACTTCCTTCATGTGAATGCATTTACCAAACGGTGCAAAGACCAAACGGGCTGAGACCCGCCACGCTCACTTCACGGCCTTCAGAAGGCAAACGGAGCAGGTGTCGGCCCAGGTGCTCCTGTTTGTTTCTACAGCTAAATTAACACCGTTGCAGGAATCGTTGCGAGAAAGAAGTGAGAAAGAAGACGGAACGTGTTTAAAAAGTGCATACCGAGTTGTTAAAAGAGAAAGAAGTAGGACAGATGGGTTGGGAGGCAAAAGGGTGACGATAAGGATGCTATAAGCTATTCGAGGTTCAATTCTCAGAAGGTACACCTACACTGGAAGAGTTTGTTGCATTCATTTCAATTTGAAGTTTGTTTATTCTGCTAGTCACACAATGGAACTGTTGTTCCTGTTTCGGTTTTAGTGTGTGGACAAACTGACCTTCAGTATTTACACTCTGCCAGGTATTGGATCAACCAAGATCACACAGAACCACAAACGGCTCCTCAGCCACGTCGTCGTAGAAGATAAAGAGATTTCTTCACTAAACTGTTGTCAGTTCAGGGTGAACGACTGAAAGATAGAATCTGTTGTCAAGGTCAAAGTTCAACAATGACAGGTCTGGATCTTTTCTTGGTTACTTCTTGGAAATGGAACACAAGGATTTGCAGAAGTACTGACATCTTTTGAACATTGTTAAATTATGTCCTGTTACAACCACAAATATCAGTCTAGTTTGATATACTAGACACCTTTATCATAAAGTGGAATGAAAATGGTGCACACTTTTCAATGTTTCTTCTCCAACCTGTGAAAAAGTCTTTTCACCAAAATTTTAAATAAAAAAATGGTAGCACTTTTCTGAGGATTGTCTGAGCTACATTTTAAAGTTTATTTTTGTTTAAACAGAAGATTTTTTTTCCCCTTTTAAATTCAAAAATGTTCACTACGTTGGTCCATCTTTGTTGCTGCAACGAGGCTAAATGTGGAAAAACTCAAGAAGTACAAATACTTTAGCAGGACACGATTACCTCTTGTGATGTTCTACACAAAACTTCTACATACAAAAACCATCAGAACTTCTCTTCTTCTATTCAAGTGTATAGAAAATCGGACCTCAGGATGCGCACACTGACACCTTACCAAACTAGTCCTTCAGATGCCTCAGCAAAGACTTTTCTGAGGTGAATTATTTCTTGACTAAACTATTGTCAAATCAGCATCATCAGCTGAAAGCTAGCAGACGCACATTTCCATTCTGCTGATTAAATCACTGTTTTTCATTTGGTCAAACACCATTGAGTTTGACGCTGCCTATGAAAATCTCAGACACCAATCACTCCACATGATGAGGCTGAGAGTCGGGTTACAAACAAAGACAGACCTGACTTACCTCCACCCTGCCTTGGGTGGGGTTTTCCATGCCATCCATTTTAATAGAGGTAAACCACGTTGGTATGTGTCATCCATCCTAATGCTGCTGCTACGTTTAGGAGAAAGGTGACGAGTAAAACACGGCACTTCACTTTGTGGTTTGATTTAAGTCAATTTTATCCATTTCAGCGTGAGTGCATCCATATTCCTACAGTAATCCGACTGCAAGCCGAATAAAAGCAGGAGTGTTGACTATGCAGGGTATGAAACGTAGCCCAGTTGCTCTGCAGGCTCTGATGTGTCTGCTGAACATATGGACAGATCAGCTTTACTTCCTGGTACTGAATCCATTTTTTTGTTTCTGTGCTATTTCATTATCATATTCTATAATTACGCTGAAAGCCTAATACACTATCCGGTTATTTTACAAACCATAACTGTTCTGCTAAAGACGTGCATTATTTTCTCCAGAAACGTCCAATTTCATCATTAGCTTTAGTGCAACAAGACACTCTATTTTCTCCAGTCACAGCCCCACGTTTGCCTCCTGAGAGCTGTATGTGTGTGTATGTGTGAAAATAATGCTGAGGTGGATCCACACTGCTAAATGCAGAGACCCCCCGCCCCCTCCAGTCTAGCAGACCACCTGTTTGTGGCACCACCTGTTCTGAGTGTATTCTAAGATTTATCCGACTTTCACTCAGTGTGTGGGACTGCATGTTGAATCTGACTCACATGATTTCATTCCAAAATTAGAGCGTTTTCCACACCTGATAGTACGGTAGTCTCAGTTGGATTGGAAACTAACGTTGCAACATTTATTCCATTTCCAGCTGCTGTTGTTCTCTTTCACTCTGCTCTATGTCAAACCAACCAAACCCTTTGAAAAACCTGTTCCCCCTCCTCGCCTGTGGTGGCGCTGCACCAAGAACCACTATAGGAAACCACACAAAAACCTCTGAAGACACTGGCTTCCTTCATGCAATACTGAAAACAGTGGATTGGCGTCAGATTTTTGCAGCTTTAGGATTTTGTTTCATTCGCATCAAACTCTCCATCTAATCTGGCTAATCTTGAGCTACTTTGCTAAACAGAATGGATAGAAATGTTAGGGTTAAACTTTTAATATTGGAGCAAGACCTAGAGAAACTCCTGTTAGTTTACAATTCTAGAACAAACTTAGAAAGTGCCATCTAGTCTTATCAGAACAAGAATCCGGAGAAACCCCTACGGACTACTCATTCTTAAACATAGGGAACTAATTTGTAGTTTTATGCTTTTTTTGTTTTCTTTTGCTCTTTCCTTTGGTTTGTTGTTTTCTTGAATTTCCTTCTAATTCATGTAAAGCACTTTGAACTGATTTGTTGCTGAAAATGTGCTATATAAATAAAATGACCTTTCCTTATCTTAGCATCTAGAAACACCAACCTGCATGTGACTGCAGCTAAACGTGGGCCTTTGCAATTCTACTACATTTTGTGTTGGTAAAACCTAAACCTACCAATAAAACAGCCTGAACTTTGTCATGACTTTAACAAGATGTGGGGAAAACTTTGTGTCCAGGTTTGATTTTGTCAGATTTTAGCTTGAGGTTTGGCAGAGAAACGAAGCTCTTTCCGTACCTATTCTGTTCATGCTAATCATCTTCATCAAGTGACTGCGTCTGATGACAGAGCTTGACCTCCACAAAGGGAGCTAAATCCACGCCAAGCTGTGTCAAAGTCCTTTTTCCCGCAGCCCTATTCATTTGAAAGGTTGCTTGTTACATTAACTCTTCCCAGTAGAGCCCAGTAGATCCTGTGGAGCAGGGAGTGGTTTAGCTTGGTCTGTTCAGCAGCTGCTTCTGCTCATCATGGAGCTGACATTCATGTGGCAGAATATTTATAACCCACGTCACAAAGGAAGAAGGAAAGAAAGAAATAAAAAAACAACAACCAAAAAAAAAAACAGCTGACACTTTCACTTGTCAGCCATGTCACTGGGGGCACTTCTCTTCAAAACCACAGAAGATAACGTTTGGAGGAATTCAGGAATTGTCACAATGTGTCGCAGCGATTTAATGTCAAAGCAGCCACAGGCGAACAAGGAGAGGACTAGAAGTCATGTCTGAAGCAGGCTCTGTGGATGCCAGGTACTGTCGTAGCCCCAAATCCCTCGTTCTGAACATTGAGCGTCTGTCAGAGTACGACTGACCCCCCCCCCCCCCCCCCCCCCCCTACACACACACACACACACACGTCTGGATCAGCTGACAATGCGGCACCGAGGTAAGAAAAGCTCTTGAGCAATCACACATTTTGGACACATTTGGACATCTTTAGTGGTAACAAAGTGAGCAGGAATATGTTGGTAAGACTGAAAGAGCGCCACCTATCTCTCTTATTTAGTAACGCTGGTTTTAGACTACAGTCTGCAAGTGAAGAGCATCTCTTTGGCTGCAGCAAAAAGGTACCATACCCAGAGCAATAAGCACTACTTAAATAAGTTGTTTATTTTCTTTGTCTAACATAAATGTCAATTCTTCATGATGGTAAAAAAAAAACTTGAAAAAATCTCAGCAGTAGAAATAATTTTCAGCACATTTTTCAATAAGATAACATCATACGTTTTTAAGTTTGTTGTTTCCTTCAAATATTTTAGTAGTGTTTTACTAAAGGTTATTACTTCAGCTCATCTGATTTTGGTTTGGAACTGGAAACAGCTAAAAAACAAAAAACTAATCACTGATTGAGCTTCTTCAGTGTTCTCACCTCCATCCTGCTTCAGGAAGACCAAAACAAAGACTCCAAATCATTCAGAGGAAGGAATTTCAGGAGATCTTTTCCAGAAAATAATAAATAATAATAAAAAAATTATTAAGAGACTGACTGAGGGAGAGCTCTACCAATGTTTTCTGACAGGCAACTTTGTGGTTACTGATGCACATTCCACTTTTATGTCACAGATTCCTCTCTTAGACCTAAAAGTGAGGAACTTTCTCATATCTCACGAGGATGGTGATGCTTATGATGGCACCAATGACAAATCAAATGCAGCCCAGTGATCTGCAAACAGCTCATTTACAATCAGCAGACTGAAGTTCAAGACCCCCAAACGCTTTAAGAGGAGGAATGATCGCAGCTACGCCTGACACACGGGCAGGTAAAAGTGACTTTCTAGCCTCAGTGCGAACTTTAAGACTTTCCCAGCACAATCTCTCTCCGCCATGTCTGCTTTACCTGTTGGTCGCTCCAGGTTGTCTGCGCAGATCCGGACGGCCAGCATCAGTAGCAGCGCCGCTGAATACATGTCGGCGGGTCGCGAAAGTAGTAAAGGTCCAGTCCGGCTCGTCACAACAAGCAAATCCTAGAGAGAGATGTGTTGCCGCAGCTTGAGCGGCGGAACGGCGGCTGAGGAGAAGTTGTGGGGTGAGCTCCATTCAGGGGGGCGGCCGCCTGCTTCCTCCACAGCCCGCTCTGGGTGCTCTACATCCGCAGCTGAGGGATTCAAAAAAGCCCCCCAACCCTTCCGACTAGTTCTTTTTTTTTTTTTTTTTTTTTGACTGTCAGACGAGTTGGGACGCAGAAATGTGAGCCAGCAGCGCCTCCATGTGGCGAGACTGCGCACATTGCTAAAGCCACAAGTTTACATACACCGAACAAAAACCAAACAAACCAAAAAAACATCATTATTTTCTCCCCGTCTGAAGTTAAATCAGACCAAACTTCTCATGTTTTTAGCTCGCTTAGAATGACCTAAATTATTTCTATTTGCTAACAGCCACAATAATGAGAGAAATAATATGGCGGACATGTATATTAACGTTTTTGAGATCATAAGTTTACATACAGAATGATTACTGTCTCTTTAAACAATGAGAGAAAGGACAAATGATGACGTCATGACTCGTAAACCTTTGACAGGTTAACTGACATTTCTAATTTTATTATGCAGGCGCTAACACATTGAATTTAGACGCTTTTTTTTTTACATGTGTGTCCTGTACAATAAACATGTCACCTCCACAGCTTACTTCTGTTTAAAGGAGGAGCGGCCATATTGAAACACAAAGTTGGCTTTAACTAGTCGGATTCGCTCCGAGTTTCCCACTGGGAAATCTGACTTCGGAGGGTGTTCCAGTTGATTTGTCAGACCGGAAAGTCAGAATGTTTTAAAGCCTGCTGTCGGCCTCCATTTTGTACCAATATGGGACATCCTGACAGCACCAAGCAGCCGGTGCTGGAATGTAGGACTGCACTGAACGCAACAAAACAAGAAGGAGCTACAAAAATGAGAGAGTGAGAGATTCAACTGGCTCCGTCTTCATTGAAGGTAAACATTTGGACTCATTTTGTTTTTTACCGAATGCCCGGGAAGACCGAGCTAGACATGAGCTTCATCAAGTGCAACATTTGCAAAATGAAGATTGAGCCTTTGGGAACACTGCAAATAGACTGAGCCAACGTACGTCATGCTACACACTGATTGGTCATTAGTTAGTTTAGAACTTAATAAATGTGAAAAAAGACCCTATCATTCTGCCTTGCGAAGCAGACTACAGCAAATCATGAGGATTTTGCACACAATAGATTAAAACAGAAATCACCGTGAATAATCATTTTGAATTGAAAATCGATTTTGAATTGAACCGTGACTCCAAACATTGGAATCAAATCGTGAGATTGTTAAAGATTCCCACCGCTAGTGTTTACTCCGTCTACAGAGTCCGGTCTGCATAATGACTCACGTATCAGCAACCTGTGCACAGCAAGTAAATGTCTTTTGTTATTTTCCATAATTCAAATCTACAATCACCCAGGTAATTGCATTGCAGATTTCTATGACTTAAATATTTCCTTTTATATTTCTTTGCAGATAGAGTGGAATAATGATTTATTAGATTCCATTCTCAGGCCAGAAGAGGCATTGAGCGTATCTATATGTATATTTAATAATTTTTTGTAGTTTTATTCTTTGGGATATTGGGAAAGGTGATGTTAACTACTTTTAGACTGATCCATAAATGTTGGAATGATTAACAATTCATTTTGAGATAACTATAAAAATCACAAGTTGTCATGTTTTTTTTTCAGTCATCAAAATCCTGGTAAACAAATCTAAGAGAAGTCAGTAGTTGTTCAAAATCATTCAAAATCATTTACTGATCTACAGCATTTTATAATTTCATATTGTAACATTGTGGAGACTCTTAATCAAAGGAAATGTCTATATGAATCACATAACTCTAAATTCATATCAATACATCTGACTAACTAGACAGGATTGTTTTAATTGCTGATTTTGACAAGCAGATGCAGACTTCATCATCTCTATCTGCCAAGCAGAATCCAGTGGAAAATATTCCAAAATGGAGCAATCAGAAATTACCCTGATGAATCACAATTTTCTCCAGAAATACAGGAAGGTGACTGTATGTTTTTTTTTTTTTTTTTTTTTTACATTAAAATAGTTAAAAGAAAATAAGAAAATACACCTTACCATACAGTAGTCAAATAGTGGTAAGATGATATACTTTTTCTGTTAACAATTCAGCTACATTCTTCTGCTACCATAATCATAGTATTATAAGTGTTTTCATAATTAATAAAATATATATCTATGATAACTTCATAAATGCATGACGGCCATTGCAGATAGAAAAAAGTACATTTCCATGATAAAAAAGTCAGGAAATTTTAGATAATCTCATGAATTCTCTAGAAAAAAAAGAGAAAACTTCTGAGTTTCAAGTCAAAAATTTATTTTTTGTTAGTCTTTTTTCTATAAATTTTCTGAGATAAATCTCAAAACTTCTGAGTTTTTTCGAATAATTTTTTTGACTTTTGGAGCCGAGACATTTTCTATAGTCTTCTCAAGAAAATTTCTGAGATTTTGGCTGAAATGGCTCCTTTTTTCCCCCTCTCTACAATGGCCCTAATACGCCACTGTGTAGATGACTTTATTGTATTTTATTTTTGAAGAAGAATCCTTATCAGCAGCACAGTATGGCACATAACTCTCTTCAAGAGCCTTTTTGCAGTGAGTCACAGCAAAACATTCATCTTCTGCAGGAGAAGAGGAAGAATTTAACACTCAATGTCAACTCAACAAAACAATGTTTGGGAACTCTACCTTTATCCACCCAGTGCCTGTACAAGCCCTGGGTGGAGGGAATGTCAGCCATGCTGAGTTTTCTGCATAAACACAGATCTAAACTGAAAACAACTGGAAGAGACAGATGCAATAAAGACGCTAGCAATGAATCTGTAAGAAGCTAATGCTAGGAGTCAACTAATCGAAGCTAACATTCTGGCTGCAATTCAGTCTGTTGGTTTCTCACTATTTGCAGATGATGGGATTATTTGGATTAGGGGGAGAAATACAGAAATTCCTAAAGGAATTACACAATGTAGAATCTTGTGTACTGCACTGGGGATTTAGATTTTCACCATCCAAAGAAAAAGTTGTCTCTACAAATATGAAATCAAATCTTCATACTTATCTCAATTGCATGAGAGTACCATTTTAGCCTGTAATACAGCGTATTATAGGCTAAAATTGTCAAATTTGATCTCAAAAGATCACAATGAACATCTTCCTCTACAGATTGTTCTTTGCATCACACTGTGTGGCATGTGGTGAACACATGGTACACCCTGGTGGCGAAACACACAAACAACACTTTCAGTTTGCTCCTTTCTTTTAATCTGATATTAAAACACATTACAAATTCAGTATGCAAATGCTCTCATTTGTTAAATTAAATTATTGAACAGGTCTTTGTTGGTGCAAGCTGTAGCAAAGAACTTAAATTAATTCATCCACATCAAACAGCCCAAACCTCTACAGCTTGAAAACTAATAAATATATCAGTAATTTACAGGCAAGTCAGACATCAGGCATGTCCGTTCTTTCAGTTCCTAACCTTACTGTTGGCTCTTGAGCTCAGACAGTTTATCACACTGAGAGGAACGGAAGATCGGGAGCAGGTGAGGAAACCACTGTGGGCCCGGTGAGGAGATCAACCTGTGAAGACAAAAACACTTGGGACGCCCCAAGAAACGGGGCCACATTCTGAAGAAATGTCTACATCGTCCAAAAGTCCTTAAAGACATCACACAGTGCAAAATAAAACAAACAAAAAACAAAACAAAAAAAACAACTGAACCTGGCTGAAAACCCCACATGAAACAAGGCGGTTCACCAACACCAACACTGTTCTTGGTAATAAGTCCTATGGAGAGCAGAGAGAGAGGCACCCAGCTGGGCTAACATGTAGAGCAGTGGTGCCCAAAGTCGGCCCTCTAGGGCCAGCATCCTGCATGTTTTAGTTCTCTCCCTGGTGGTAGCAACAACCTTCTCACCACATCAATTTTCTTCTTAAACCTTCTAATGAGCCTCATTTGATGCAGGTGTGTTAAACCAGGGAGAGAATTAAAACATCAAGATGCCGGCCCTCCAGGACCCACTTTGGGCACCACTGATGTAGAGTCACCTCCAATCTTCTGCTTGTTCACATGTCTGATTTAGTACAACTTGGTTCTCATCTCAATGTTTGACATTTTTAATCAGAAAGAAAGAATTGCTTGGTTCCATCAGAAGTGGAACAGAAGTTATTGGATGGTTGCTGAAGCATCCAACAGTCAGTGAGTGAAGATCAGGGGACTCCTAGTGGGCGTCAGACACCACTACAACAACTCCATGGAGTTTGAAAAGGGTCACATTTTGGGCTCTAATCTGGACCCTTGTGCAGCTGCCCAGATTCTAGGCCCAACAGGTATTGCAGTAGCCAGATGTTGAAGCACACATGTGGGTTTATCTAAATGGGATAGAGGTCTTTATTTGCAATAAACCAATAAAGATTTTTTTAGACTTTGCTGTTCTAAACAGCAAAACTGATCAGAGTTGAGGGCTCAAACATCTACCAACAAAGTCAAATCAAAACAACAGACCTCCATAGGATTCTGTTAGATCACTGTTCTAGCATAAGAACCAAGTTGCAATGAACCAGACTCATCTTTTAGATTAACAAACCCAAACATTGAGCTCCTTTTAGCTGTGAAATTAAAATCTGTTGCAGAGTGTTTCAAACACACAGCAGTGAGGGTGACCAGAGAGTCCGTCCTGGCCTTATTTGGCCTTGTTGTCATCCTGAGTATTTTCCTCTATCACCACGATCTGCACCCCTGATAGCTGTCCGCTAGCATCCAGCTGCAGCCCCTGAACGGCCTCAGTCTGTGCCTCCTGCAACTGGCACTGTGTGTCCTCTGCATCCGCCTCCATGGTTACCTCGATCCCACTCTGGACCACCATAGCGGTGGCTTCCCTGCCCGGCTCCTCGGCCAGCTGCAGCTCCATCATCCCCACCGTTTGCTCTACGGGGGTGGGGTTGATCTCGATGACTGTGTGCTCCTGGCCAGCTTCCATGTCCCCTTGCATCACCTCCTGCTGCACCAGCATGGTGCCGTCCACCACTTGACCTTCAATGGGGACCATCTCCGCGCCGCCGGCGTGCTGGCTCAGGTGCACCAGCTCCACAGGGCTCATCACCGTACCAAGCTGGCTGGAGTCTTGAACTGCAGTGGTGCCTACCAGCGTGAGGCCCGAGGAAGGGTGCAAAGTGATGGCATCTCCCTTTCCATCTCCGGTCACCATGTAGCGAGTGAAGAGCTGGGAGCCGGCAGGGAGCAGGGTGACCGTGTTGGAGGACTGGGCTAAGGAGGCGATAGGCAGCCCTGCCACGGTGAATGGCTGGCCGACAGAGGACAGGGAGATGGGGGAGAGTACAGTGAACTGCTGGGGCTGCAGGGTGGCCTGCTGGCTGATGGGGGACGTCAGGAGGGTGGTGGTGGAGGCAGGCCTGTGGAGGCGGGGACGCTTGGTTGGACGCTTAGCGATGGCTTTGCTTTTGGCCGCTTGAGGGGAAGAGAGCAGCGCTCGCACCTGCTGCTGCTTTTTTTGTTCTTCCAACTGAACTTCCAGGTCTGCAGAAACACAAGATCAGCTTTGTTAGCTTACCCTCTTATATCAGGACACATCTGACATTCGACAAATCTCAATAACATATTTGGGAATATGTTAAAAACCATCCATACATGACATACATTTCGTGTCAATGTGAAAACACTAAACACTGTTTGTCATAATCTCCCAAAGACATTTTATCTGTTGTATGAAGGCGACTGCCATCTAAAACAAATCTCTCAAGTAGTACTGAATCATCCTCATGTACTTGCTCCTCAACGTGCTAATGGCAGAGAAACAACTTACCGTTACAGGACAACTATTTATCCACCTCATCTGTGGCCATATTAACTATCCTTGACATTCATAACAGGCTGTGCCAGCTGCAGCGCAGCAGAGAGTAAGAGGGTGACAGAGAGGTGGGGGTGGGCAGCGCCACACCGAGAGGTGATTGACATCACTAAAACCCGGCTCCTTCCTCTGATAGGTTGTTTCTAGTTAGCACTGGGAGAAGGTGGAGGAACTCGATTTTTTTCTCCAATTATTTGTCTCATACCATAATGTCATGACATTTCAACAAATATGTAAAAAGATATTTTTTATAAAAGTTTTATGCCTTGATGTAATGAACATTAGTCTTTGGTAGTTTTCTGTCTGTACTCACTGGAGAGGGTGCTGAGGATCTGCTCCTGGCTGGGGTCCGCCTGCTGTTTTCTCCTCTCCAGAATCTTCTTGACCGAGTCCAGCAGACCGAAGACTTGGGCAAGGTTACTGAGTACAGCCACCTCTACCAGACAGGAATCTGGGATCAGTGTGGCAACCAATCAAAGGGTCACTTGGTCAGTCAGAAAGGAGGAACAACTTAAGCTGCTGTATCCAGTAAACCCATTATTTGCTTATTACTGCTATAAAACCCATATTTGAAAGCATCATAAGATGTTTTCCGACAGCAGCAGGGTTTGTTCTTTCTTTCAGATAATTTCATACACTTCAGAGCAGAGCAGCCCCGGCAGGCTGTCCGGCTTTAGTAAATCAGGGCCCAGCATCCTCGGCCTGATTGACGGCCTGATTTCCTACCTGTGTCCTGTAAGGTATTTTGCTCTCTTCGCTGGAGCACGCCGTCCAGCATCTGGATCAGCTCCGTGTTGATGTTGGTCACCACTTCCCCCAGTAGGCCCACGTCAGCAATGCCCTTCCAGAAATTCAGCGTGTCCTCTGTGGACAAGCAGGAAAGCCTCAGTCAAAAAAGTGCCCATTGATTCAGATAGAAACAGTGCTGACACTTCCTCTGTTGTAACAGAGATCAGTTCATGGCGAATCATTGTGACCTGAGATCTCACTGGATCCCTTCTTATCTCCAGACTCCATGGAGCTGGAGCTCCAGTCCAACTTCCTGCCCATTATCTCGGCTCGATCGTCAGTCACCGTCCCGCCGTTACCCAGGACCGTCTGAACTGCGGGTCACACAGGACAGCACACACTGGGCATATTACAGGCAGGATGGCAGCAATCATGAATGGAAGAAAACACCTAGCAGTTCTTGTTTTATTGGAACATTAAAGGGTAAGTATGTCATTCGGACTGGGGTGAAGGTTCCTCTTCCAGCAAGACAACCACACTACCATGCAGCCTCAACGGTTTACATTAAAGCTGCAACTTTAATGTAACTTTTATAAAAAATATATATATATTTTTTTTTAACCATTTATTGAAACTGTCACCATGTCGTCACAGTATGGTATGAGACAGATAATCTGTGAAAATCTCCCAGTGCTCCATATCGCTGCATAGCCCCTACTCCTCCTCCCCTCCTCCCTCTCTACTAGCACAGCATGTTGTGAATGCTAAGGCTAGTTAGCATGGCCAGCAATGACACCAAATAAATGGTTTTCCTGTAACTCTAAGTTGTTTCTCTGCCATTAGCATGAGTAAATGAAGTTGATTAACAGTGATTAGACCCTCCTCTGATTGGTTGTTTTTGGTCGGAAGCAGTGACATGAAGCTGAAGCGACCATTAGGGAGTGACTTTTACAGTAAACACCACATCTCTTCTAGAGCAACAATTAACTTTTAAACTGAAACAAACTTCCTGAATAATTGTTAAATATGCGAATAAACTACAGCAGTCTGTTAAATCTGAGCCTTCTCACCCTGAGAGGATGTGGGCGTAGTAAGGCCGGTACTGTCCGGAGGGAAGCGAGTGTTGTTGATTAATAGGTCAAACTTGGTACTGCGGCATGTGTTGGTACACAGGGTGCTGTGCTGATAGAAGTCCAGCTGACCTGAATCCATCATTTTCCTGCAGGGTACAAACAGGGAACGCTGAAAGAACAAGGAAACAGTCTCTCCTCTGAGCTTGTCATTTTCAATGCACAAGTCATATGTGAGCTTGCTCTAAATGCGACAACAGAAAGAGGCAAACAATAAGGTACCCATGCTGTGTTGTATCACCTGTTTTCTGACCCCCTGCCCTCACCTTAGCATGACTCCCCCCATCCTGATGGCTCTCTTCCAGTCTTTCAGAGTGGCTTTTCCAGACAGGTGCACAAACTGCTTTGGACTGATCAACTGGTCTTCATACTGCAGAAAACAGCAGTACCACAGTTAACACGCTATAGACTATGAGCTAATTTTAGTTATAGATGCAATCAGTTAATAGTAGTCAACAGACTCGTGATAGCCCACATGCTTAAGTTAGCATTTTAGCTAACACTAGCATTTTAACTGATTTTAGTTTACGTATAGCTGTTAGCATTCTAAATTGACTTAAAATTGTTAATTTAAGTCAGCAGGCTAGTGACAGCCTACATGCTACTGTGAGCATTTGAGCTAATGATCAGCTAATGATAGTCAACATGCTAGTGATTGTCCACATGATTATGTTATCATTTTAGCTAGTATTAGCATTTGAATTAATTTTATTTTACATATAGCTGCTGGCACATTAGATTGACTAAGTTAATTTAAGTCATGCTAATGTCAGCATTTTAGCCAACACTAGCATTTTAACTAACTTTGGTTTACATGTTGTTTGCATACTAGATAGATCAAGTTAATGTAAGTCAAAAGGATAGTAAGCAGCATTTGAGCTAACAGAATTTTAGCTCATTTTTACGGTGGCCGACAGGTGCAAATGCGCAGCAAAAGAGAAAACATGCAAACAAACAAAAAACACGCGCACAAATTAAATGCGGCAAGCAAAAAGCGAATAAAATGCAGCAAACAAAAAGAGAGACGCAAACAAAAAAGAAGACACCCCCGAATGAAATGCAGCAAACAAAAAGTGTTGAAAACGGAAGTGCTCCAGACCACTAGGGGGAGTCAAAGAAAATAGTATTCATTTCTATGGGACCAGATGCAAGATTCAAAGAAAGAAATTTGAAAAAAAGTAAAGGTACGTATAACTATATTTCTTTTCAGATACGCCGTCTTTTATAATATTATAGAATAACAGAATAATTTATGGGTAGCGTGATAGACTTTGTGTCAGTCATACCGTTCTGGGCTCGGTCTCGATTTTCTTTGACTCCCCCTAGTGGTCTGGAGCACTTCCGTTTTCAACACTTTTTGTTTGCTGCATTTCATTCGGGGGTGTCTTCTTTTTTGTTTGCGTCTCACTTTTTGTTTGCTGCATTTCATTCGGGGGTGTCTTCTTTTTTGTTTGCGTCTCTCTTTTTGTTTGCTGCATTTAATTTGTGCGCGTGTTTTTTGTTTGTTTGCATGTTTTCTCTTTTGCTGCGCATTTGCACCTGCCGGCCACCGTACATTTTAGCTTAAAAAGTGAAGTATGCATACTGAATGGAATACGTTTATGTGATCCAACAGAACAGTATTTGCTAAAGCAAGCATAACCCACATGCTAACTTTAAAATTTTATCTCATTTTGGTGACTTTGCAGGATTTTACAGCATTAGGCTTCAATATACCTTAACACATTTCACGTTGATTCCAGGGCACACAAATTTTTTCACAAGCAACACAGCTTTACAGTCCCCACAGGTTATAGGACAGCCAATTTCAACATCATCCCCCTCTGTCTGCTCTGTAGGAAAGAAGCAAACTTTTAGAGACAAAAACATCTGTGCCATTTTTCCTGGGCATTAATTATTTTTGACAACCTCTCACCTGATTGAGCTTCTACAGCCATAACAGCTGCATCGGTTTCAGCTGACTCATCACTACAGAAGAAGACAATTCACATATCTTCACTTTGGAACACAGTATCATAACCAACTTGTGCATGTTGACGACTTTAAGGCAGTCTATAGTTCTGGAATGTAGATTTCGTAAGAATCCTGGTTGTAGTACATACCCAGTGCTGATAGGCTGGAGCTGCAGGATGACCTGAGTCTTATTGGGGTCATCTGAATCACCTTCATCCTCATTCTTCACCATCACCATGTCCCCCACAGACACCGTCACCTCATTTGTGTTTGCCATTGCTCTCACAACAGAACACTAGAGTGGGTGGAAGCATTTGTGCAACATCTGTAATGGGAGGCACAACATACAGTATACACTTTACTCAGTCACCCATGTTGAAATCCAGACCTGGATCTTCAAGATGCTGGTTGTTCTCTACTGTTGTCTACTCAGATTGCATTACAAAGACATTAACTCTTTGTTACTGAGGTGGTTTCTGAAGGCAGCTGGTTGCACTGACAAGTCTCAGCAAAACGGGATCTGAAACACACTTTAGGCATGTACTAAAATGCAAAGTCCAGATTGAGAATCTGTGCCAAGGATTGAAAATCGATGTTGACAGATAGTCTCTATCCAATTTAACCAAGCTTGAAGTTTTGCAAAAAGATTTATTCCAATTTACTCAAATGTGCAAATTTCTGAAACATTCTTACTCAAAGGCCTGCTGCTGCTTCGTCAACAAAGAGCTTTTTCATAAAAAATAAAAAAAACACTACTTTGGGTTGGTCATGAAAATGCCAATAAATACTGTGAAGTTTATGGTTGTAAGATGATAAAACTTAGAAACGTTCAATATGAATATTACCATATGCATGTACTCTAAAATCTTAAAGTTTGATCAATAACTATCAAGAATATAATGGTTAGCTTTTGAATGTTTATATTTATTAATTACAGTGAAATTAGTAGTAGTTTAAATCCGTATAAATGTATTGCTCCAAGGAATAATTCAACCATCTTGAAAATCAAGTTGAGCCAATCAACGTCCTAATTAGCAAGGATGTAGCTACTAGTTTTGTTAGCATCTTAAGTGTTTAGGGTTTTCTGGGCTTTTTAATGTTTTATTTGAACCCCTCTTTTTCCAGGTTGAAAGGACAAAATTCCAACAATTATTAGATCGTTTCATGTTCTAACTCATTTGTGTGTTTCCCCCTAATCTACACAGGCTACTTTTAGGAATTTGGAGGTAGTCCTTCTAGGTTATTGTTCAATCCAACAGCCTCGCAGCATGATACTGCCACTCCCGTGCAAGACAGCTGGTAGTGTTCTGAGGTTTGAAAGCTTCACGTTGACTCCTCCATATATACTTTCACAAAGTCTGTGTCGCCTTTCCCTAAAACCGTCGTTTAGGAGATATTAGTTGTGACGTTTGAGTAAATGTGTGAAGACTGGCACAAAATTAGGTCATAGTTTCTAATACCAAAAGCGTATTATTTCCTGAGTATAGTTTCATATTGTCCATGTTAGGGCTGTTTAAACCAAATGACAAGATGTTAAATAGCGACATATTGCATTTAAGTTTAAAACTTTAATATGTCAGTTTGAACGCGCGTGGGTAGTGGGTTCTCCACGCGCAGCGGGGGGTGGGGGTTATAAAACCGCAGTTTAGCTCTAAGTGAGGGGAAATTTAACTATTTTTCGTTCAATCTGTCAGGCCACACGACACCTAAAGCTATCCGTTCTAGTTGAATATCAAGACTTGCATCTCCAGAAGTTGTCGGACTGTCATCGCCTCAAAAGTAAACCCAAATGTGAGTCGTTTAGAACCACCGAGCTACACAGTCTCGGTTTGGTGGTAGCCATTACAGCTAATGCAGCAGCGTCGTTTCATATGTAGGAAGCTGGACAATACTACAGAACTCCACCGTCCGAGACGGGTAAACCTTTGCATTTAAAGTGTGACGGCTACGTGCCGCTTGTCTATGAACCGTACGTCCCCTCGTAACTCTGCATTTTAACTCTCCGCTCCCCCTCAAAATGACGTCTCCCTGTGCGGCGGCACGTACAGCAAACAACGGCACGGCGACGGCGGCGTTGCCCCTCCATTCTGCGCGAGGCTGGCTGACTGAACCCCTTCCGCGAGTTAAGCTAAGCTCTGCGGCTAAAATCACCGTTTGTGTCGCTGGAACAATGTTACTCTGCAGTGATATATATTAAAATTCACATTGTGGAAAAAGGCCCGTCCTTACCGTTTTATGAAGACAAACACATCCCTAGATTGTGGGGAGCTTCGGCGCATGCGTACTTGACTGTTGTAGCCGTACTTCCTGCTAAACAGCGCTCGCCCTGTTTAAGCTCACTTGCGAGAGGCAACAATGTCAGAAATTCACTTGATCAAACGAGACTGAACGACTCCCACAATATAACACTTTCATGCAAATGAGCAGATTGTTAGGTGCGGTGATCTGTTACGTTTTATACCCTTATTTACGGGATTGTGTCACAGTCACCACTACAGGTTCCGATGAAATCATTGATGTCATACGCAACAGAAGTAAGCCTAAGTGTGTTAGCACTGTCACATCAGAGTATAAAGTGAACCGCAGCTCAGTATGAACTGTTTATGACCCGCATGAAATGTTTCTTCACATAGAGAGTGGAGGCGCCGAAACAAATGGTTACCAGCAGCCTCAGATTTTAAAAATTATGCTTCCGAAATCTCTTGATGGCGATTCCGCAAAGAGGATGAGACTCCCTCACCCTCCCTGTGTCAATCACGACAGAAGCCCTTTTTAACATGAGCGCGTGTTGCCCACGTGTTTATGATCACTGGGATTATCTGTCTCACTTAGAGTTTTGACGTTTCCACTGCCGTCAAAATAGCTAATCATAAAAATTGATGGTGCCTCACAACATTAATAGAACTATTAGTTTTCTGGTTTAATGTTATAATAAATGTTTATACTATATATTGTTTTCTATTTCTATAGCACAGTAAACCATCCGAAACGCATGATGGGTAAATAAAAGGCGTGACCCTTTTCACTCTTGCTTTGCTATTGGTTGTGTTCGGCCGACGCAGTGTTTAGGTGAATTTATAAAAAGAATCTTTAAAACGACTGTTAAAAAGTGACTATCATCATGAAAGGAAATTTTCACAATTGTAGAAGTTGTTATACTTTCACTCGTGTTAGTGGCAGAAAATACAATAACTAAACATGATCAAAAATACTAAAGTCTTAAAATCCTTCAAACTTAACTTAGTCTATTAGTTTACATCAATCATGCCTGGACAAAACAACAAGGTCTGACCCGGTTTAAATACAAAAAATTGTTCACTAACATACACTACACTGAGACTATTCCTCATTCACCCTTCACAGGAATAAACACAAAATGTTTTCATAATAGTAGGAAGGAATACCGTATTTGTGATCTGTGATTTAGAAGTGATTCATAATCACTCATAAGCACAAATGGCCTCCCGTTTGTCCTGTATGTTTTTCAATCCAATTCAGCACCAATTCTCAGACATTATACCATTCTAATTTATAAAACAGCATGTTGTGATTGATAGGCTTGAAAAAGTATGTTGAAACTGCGTATTTATTTTAACTGAGGTTACAGCATCAGTTAAAAAATCTATTCACCTTCTTGAATGTTTTACCCTTTTTGCCATTTTCACAAATCGGTTGTGAAAAATAAATAGAAAAGCATCTATTAATGTCAACGTTAAAACAGGTTTCTACATAACAAGGTCAAATAGGAATATTAAATGAATTGTAACATAAAATAAGTGATATAGACATTTTTATTCACCCCTTTATGGTGACTGATCAAATTAATAGCAAGTTTTATTGAAAAACAATAAAACCCAATATAATAATAGTAAGCAGGGCATGAAATCTTTCATTCACATAAAAAAAACACAGCACAACGATTTGCTGTGGCCTCAGGAGGAGTCTGTGGAGCTACAGAAATGAGGAATTCAGACCGCATTGTTGATCTACTTTATATAAACCATAAGTGAATGGTTTGCATATGAAAAGGAAGGAGTTTAAAGCATGACATGTCCACTTCAGGTTATTTTGTGAAGAACAATTTCAAAAATTTGTGGGCATTCAAAGCTGGCTGAGACATATCCCTAAAAGACCTGCAGCAGTAATTGCAGAAAAAAGTTGTTTAGTATTGATGGTGCTGGATAATGCAAAAAAACTTAATACACTATAGGTTGTGGTCATAATGTAACAAAATCAGAAAAAGTTCAGTGTGTATGAATACTTTTGTATGCCACAATATCGTATGAATTATATACTGTATATGTATATATATGAATATAATTGAGTTGAATCACATACCTTAATAAGAATGGTAACTCTTACATACGCAAAAGTCTAGTTTTCACATCGGATGACTTGTGCAATTTGTCCACTGGACAGGCTAAGTGGAAATTCAAATTCAGTGCAGCTGCAACATATCACCCGTATATCTTAACCTGTAGACTGAGATGTATATCAGTATTGGGCAAGGTTAGGGTTTCGATTAGGCCACTCAAGTTAATAAATTCCAATAAAGACTGAAATGCAAACTCATATGTATGTGAGTGTTGGTGATGATGGGTGTAGGAGAGCTCCAAGTAACCAGTCCAAATATGATATATTGAACATCTATTTATTTATTCTTTTATCAGTCACTGAGATTACATCACCCCAAAAAAATCTTTTAAGTGACAAATAAAAAAAAGCTAAGTCATGAATTCTAACCTCTGAAGAGTTTATGTGATTTAGTTCCACCGGTGCATTTTATGAAAAGTGATTTAGACCAAACAGTTTGTACAACATATGAGAATCTTAACATTTTCTCTTCTTCAAAGCCTTGTGCAAACTGAAAAAAAAGTTTGGTGACTAATTAAGAAACGCGTGATTGTTACCAGAAAAAAACAACTTTAAAATAAAGTGACATTATAGAATCTGAAAAAATACTCCAGCTGTGCTAAACTAGCCTTAGCAAAATCTGACTGAGACACTTTCTTGTTCTCACTTCCTAAACTGATTCCTCAGCTAGTAGTTATACAGTTAATACTATTGCTGAATCTAAGTTGATCTTAAAATAATTATGAATATGTATATGTAGCCTAATCACTTTAAAAATAAAGTGTAGTTCAAAACTTAACTGGCATGGCTTAGCAGATGCTGCTCCAACGTTTCCTCCAGTACTCATCCTTGGACTGAGCATAAATGCTGCTATGTAAGGCTGCCTCTAGCTCTAGATTCAACCCCCACACATATGTATGAGTGGCAACAACATTCTCCTATCACACTTCAAAGCCAAACATGCAGATTTCTGTAAAAACATAACTTCTTTTTACACATTACCTGATAAGAGAAGCTGGGTTTGCAGTGGAAAGTGACAATGATTTGCATCGCCTACATCACACCTAATGTAATAATACGACTTGAGACATTATTTTCAATGTTACTCTTAGTTGATTCCCATTGGTGGCTAAAGAGGCATTTGATACAAAAAGGAAGTCTTTCAGAAATAACATTTGATCATTCTTCAGTGAAAAAAGCGGCCATCTTTATCTGCTTTGGTTAATACATTGAACAGTTGGGTAAAGAGAGCAGTAGATTGAAATGATGGATTCAGTAAAGAATGGCAACATGTTTTTCATCATGTGCAGTTTGACCCTGTATAAAGGAGGAGACAAGGGAAAAGGAAAGTCAGAAATACTCATTTAAATGGAATCTATCAAGGCAAAGAACCTGTAAGATAAAGTCTTCCTGTGCACTCAGAACATATTGTACTGTATATAATATACATGAATAAAAATATATAGAAAAGTGAATTTGACTGTAAGTGTAAAAAATAAAGGGATGCTGCAGATGTAGCATACTATTGTCCTTATCTTACACTGTGCTATAACATATATTGTATGCTGAATTAACTAAATATTCTATATTATAGAACAGAATAAATGTCTGGCAAAGTTGTGTTTGGTGGAGAAAGTTTAGCGAAGACGAGTGAATTCCCAAGTTAAGAGTTCTGGGTTATCAAGCTGTTTGTTTAAAACTTCTTTAGTCCAGAAGGAATTCTCAAACCTGGGAAGGCTGCATGTCACGTTTGCAACTGCAGCTTTGTTGTAATTACATTTCACTCTTCGCTGAGTATGGCATTGCAGAAGGAAGTGTGCTGTTTAAATTAGTTATGAGTTTTGGGTTACTTTTAGGGGTGCACCAATTGCAGTTTTCTGGCTGATCACAGATTGGCAGTCTTTAAGAAACCTGACCTGGCCATTCCAATTTTGGCCGATACCGATTTTTTTGTCTGAAATGTTGCTAAATCTAGCAATAAAATCACTGATTTGGCAACAGTAGAGTAACTATTCTTAATTGCAAACATGCAGACATGATCTGGTGGGCCAGTCTGTCAGTCAAACCTCTCATGTGGCAGAGTAAAAGAGAACAGTGGCTGATTTTCAGACCTTTACCGAGGTAGACAAGATCAGTGGACAAAATCAGCTTCATATGTAAGTATCGGCCGATCACGGATCGCTGAAAATGAGGGAAATCAGGCCTGAGTTATTGGTACACCCCTAGTAACTTTAACAGTAAGTTGATATACTTTAGAATATAATTTTGAAATCCCAACAAATAAGTATTTTTTCTACAATTAAGGTGCAAAAATCATCTTCCTTCTTGACTAATAAGACATAGTTTGGGTTTTGAGAATACATTAATAGCAACAATTTTAAATGTTGATGAAACATTTAACTTTTTCCTCTTGTAAGATTTAACAAGAAGAATACGTTCACATCCCACTATAAGAAAGCTTCTTGTCAGTTTTACCTTGAAGAATTGAAGCAGAAACATCTTACTTGAGCCTCACACACATGGAGAAATAGACCCAGAAGTATACTTAAAGGATACTTCAAAGAGGGAAAGTAACACTTTGACACTTTGCTAGTATACTTATTTGTCATATATCAGAAATCTGCAAATGACAAAAAGCAGTAGAAAACAGCCCCTTTTAATTTGGTAACATATTAGTTGGCTGGTTAATATGTTACCTTAAAGCTAAAGTTAAAAGAATTGATCCCATAGCAGTCATTGTTAGCTAGACCATCAAACTAAAAGGAAGAACACAGTGGATAGACTTCTGTTTGGAGACTTGCACCAATCACTTTCAACAGATTGTTTTCTAAACGCAAGCAAGTTCAAGGAATAGCTCAGAATAGCAGTCACTGAAAAAAGACCTGAATGAACCATCAAATATTATCTCAGACCTTGTCAAGATATACGTTGATTCCAAAAAATATCTCATCGTTTCAAAAGTCCTGAAAATGATCCAAAACACTGCAGTAACCATGCCAGACCTGCAGGTGGCAGTGCAACACCGCCATGACAAGAAACCCAAAACAGAGGAATGAACCTGAGCGTCACATGTTGATGTTCTTGAGGTTGAAAGTTACGTCAGAGCTGGGGTAATGACGTCGCAATCTTTAGCAAAATGTTTAGTGGTTATCGACATGAAAACTCAAAGGTGGCATAAGGGGAAACACCAGGTTGGCACTGAAAGACCTTTTCAGATCTACAGTTGTCGCCGCAAAAAAATATTGTTTCGCGGCTCCTAAAGCAGGGTTTTTATTAGAATGCAAAGCTGAAACAATAACAGCTTCTTATGTACTTTGCGTGATGTTATTCCTGTGTGAAGAGCAGTGGAGTAGAAACTTGCTGTTAGCTTGCTAACAGGCAAGCTAACAGGTTCCTGAATATGTCAATGTTAATATGTCCTTTATTCAGCATAATTAGCTTATATTCACACCTTTT
Source organism: Xiphophorus couchianus (assembly GCF_001444195.1). Lineage (NCBI taxonomy): Eukaryota > Metazoa > Chordata > Actinopteri > Cyprinodontiformes > Poeciliidae > Xiphophorus > Xiphophorus couchianus. The sequence continues at coordinate 28,792,269 of NC_040240.1, read as the reverse complement.
AGTACATGAAGTGAGTTTGCTCAGAACTGTGTAGACCCACCCACAGAAGATACCTACAGGATTCTCTACGATGTAAGATTTGACATTTTGTCAATGTAAATGTTGCAAAAGGTGTGCTAATTTTATGATGATAGAACGAAAAACTTTAAAAATAAGTAGAGCAAGAAAAGGTTTTGTAGCCATGTAACAAGTGAGAGAAAACAAGTTTCATAGAGGGTGAGAAGCCTAATGAGAAATTCACCCACCAAGTAACACTGCCAGTGCCTCCACTTGGCGAGTTGAAGTTACTGCACCCTATAAAGCCATTCGCTTTCAACTGTGTCTTTCAGAAAGGGCTTAAAAGAGAGCTGAAGGAGTTTTTGTTCGAGTTACTTACTCTTGTATTTTTTGTAAAATGAAAATGGTTGGAAAATCTTTCCAAAAAGTGTAACCTTCAGTTTTTCCCACTTAACACAGTGGGTGGGAACAAAAACACCAAACAAGTCTCACAGCATCTCTCACAATTTTCTCATGATTCCAGTTTCCTCTCAAAGTCATCCGTGCAAATAAAACTGTTGCAGTTTTGTCAATATTACCCTAAGTTAGTGAATGCTTATAGAAGAAACAAAAAACAATTATTTTCCTTTACCAATTCTTAGTGAGACATTAATAGTGTCCATCATATTACTAGTGTTATTTACAGATGCCTTAAATGGAACCACGAACCTTCAGTACCATGGTCTATTTGTATGTAAACATCTTAACTACAAATATTCTCAGATTTTGATGGTATGCATCTATTTACAAGATGATTAAAGGTTTAAAATCGGTTTGGTGTTAGTGCACACAGTTTACAATAACAGGAGGAGCAGCACACCAATTTAGACTTATTGCAGGATGCTGTGTCTCTTTACACTATCAACTCCAACAGCTTCCTGTGATCTCTTTGTATGCCATCTCTATAGTTTTTATTATCTACGAGAGTTACAACAGAGTGTAGGCAAAACATTGCACAAACTTTGACAGGTAGACCTTACAATCATAAGTCCGGTTGCTCCTGTACTGAGAGAAGGGCATATGGCTAGGTTCTGTTTTTCACATTGGGTAAAGCTCTGTGCACCTGGTGTTATACCTCACTATATAGATTCAACCTGCCAATAAGACTGGAATGCACATTTCCTTGCAATAATCTCAGCTCTTAGAGTGACCCAAACAAAGACAAGGGCACAAGTCACAAAGTAAGGAAGGAACAGTGGCTACATCACAGGGTGCTGACCAGGAGTGGTCTGGTTTCTATGGATGGCCGCAAGACAAAGTGAGATCTCAGTGCGATGGGACAGTTTATGAACACAAAGTATCAACAGTTAGCAGTGGCAGCCCTTCTCGGGGGAAGCAGTTGCAAGTTCCTCTTCGTCATCACCCGGGTAGAGGACCTTTGCAGTGAGGCCACTTTTAACGCCATCCCAGCCATCACGGGTAACGATCTCCCCCATCTTCATCAGCTCGAAGATATCTCTGGTCAGCAGCTCGAATGCCCGGTCCACATTGCTGTTGCACTTAGCCGACGTCTCGATGTAGCGGATTCCCAGATCGGCGGCAAGCTGCTCGGCCTCATCCCTGCTCACCTTGCGGTCCTTGTTGAGGTCGCTCTTGTGGCCGATGAGAATGTAGACCATGTGGTGGGGCAGGATGTGCTCGCTCACCTCCTTGTGCCATTCTCTCACATGGTCAAAGGTCTTGCGGTTGGTGAGGTCAAAGACTAGAAGTCCCCCAACAGAGTTGCGGTAGTATGATGTTGTGATAGACCTAGAGAAAAAAGAAATTATTGATTAATCCATAACTCAGAATAAATTTATTCTTTGTCAAAGCAGAGCCTATGTATTGGTGTGCTGTAGAAAACAAACTGCCTTCTTTCACTCCTAAAATGAGTGAAAGAAAGTCTAAGAAACTTATTTGAGGTAGGGGGTTTAGGGAAATTAAAAAAAGTCACGTTGTCTAGTAATAGACAAATCAAAGTTGTGCAGAATCCACGTCAATAGTTTCCTCAGCTCCATTTCTTGAGAGACACATACATTTCCTGCACTACCAATCCTGCTTTTAGTGTAGGTCTGAGATTGATGTCTCTTCTGGGATTCTCCAAACAAGTCAAGGACAATCCAATTCAAGGATTAAGTTCTTGTCACATCAAGTGTTGAGTCAGGTCTAGAGCTGGTTGAGATCACACCAGTCCCTGTCTCAATATTTTAAAACATCAGAGACAAGCTGTAGGCCAACTCATTCGATTTTGGAAGCCATTTTATCAGGTCTGAATGAAAAAATGTAACCAGCCTGTGTTGTGTGGGTTTCAAAGGAAATTCTTAATCAGCTTTGATAAAGACGGCATGATCTCACACTAAGAAACTATGAAAAATCCAACCTCTAATTAGAGAATGTTTATTCAGTGGGGATAATCATCTAAATTAAGAAATAAAATCTTACCCACACTGTCAGTTAATGGAGTTTTTTTTTTTCTGCATGAAGGTTCTGGCAATGCTTTTTCTGAGAGGATTTTGTGGACTCGGGCTTCTTTTTGTGTCTTTTTCCATTCCACTGGTCTGAAACCAGGTCATTCATGTTTACTCCCAGTCAGTCGGGACAGTTGCCCTCTCACACTGAGCTTGGTTCTGGTGCTGCTGGAGTTTTCTTCCTGTTAAAGGGGAGTTTTTCCTCTCCACTGTCACTACGTATGCATGCTCTGTATGAAGGATTGCTGCAGTCAATGACACAACGCTGCATGCTTGTCCAGGAGTGAACGCTACATGTCGATGACGCCACATAATCTGCAGAGTTTCCTTCGACAAAATACATTTTACAAATTTTAATAATAAACTGAATTTGATGACGCTGATAACTAGGATAAGTTGAAACATATGTACTTGGCTTTTATTCTGACTGTATGATTGGATTGAATTGCCTTTACTTTGTAAAGTACCTTCAGGAAATGCTTCTTTTGAACCAGCACATTATAAGGTAAATAAACTAAATTGAATAAAATTAACATTGAACGAGTTTTTTCTGTTTGACATAAAATTAACATCCTCACGCATACTTTATGACCTTTAGCCTTTCCTGGTTATCAGGACGCAAAGCAAAAGTAATGTTGTGGTAGGAAAACAGAAAATGGAGAAAGAAAACAGATTTCAACTGAGACCTCTAGATAATTCAGCAAGAAGCAAACTTGAATGACCCAGTCAGACACACACCGAGCACCACTACAAGGTGGACACACACCCAAAGTGGAGGTGGATGTAGGATCTAAAGTTTCTACAGGTTGTTATGGAGACACATTGATTTTAAGACAGGGTCAAAGTCACTCTGTGGCCAGCTGTTAATACTAGGTAATTGTGCTGCAAGCTTTAGTTGGTTAATTTTTTTAAATAAAACAGCAAAAACACATTCACCGAGGTAAGAAGTTCATAGCAGTGTGTAGTTCAACTGGGTGAATGCCATCTGTTGTACCATCCGAACTGGCTGTCATGGTAACGCTACATGCGGTATATGTGTGACTTCACCAGAGTTTCATCATGGCATGTTCCAGCTCTCTGCAGCTTCCTAGTCTGTATTCCTAATATTTATAGTGATTACTGTGTCAGCATTTCCACAATGTAAGATGGCAGCAGGTGTGCTATGCTAAATGCAGCACTACTACGGTTCTGAACTGAATTCTGTTTTTTTCTGGGTAAACAACATTACATGAAAAGAAAAAAAAAGAAGAAAAAACTGAGTGGATTCCTTGAGCGAAGTGAAGCCTGATGGGAAACACCTTCAAAAGAAAAAGCAGATCTAAGAGCGGAGCTGCTTCTTAAAAACAGTCATTTCTGTCCGACAGCCCAGCAGGCATCACAAGCAGCAACAGCTGGCTAACTGCTGCAACAGTCACACAAATCTAGATTAGCTCTGACTTTGGCGTTGCCCTGGAGACCGAGGGACGGGATGATGGGGATTCAAACCGCGGCCTTAATAACAGTAGACTCCCCATCATCCGTGAATGAAGTGCTGCGTGTCTGATGCTGTTCCCCCGGCCGGGCCGTCTGTCCTCACAGCCTCGTTACGATTCTCCACACCGAGGCAGAGGGCCGGTCTGGGTGAAAACATGAGCACACAGGGCGAGCTGCCACACGCAGGCCCCGCATTATCGGACCTAAACCTGGCTCATGATGGCTGCTGCGTCGCGGCTCAGCACTCACATCAGATCTGATCCCAGTCGTACCTGAACCGCTCCTGTCCGGCCGTGTCCCAGAGCTGCAGCTTGATTTTCACCCCGGGCTCGATGTCCAGCGAGCGGGCGTAGAAATCCACCCCGACCGTGGGATCCGCCACGTCGCTGTAAATCCCGTCCGTGAAGCGTTTCAGCAGCGACGACTTCCCCACGGTGGAGTCCCCCAGCAGGATGATTCGGAACTGGTATTGCCACAAAGTATCCATGGCATGACTAGAGGCAGAGATGCGGCGGTGGAGGAGGTGTTGTGTGTGTGTGTGTGTGTGTGTGTGTGTGTGTGTGTCGGATGGGGGGGATGCTGGGTGGGAAACAAAGCCGTGTGTTTTCCACGGAGCCCCGGCTGCTGCTGCTGAGCGGCCGCAGCAATCATGTGACAGCTTTACCTCTGCTCCACTCCACAGACACAGACCGGAAACAGGAGCAGGGACGGAACGGGCCAGGCGGCTTGTTAACAAAGCCGTATTAGTGGAGTATTAACCAGCTGCAGCCTTTATGTGAAGCCTGTAGCATGATGCTAACACTGCTTTATCTTTATTCCCCCTCTGCTGGTAAACCAAAGGTCTGAGCTCAGAGCCGGAGCTGTCCGCGGTCCTGAAGGCTGATGTCACCCCCAGATTAAAACTGCTGTGGTGGTCACGTGCTGATCGAACTATTATTGGCAATAAAAGTTTTATTAATAAAAGTTAATAAAAAATAAAAGTTAAAAGTTGGCATACATCACAGCAGTATGATACCTTATACTGCTGTGTTTTATTCTTTGGAAAGTCCAATTCCTGCTGCTTGGAGTCCCAGTGAGCTGAGCGACCTCCATCGTTGGTCAGTTGGAGGAAGTCTGGAGCCAGCAGGACTCTTCCTGGAGCTGCTGCCTTCTGAACTGAGCCATCAGCTCAGAGCTGAAGGGCTTCAGTCAGGGAGGAGACCAAGAACCTGATGGTCCCGCTGTCAGAGCTGTTCCTCTGTGGAGAGAGGAGAAGCTTCCAGAAGGACAACACGCTCCGTGTGCTAGGGTGGCCAGGGAGCCAGTTCTTAATAACAGCATCAATGCAGCACCAAGCGGCACCTGAAGAATCTCAGAACAGGACAAGATTCTCTGGTCTGATAAGGCAAAGGTTGAACTGTCTGGTGTGAATGCCAGAAACATCCTGGATGAAAACCCGCTGCAGAGCGTCCTGATCTCAGACCCGGAGCAACGGACAGCGACTCCAAAGCACATGACCTCCACTTCTGAAAGGCTTCAGAACCAATCTGTGAACGTCCTGGAGGGGCCACACCAGAGTCCAGACATGAATCTGATTGGACATCTCTGGAGAGAGGTGAACATGGCTGACAGACGTCTCCATCCAACCTGGTGGAGAAGATCAGAGCAAACTGCCTGAAGAGAGGAGGGCTGAGCTGGAGCTGCAGGTTGAGACTGGAGGCTGTTAAAGCTGCCAGAGGACATCAACAACATGTCTGTGTATACTTAGAGTAAATGTGATTTCTTTGGTATTTCATTTAACACAATTAAAAAGGCTAATTAAATAATAATAATTAAAAAAAAAATATATATATATATTCGATAGAACCAACCAGACATTGTCGTAGTGGATAAACAACAGAGGAAAGACGTTGTGGTAGATGTAGCAATACCAAGCGACTGCAACATCAGGAAAAAGGAGCAGGAGAAACTAGAGAAATACCAGGGCCTCAGGGAGGAACTGGAGAGGGCCTGGAAGGTGAAGACCACAGTGGTGCCTGTGGTCATCGGGGCCCTCGGGGCAGTCACCACCAAACTGGACCAATGGCTACAACAGATCCCAGGAACAACATCAGACATCTCAGTCCAGAAATGTGCAGTCCTTGGCACAGCCAAGATACTGCGCAGAACCCTCAAGCTCCCAGGCCTCTGGTAGAGGACCTGAGCTCAGAGGATAAGAACCACCCGCAGTGGGTGAGAAGGGAATTTTTTTCTTTTTATATATATATATATATATTAATCGATTCCTTATAGGACTAGAGTTTGACACATCTTCTAATAGATAGATTGAATAAAAGTACTTTTTTCTCTCCCCTTAGAACTGATTTTAAACATTGACGTTCCTCTGTTTATGTGTTCATGCTCTGCTGTTTCTAACTGATTACAATAATTACAAACCCCTGTCTGATGTTTCCCTTTAAGAAAAACAGAACTCTGTAAGGCCAATTCATAACCTTCTATTATGTTACTACTTCTTCTCTCCAGCTTCCATCTCTACAACTATCAACCCTCACAGTCTTTTGGATGTTATTTGCTACAGGTGTCATTATTACCCCGTTGTTCCTGCCACATCCTAATTATTTTGTTTAGAACAACAAATTTTTCCCTCACATGCTCAGAGGAATGTCTAAGTTAATAACGTACTTCAAGGCCTTTTCCGCTTTTCTATCTACTTATGCATTTCCGTCTATACATGATCAGGAATCCAGACAAATAGATTAAAACTGTTTTTATGATTTAGGTGTCACAATATGATATTCTTAGTATTAGATGGAGTCCAGAAGAATTTCCAGTGGAACTTGACAGTCTGACACAGGTTTAGCTTTGTTTATTCCCCTAATACTGTCAACAACTAACATTATAAGTTAATTCAACTGCTGCGTAGGTATCCCTGCGCCCAAACTATTCTATTCACTGGTATGATTAGCAGGTACATTCAGGAAGACAGCTATTTGATCAATTCAAAGGAAAAACACATATCCCATAATGCCTCTGGGTCATGTGACCTACGAAGGCCAATCGGTCAGAGACTACAGCTTGTATAAAAGCAGAGGAGGTGGCGCGTTTCCTTCTCTTTCTTTGAGAACCTACCGGAAGAAGTAGTGCTGTAGTGAAATCAGAAGAAGAAGAGGTTCTGTAGAACTGGTAAGAACCTCGTTGAGTTTAGCTAACATTATGCTGAACTTTAAAAAAAGCAACTAGTTGACTAAGTGTATTTAACTGAGCGCAGGCTTCTAGCTAATGAGCAAGATAGGTAGAGAAGAAGAAGAAGTAGTTACCTCACTTGTTGCAGAGTGTTACATTTTTAAGATTTATTCTCATCTGTATTTATTAATATTGCAGTCGAGGTCTGAACATAGTTTAAACGTGTTTAGCGTAGCTAATTGAAAGTTAGCTATAGCATGACTGCTAACATTGACCCACGTGCTCCGGCCTGCTGCAGTGCTGCACTCATTTTCCGTGCCATGCAGCAACCAGATCCGTTTACCAGTTCCGGTACCCGACCAAAACCCCTCATTCATTACCAGTCCTCAGTACACCTTCAGTTTAAGTCGTTAAATTTACAGTTTATCTGCAGTGCTGCTGTAATGGTCAGGATTAGCATGTGGGACCAGCCTGATCTGACGGTGGTTTTGCTCTACCTGCAGCTTGCAGTCTTTTGCCGTCTCTGCAGTTATGGATCTGGACCCAGGACGCAGGTACGTTCTACACGGCAGCCGCTCATCCCGTCCAACACTCAGGCTCCTATCGAAGCCGGTCACGCTCTGCTGTAGCAGCGGCCGGTCAACAGGAAGCCCAGATGAAAACTTTCACCGACGGTCGCTGTTCAGTTGAATAGTAACTGCTCCAGCAACATTTAGGGAAAGGACACCTGGTCTCTGTAGAGGTCATATTGTGACGTCATGTTTCTGTTCTGATCAGGTCTGGGTCAGCGCTGGGGGAACCACGTGCAGGTCCAGGTGAGCCCCAGAACCAGCTGCTCTGGCCAACGGTCCAGGCTGTGATGATAAACTTGCCCTCACTGATTATTGATCTGACTGAGTTTTTGTTTACTGAGCCTAAAGTCTCACAAAACACATAGAAGTGTTATTTATTAAAAAGCTGACCTAAGTGTTACATTTAGGTGATGACCCTGGCTGACATGGACATGAGCTGGATGGAGACTATACAGATCCCGGTAATGTTCCTCACCTCTGCAGCCGTTGGCTAACAGCAGCATGCTATCCTAAGGATCTGAGCTGTCTGTGGCTCATGGTTCTCCAAATGCATGCGAGAACATGGGGCGGTCTTTGACTGCTGAGGCCCCTCTGCCTCCAGCAGCCACTCAACCATCCTACAGGTCAGCAGACGGGTCAGAACCGCTGACTCTTCATTGCTCTCTTTTTCAGAAGGGATAAATGTTGGCGTCCAGGTTGACTGGGAAGTGAGCGCTAGCTCTGCCCTAGCCTAGCTCTAAAGGTATGAACCAAACACTGCTGTAATGTCTGATCTATGATGACTCTCAAGTGAGCAGACTGCTGGATGAAGCTTGCGGATATGGGACTGAGATCAGACTTAATGTTTAGTGCATTTAGATAATGCTGTTTATCAAAATTAAAAATGTTTGTTTCAGATGTGGTGAGAAGATTACCATGGAGACCAGCTGCAGGCCAGGAGTTCAGAAAGCTGCTGCTGCTTTATGGGAATGTGTGCAATGAATCCATGACAAACAGCCGTGAAACTGATGCTGTAAAACTGTCAGCTGTATGGTTGGAATAAAGACCACTGAAAATACTGGACATGTCTGTTTATTTGGTTCTCTACATGCTTTAAAGATGAACAGAAACGTGTAGCAATATTTACAGTAAGGCCACAGGAGGATGGGTGAACCACTCCAGTACTGGATGAGTTTATTGACAGGCTCATACAGAGTTCACACTAAAAGCAGCTGGCACAGCTCATAGCCAGTATCGAAGTTCATGCAGCATCAGTAACAGGTGGGAATCTCTGATATTTCAGAGTCTGGGGTGCTGCTGCCACTCCGGTCACTGTACACGTCCCTGGAAATGAAATGCTTTCAGACTGCAAGCTTATATTTTTCTTTTCATACAAAGAGCAGAAAAGTTGTGGGGTTACCGTGGAGACAGCCGGCAGCCTTTCTGTAGATAACCCTGGAGCTTCCCTGCAGCTGCCAGCAGCAGGCCCAGGTACGGAGGAGATGGCTTGATGGGCCGAGATGTGAACTCTGGGTGATACTGCACTCCAACGAAGTAGGGATGATCTGGAAGACTGAAGCCATTAGAACCTGGAACCAGACCGCTGGAGCTGACCCAACAGGTTTTAGGTTTTACCGTCAAGTTCTATGATCTCCATCCGCTCTCCTTCCACATCCTGTCCAACGAAGCGGAAGCCTTTGTCTTCAAAGTGACTCTTAAGTTCAGGGTTGACCTTAAAACAAGACAGTGTACTGTCAAATGAAAATAATGGGCAATTTAAGTGCTTAACAGAATATCACTTCACTATTCTGTTTACAGACTGTGTTGCCAGATTGGGCAAGTTTCCACCTGACCATTCAGATTGCTCAAAGTGTCTGCAATCTCAACGTTCAATGACAAAAGTCACATTTTATACAACTTTTATGTCACTGATGAGAGACATGCATCAGAATAAGCCAGACATGGTAAATCTGGATGTAAACGATGGCTGAAAATTATGCAAGTATGAAAGCAGTCTGTCAGTGAAACATATCACAATCCCTCCACTCCTGGCTCCAACTCCACATCCAGACTTCTCTGCATTAGTTTCAGGCAGTGCTCTATAAAAGGTATTTTATTGTCATAAGCTCCCTTTGTCTTACGATGTTGTGAGAATACTGTCACCTCTGAATAATTAAAACTGATCCATAAAAGGTTCCTTCCAACATTCCATAAGCAGTGTGTCGTCTACATACTACTGCACACGTGGGTTGCTTTGAGGTCACGAACCGTTCAAGCAGAAGTCTGACTGCTGTTGAATTGAGGAAGCAGCATGAACAGCCATGAAAAAAATAATAGAAAATCAGAATTGAGCATCAAGATCTACTGTGTGGATGTAGCCTACTTGACTGGAGACCATAATTGCAACATTTGTTACATTTTCAGGTGGTGCGGTTAACCAAAACTTACCTCCTTGCCTGTGGTGGTGCTAGGGCTGGGGGATATGAGGAAAATATAATATCCTGATATATTTTTGCTATATCATGATACACAATATGCTTAAATGAGCTCCAATGTTATTTTAAACTAGACTCCATGCAAGTTCCCGCCCCCATTTCCCTGCTAGACTTAAATGTAAACTCATATAAAACGGAATGCAGTGTTTTGCTATGAACTCTATGAACACTATGACTAGATAACAAGGTGAGAAATAAGTTTTAACTAAGAAATAGCGAGGGAGAGGGAAGTAGGTCAGTTATGCTTGACTTTGACAAACTTAACATATAAATGTGGTGTGGAATAAGGTGTGTTTTGGTTCAGCGTAAAAATAAAAAAGGCAAAAAACACAAACTGACAGATCATCAGTAAAGCAGGTGTTTAAATTATCTAATCAATCACCGCTGTGTTAGCTTGACTAATAGCAGCGGCGGCTAATTTACCATAGCGATCACTTGTTAATAAAAGCAAAATACACATCAAGTCTAAAAGCATAAAACTGTAATGAACTGAATGTTGTGTTCTATGTGGAGGAAATATTTGAGTGTTTTTGGTTCTGAATCTTGATACATAAAGTTGCATTGTTGTCCGTTGCTATGGCAACGAGTGTATGCATAGCGTAAAGTCGACAGAGAGCGAGAAAAAAAAAAAGAATGAGTTCTTTTGAGTTATTTTTTCCATTCCATTGCACTAAATGAATCATACCTACGTCTCCAGGTTTCACTTTAACGGATTATTCTACTGCGGCTATGAACGGCAAATAAAAGAATAGTCTGATTAGGTGGTGAAATAAATTTGTGGTACAAACTTTTGTGGCAATAGTTTGATAACATGATAAATTACCTCATTTTGTTCGACATCCTTCATATAAAATCCAAATCAGTGCCAAATTATTGATGTGGTGTTTCTCTTCGGAACTAGACTAGTTCATCTGATTCCTCTTCAGTTACCGTTCAGTTACCACGGCTCGCCTCAAACTCTCGCTGTCACCATGTTTGTTTTCGCTGTGATTTGTAGAACATTTTCAGGTTGGGAGGCGGGAGGTACTAGTGATGCATTCATAGGGTGTCGGATAAACCATACTCGCAGTGAATTTGACGGCAAAAGTTTATTATTTGAAAGACAATTTATACTCGATGGTTGCGACATAGCCATTTTAACTATCGTAAGCATAAAATATCGCGATACATTGAGTATACTCGATACATCGCCCAGCTCTAGGTGGGGCTGCACCAAGAACCAACAGTGCAACCACTAGAAGTTCAGATCAGTGAAGAAGATACCGAGCACAGCATAAACAAAAAGAGTGACGTCAGATTCTAGCAGTTGCAGGATTTCTCTTTTGTCTTTGGTAAAAGACCATGAGCTATTTCTCTTGATAGCGCTAAGAGGGGGCACGTTTGCTTTGCTTGTATTTACCCAGAATGCTCTGCACTGTAGTTCTCTTCCTGCTTTTGGAGCGCTCCACTTAGACATTAGAACCACCCCAGAGTTCACTTCAACCAAACCCACATATAGGTTTGTTGGCGGACCAGAGTTCACTTTTTTTGTTTGGTTCAGTTATACATTCACACCTCCCCAAACCAACCGGACAATCTAAGCAAACAGGGCTGATGTGAATGCACCTTTAGCCTTCTTTCAGCCAGCTGACCACTAGAGTGCAGCAGCTGGTAAGGGCCAAACAGCTACTTCACCTCATAGAAAAGACTTAGTACGGTAAAACTGCTGTGGTTTTTACCTCAAAACGATGTCTGTGCCTCTCCTCCACATATTCTGCATCTCCATAAAGTTTCCCTAGAAGACAGAGCAGACATTAGCAACAGCAGCAATAATCAACTACCTGCCAACAAGCAATTAGAGGCTCCCTACGCATAATGCTGTTGCTGGTTTTGAAAATGGTCCTCCTCTTCCCCAGCCTCATGGTTCCGCCCATCTGCCCTGGGTTGTGCTCTGGCATGTCGATCACCTGGGAACATGACAGCCAACAATTAGTCTGATCCACAGGAGGCGAGGCAGCCAGAGATTACTGCTGAACAGGAGGAAGACCCACCACAGGATGCTTTGACTCTGGATCGAACTCAGTGGAGTTAGCATCTACAAGTCACACAGAATGAGAGCTTATTGGGTTAGTTACCATCTAGGTTGGTTAAATGTTTGACTTTATAAAACGTGACACCACCAGTCATACCTGGCCAGCCCAGCACATTCCTGGCATATTCACATACAGCCAGCTGCATTCCAAGACAGACCCCTGCAGAGGAACAACCAGTCAGTCAGAGCTCAATGTGTTTTATTCTAATAAACCGGTGACACAGGATGGTCCAGTCAGTCAGTGACCTCTCACCTAGGAAGGGTTTCCTCTGCTTCCTTGCCCAGTTAATGGCGTGAATCTTCCCCTCAGTTCCTCTAACACCGAAACCCCCCGGAACAAGAACGCCACTAAACACAGGAGGACATTAAATGTGCGTCCTTTAAACTTGGTAGCTGAGTTCACTGTAGATAAATGAAGGGAACTCACTCAGCGCTACAGAGTTTCTGCCATGCATCGTGGTACTTCACCGGTTCCTCCTGCAGGGTGGTCGGCTCCAGAGACGCCGAATCGATGTACTGAAAACATATGAGGGGCAACAATGAGGGGCTGTGTGAGATGTTTTACAGCAGACTCTAGGAAAATCCAATTCAGTCAAATATACTTTATTTGATTTGACTTTTTATCCTTGATAAAAAGTCCAATTCCTACGAACTTGGAGCCGAAATGGGGTCCCGTGTTTATCTCAACATCAACCTGATGCTGCGTTCCAGCTGTAGTCAGAACTGGGACGATCAACCTGAACACCCTCTGATTTTCCACTCGGAATGTGGGAGAAACTCTTACTAAAACCAGTTAGGAGTTGTAAGGCCAACCGCTCCTAGCATCAACAGTAGCTAGCTGTGGTGGAAACATGTTTATTTTATAAGACACACAAGTAAGAGTGTGTCTATAATCAGTGTGATATGAAGCACTTGCAACTCTAAACTGACCAGGTAAAAAAAATGTTTGCTGATGAAAAGGAAAGCTTAAAATTATACTGCGAACAATTTATGTTGGTAGGTGTCGGCCATGTTGAAATTCAGACTTTGCTGTTACCTCAGGTCTGACATCAAACGCAGCTCAGAGTTCCAACTTCCCAACTAACTGGAACGCAGCACAGGAATGAGAGGAAACTTTTCTGACTAAAGATGAAACTATCCCCACTAATATGGCAATAGTTTGTTTGAATACATTAAACTTCATGATATCCATGCATTTGAGCTAACCAGTGCAAACATCCAACTTTAAGCGAACACATCAGCCTCCTGTGATGACTGAAACTCCTGACAGGTTCACAGTGGGAGTGAACACACCTTAACCTCCAGTCTGTGGCTGATGGCCAGAGCAGAATGTTCCAGAGCCTTTATAACTGAAGCATAGGAATCTGAGAACTTGGTGTACTTCCCCACCAGAGCTATGGAGCACTGCTCCAGCAGTCTGTCGGACCTGCAACCACACCATCAGAATCAGTACACCACCTGACTCTCTGAAGAACAGCAACCCAGATTCCTCCAGAACCCCTCACTGCCCACCTGTCTGACATCTCCTTCCACTTGGTGAGCATGGTCCTGGACTTGGTCTCGATGGGCATGTTGAGTCGGCTGCTCAGGTAGCCCACCACGCCCTGATCCTCCAGCAGAAGGGGGACTCTGTAAATGGACGAGACGTCATGGACGCAGATGACCTGCAGAGACGGAGACGGGAGAGGTTTATAACTGCAGAAGAACAGAGAGACTCAGGCCGCAGCGCTCAACCTACCTGCTGAGGCTCCACGTGGCAGAACATGGAGATCTTCTCTTTCACGGAATTCTCCAGAGCGGTGGTGCAACGACACATGATCTGGAAAAGGTGGGACAGCGGAGATGAGGCGGGACGTCCTCAGAAAGGCTAAGACTACAACTGAATGCTAGAGAAGCTCATCCAGTGCTGGTACAGTCACACTGGTTGACCTTTTATCTCTAAAACGTCTCATTTACAGTTGTGTCAGTGTTGGACCTGCTGGTTTTGCTCTGATTAAATGACTGTTAATGAAGGACCTGCTGTCATCCTGAATCAGCACCGCTGGTCTACAACGCTTCAACTGTTCATGTGACGTTGGAGGTTTCAGCGTGTCTCGATGGGCATGTTGTTCTTTGACATGGACACAAGGCAATAAATCGATTTTAGAGATTAATTGAATTTGCTGTTTATAGGAATTTGAGTTTTAGTGAAAAATAGATTTTTGAATTACTCTGGTTTCTGTAGTTTACAGTTTCCATAGGTAAGACGGAATTGACCCCTCAATCCACCAAGCTGGAGTGCTGGGAGTCAATCCACCAATCAACCCAACATTCTGACTTATACACTTGTAGCTATTATATACTACAATAGTCTGAAAAATGGAGAAAACGGAATAAATTGAAAAATATGACTCAAACAGAATATAAAGATAGCTATGCAGCACTAGGAGAGACTAAATTAAACTTTTCTGCACTTCAAGAGACTCCAAGTTCACAACAGAATGTGTTTAAGGGCAGAAAAAAGTGGATTTTGAAAGAAAAGAAAGAAAGAAAAAAAGAAAGCCGGCAGAGAGACATTGGACTCTCTCTGACTTTAAAGCCTTTGAGAGTTTGGGGTCATTATTAAAACAGAGAACCAATGAAGAAAAACCCAGTTCAACTTCAAATCAGAGCTGTAATGATTCATCAAATGTATAGAGTACCTTTATTATTAAGATTCCTCGAGGCAAATTACCTGCCTCCAAGCTTTGTTAAATTAGGTTTAGCGCCATGTGTTGTTGATTATTTATGTCGCACTACTCTCTCACTTCCACCAATGTGATAAATGCTAAGTGCTGTTAGCACAACGTAGGGTCACTGACCTAACAACCATTTCCACCCAGACATATCTGCCTTTAACAGTTTTTTGTTTTATTTTATCACATTTTTATTTGATTACTTGTCAGAATAATTGATAGATTACTCGATTACTAACATAATTGTTTACACCAGCCCTACTTCAAACTACTGCTGCTAAGATGCAGCTAGCCACAAAAACCATTGTACTGTAACCTGGACTCTTCTAATGGAGGACATGCTTCTGTTAACTCACCAGGTCAGGAGAGAGGCCCAGGCCCCTCAGCTCTCTCACGCTGTTCTGTGTTGGTTTAGTCTTCTGCTCTCCTGTCGCACTGGGCTGTCCACAACACACACACACACACACATGAGGAAGAAGCAGTGGGTTGTGTGAGCAGCAGGGTTCCCAATGAAATGGCATGAGGTGGTTAGCGGTTTGCGTCCTACCTGTGGTATCAGACTGACGTGGATGTTACAGAAGTTCTCCCTCTTCACTTTAAACTGGAACTGCCTGAACGCCTCGATGAAGGGCATGCTCTCAATGTCGCCGACGGTTCCTCCAAGCTGCAAACACAAATGGAGATCAGAGTTGACCCTCCCAATAGGCTTTTTAACTCCGAAGGCAGAAACAGCCATCAAAATCCCTGCAATAAAACCCAAAAGCTGCAAACTGCAGAGCTTACCTCTATGACGCAGACTTGAGGCTCCGTTTCATCATCGACGGGAACTTTGGCCTGTTTCACCACCCACTCCTGGATGGCATCTGTGATGTGTGGCACCACTGGAAAACAAAGTGCAGCAGGAACGTTAGTGTGGCCCAGATCCGATCACTCGGAATTCCTGCTCAGGATCAAAACATGGTGATCGTGAGCAACATGTCAATATTTCAGAACCACGGACTGGTTTAGTTTTTCACATGCAGGAATTCTGCAGGTCGCTCAGCCGGTTGAGGACAAGAGACTGTCGACTCAGTGCACAAATGAAGGACAGGGACATTTCTAAATTCCTTTAAACCTTCCTGAATATAGAAACACAGAAAACTCAGAATCTTCATACATGATTGAGACAATAAAACATTTTCTTAAGTATTTTTTTGAAAACATGTGGCCAGCTGCCCTCTGATGCCGCCTCTAGATATTTTGGGGCACCAAACTATCTAGAAAATAAAATATATCTCATCTGTCAGTTGAAAAAGCAGCTGAACACGTTTTCTCCTACTTGTATGTATGTGTAGTGGAATAAGTTTTTCTTAGTTGCTATAGAGTACCGGGAGACTACATTACCAGCTTTCTGATGCAAAAAAATTACAATAATCAGATAACTGCTTGAATTCTAATTAGTTGGAGTGGGCAGAAGTAGGGGCTCGCCCATTCCTGCAAGAACCATAAATGCGTGCATATTTATATTCAGAGTTAGGGACAGTGATTAATCAGAGCGCTATAGTCTGATTAGATTTTTTAATGGATTAACAGCAGCAGTTTTAACCCTGGACTCATTTACCCTGCACCGTCTTGCCCAGGTAGTCGCCCCTCCTTTCTTTGTTGATAACCGACTGGTAGATCTTCCCGGTCGTCAGGTTGTTGTCTTTTGTGAGCCGGATGTCGAGGAAGCGTTCGTAGTTGCCCAGGTCCAGATCCACCTCGCCGCCGTCGTCCAGCACAAACACTTCACCTGGACACGGACAATGTGAGACAATCGTACGCCACGGCGGTAAACTGTCGGGCCTGCGGACGTACCGTGCTCGTACGGCGAGAAGGTTCCGGCGTCGATGTTGATGTACGGGTCGATCTTGATGGCGGTCACATGCAGGCCGCAGGACTTGAGGATGGTGCCCACGCTGCTCGCGATGATCCCTTTGCCGATGCCAGAGATGACGCCGCCAGTTACCAGGATGTATTTCATCATGGTGCTTTACTGCCTGGAGACGGAAGCAGACATGGTTCTCATTCCAACGTTGTACTTTACAAGTAGCAGACAAACTGGTAAATAACACTGACTTAACACCAACGACACAAAGTAAGTTTACTGAACATAAGACTGGGCAGACAATAGGTCAAGAACGTGCTAATGCTGTTGAGGACGCCGCCTCAAGCTCTAACACAATAATTGGCTTTTAAAATAATGTACTTTAACTTTATTAAATTATTTAGAACTTTTATCCCTTTACCATTTTTATGCCAATCTATTAAAAAATACCAGGAAAGCATCTTTCAGTTGTCTGCTATTTGCTTTAACGAAATTATAAAGTCAGCCCCCCAATAAATAAATAAATAAATATCCAAATGCTCCTGGAGTAGGTAATGCAAAATGTATCCAAGTGTCTTTATTCCCCACAAATTGAGGCCAAAGGAATTAGCAAATTTGATTTATTGAGGTAAAGGTACAGTAATGCTTAACAATAGCGACTGTAAACTGGTGTTTATCTGATAAAATAGCTGGGACTCGGTAAGAATCCAATAGTCGAACTTTGAGTTGTAGGGTTTTACTTGCTGCTGTTGTGCTGGGCTGCATGTTACAGTGCATTATGATGCTGAATATTACGAAAATAACCCGTTTTGAACGGCTGATAACAGCGGATCTACGTAAACAACTTTCACAGATTTCAATGTAACCTGAAGGGCCAAAACGGACCCCGAACGTCTTTAGCCTTAATGTTCAGCCTTAATACATCAGCTCTGTATCTTGCTGCTCGTTCTGATGTAATCGTTTGTTTTGAGATAAATAACTTTTTTTTAACTTATTTCCAGTGTCTCTTGCCGGTTAAGGTTTAATTAATTAATTAATTAATTAATTAAAACCAAATAAAGCTCAAACTAAAGGAATACGTTCTAAAACAAAAATAATGCTGCTTAAGCATAAAGATAAAGAAAAAATACCAGCTGGTTATTAACCGGACTTCTGGTCGATAACTCAGGAACTAAATTGATGCGGAATTTCCCGGCATAAAGCTGGGCATCCTTGGGGCGCTCGATTACGTTTGCGTCGCAGTCCTGAAGGGCGGAGAGTCACGCACTATAAAGAAAACGAGGCAAACCGCTCGTCCGAGTTAACCCTGTGGAGAAATATATGTGCAGGACCAACCTAATGCCGCCACTACAGTTAGCGTTTTGCTTAGCAATGCTTCACAGTAGCTCTATAGCGTCACATAGTGAGAAATACTGACAAAACATTTGCGTAAAAACCGTTTAAGTCATAGAAGACAAAACTATAGCTCCGTCTGTAGTCTAGCAAACGGATTGGTGTGTACACTGCTTTCAAACTAAGAGCCAAGTTAAAACAGATCATTCTCACCAGCGTTACAAACTGTGTAACAGCGTTACAGACATGTAGCACATCTGAACAGCAACTGCAATTGCCTACGCAATTTACGTATTTGGAAATATTTGTATTACTTTAACCGGATGCTTAACCCAAGCAAAGCTTGTAACCCAACTTGATACAAGCTAACCAACAAAGACTGCATCACATTTCAACTTACCGAAAATAATCCTCAACGATGGCGTCCTACTTTAAGAAATAAACAGCTACAAAGAGGCCCAATAGACTTTTACCCGGCGAGTCAGTTTCACGTCCCAAATATTGACGTTTTTCGTAAAAGTGCCTCCTCATACAGCCATCGACCCCCTCAGGTTGTCTCAACACGTGTTGGAAGCACGATACGGGCTGCTACATCACTGATGACAGTCCTATGCTGCCTTCACGGCCACCTCGAAACTAACGCTGTACGAGGACGTTTTCTGAACACTTATTCTGGGAGGGTTACTGTGGAAACGATTCTAGGTATTACTTTCTGTAGAAATAGCAGGCGGACATGCCGTCTGCTGTCAGAAAGCTGTTCAGAACAGAGGAGCGTAATTATGAGTTTAATCAGGAGCAGCGCCAGGAACACGTGGTCAAGTTTTGGAGCAGAATAACCGAGATTTAGCAGGACTGCTAGCTTCTCGTTTCTCTGATTAACGGACAGTAATAAAGAAGAGAAAAACGCTGCGGCTTGTCAGAGTTCTGTTATTATTATTATTATTATTATTATTATTATTATTATTATTATTATTATTATTATTATTCTATTCGATAGTGTAAAACATCGGAACTACATAATATTAGCATGTGATGTGAATTTTATTTTTTATTTGGATTTGAAAAATAATAATACAGTTCATTCGTGGCTATTGGTTAACATATTTTGATTCAGTTACCTAAATCTAAAAAGTTACACATTTAAAACAAAATAAAACGTGAAAATTAAGTTATATTTATATGTATAGCGAAATAATCAGCTGATCTGAGTCTTTATAATTGGCTTTGGGCCAGTAATGAATTTCTGGTAGACAAAGTTAAATATCCACTGCTTCTACAGCACGTTTTTTAAAGCTGTTACTTTTTTCCTCCAGTAACTAAGGCAGACTTAGTTACTTGTGATTACTTAACTAACAGAGGTTCTCATTCCATGTGTTCATTCTTATTCTGTAACAGTCCCCAAATTATCATAGTGAGAGCCTGAAGAATAAATCTTAGAATCAATTCACCTCAGAATTTACAACTTGGATCTTGGAATAACATTACTCTAATTAAACTGTGTTATGTTTAGAAGTTGCTACATCTATGGTATTTTTATTATCGCCCTTAGACTGTGACTAACCATTTTATATATTCAGATGATAAAATGAACGTGTTTAAGGAAATGTGCAATTGAGTTGCCAAGATACCGAATCCTAAGTCACCTGGTTAAATGGTTAAAAGTTGCATCTATAAAAGTACAAAAAGCAGAACTGTAATACCATTCTACTTAAAAGCTCTACTCAGTCATTCAGCCTATATTTGTTACACTACAAACATAATGAGATTCCCAGATTAGAATTGAGAATTCCAAGATACATTGAATACACCATAAAAATGGAGGAGATGTTTACAAGAGAGTGAGACACACCTGGTGCTTACATTAAAGTTTGATGGGCAGTTGTCACAACAGCCATTTAACTTGAAATGTTTGACTTAATCACTCCCATTGATTAAAGTTCTTTATTTTATAGAACAGTGATTTAGTTTGTTATGTCATGCCATGCTAACCTTGGCATGTATCCCACCAAACTGGATAATATTAAAACATTACTGATGAAATTGCTTCGTAGGTTTTAAAGAATGTTACTGAGCATGTGCAGAATGACATTCCTCACTCAGCTGGTTTTAAACAGGAGAGGAATCCAGCCTGTCCCAACTGTACTTAACCCTTCTGACCCCCTTCTGTCTGTCTGTCTTCATCTTCCCTGAATTTATTTTTAGCTTCAAGACATGTGGTTTATGAGTCTATATTACCATAATGTGGTTCCCATGTTTCCGTTTGGAGGGAGTTCAGCCTTTAAGTAGCACCAGATATCCTTATAAATAGGTTCAAATGGTGTGAATCCTTTTACAAACATTGAATACGTTTACCCTAAAAATGTTTATAGGGTATACGTTATTTTAAATCCCAAAATGAATTTAACTTGTTGGTATGTATATATAATTTGATATGTATGCACACTTTGAGTTAGTAAACAGAGTCTTCATGCCGAAGCTCTTAAAGTTGTAAAGATTGTGTCCCACATTAGATGTTTATTTTTATTTGTAGATCTTGCAGTTGACCACCAGATGTCGGTATTTCTCTCTGTCAATTCTGCCATCCAGCCCCGCCCACGCCTTATACTGCGTCACTCAGCGTCTGTTTTTAACCTGTAGGGGGAGCGCTTGTCTTGCAATACTGATGAGTACCTTTTGAGGACATGGGTGTGTGTGGGGAGGGGGGAGTAGAATATTTTGCATGTATGAAACCCTTTTGTCTACTGATAATATAAAAGCCATGTTTGCTTTAAGCTGCAAAGGTTCCACCTGCCTCTTTACCTGCACTTAGTCCAGTGCTTGATACACTTTGAAGTATAATTATTTCTTTTACTAGAAGAGAATCAAAAATATAGCAGGATTTATGAGAGTGAAAGTTAAAGTGGTCTTAATTCAATCACACCAAACAGAGTGGCTTTCAGCCGGGCCGTGTATCTGCAGTCATAATGGGAGCCGTTGTTCAGAGGCGACAAAGCAAAGCTGAGTTGGTCCTGCGTCAGAGAGATATGGGTTAAAACACACTTCTCACTGCTTTGGTCCTTGTAATAAATGGCCACGGTTCAAAGTGGTTAGTTACAGTGTTGTGTGGAAAGGTCAGCGGTCCTGTGATGCCGATTGCTTTCCGCTCTCCTCATTGTTCTCGGTGAAATATGAAGTCCGGCCAGCGCCTGGTCTCGGCCGTACCGTGGTGAGTTCAGGTCGTGCATAAAGAGCGCCCCGCTGTTTGTTTGGCTCATCTTCTGCCGGGTTCACTGTGTCCACTGTGTGGGTGGGCACGAGCAAATTAAAATAACAAAATGATGGAACTGGCGGTGACTGATTGCTGACTCACAGAGCTCTGAAGCCGAGCATGTAATACCCAAACTTCCACTTGTTAGGCTGGGATACAGGAGGGAGGGGGCTTAATGAGAGTTTTAATTCATTTTTGACCCGAGCTGTGATTGAATTAAACTCCCCCAGAAGGGCTGGATCCTCTACCACACTAAAAGCAATTTCCTCCTATTAGAGATGGAGCAGGAGCCGCAGTCAGGGAGACCAGATGCTCGGAAATGCCAGATTTTTATTTTTATTTTTTCAACTTTGTTTAAAGAAAACAACACACTTCATGTTTTACTAATTAATATATGGAAAGTTGTAAAAAAAAAAAAAGAGTAAGCCTCTTTTTTTCTTTTTTTACCTCTCAGGCTATTAACTTATGTACATTTTTGCATTTTTGAGAAACATTTGAGACTGACTGGAAGGTTTGGACTTTTTAAAGGTAGCTATAGGTTAAATATTGTCTTTGCATTTGTAATCCAATAAATTATGTAAAAAAGGAGATCTTAACATTCAATTTGGAAAATAATAAATAGGGTTTTGGGTTTAGGAAGCTCATTGAAATCAGACAATGATTATTTGGGCAAGTGACCACACTAATTGCACACTAATTTGTTACTACAAAAAATACTTTTAGTAAAATTTTTAAGACCTCAATGCATTTTACAGTCAACCAGTAGAGCAGCTTAATGTCACAGCTAAACACAGCAGCCCCTCCCTCCAGGATGTTGCCATGTTGTTGTTGTGGCCTAATATTACTGATTTTATGACACAATTTTTCAAAAAGATGGGGTCAAAGTTGAATTTTTTCTGGTTTTATTGAGCAGTCGAGCTCAGTTTATTATTAAAATCAATAATAATAATAATAATAATAATAATAATAAAAACATTTTATCTAAAGGTTTAACTCCAATAGATTTTATTGAGTGACCGACTTTGATAAGAACCAAGAATTCCTTAATGTCTGATCTTGAGTTGTTTCATACAAAAGCCAACAACAAAATTAAGGCTGAAATATCCTAAAATGTATAACAATAGGGCTGTAGTAACATATGGAACCATTAAAGAAACCATTTTAAAAAGGCAAGTGCAAAGAGAAAGATCAACAGGTGGTTTGGTGGAGCCACAGTTCTCAAGAGAAATGCCTCCCCACCTCAAAACCCCGCCCACTTTACACCTACCCATAAACTCAGCTCTGCGACTCCCTACACTGGTAGTACAGAGGTATTGATATTTTTATTATATCATGATAATGATATAAAACACAGCACTCTGTGTAGAACACCCAGGGCTTAAATGTCAAAGGTCTACAGACTGACAAGAACAGAAATAAACAGTTAGCCTTCCTTTGTTTTGGGTTTTAAATCACAGAGAGCAGCATCTCCAAAAGGTCACTTGCCCTAAAGCAATTAGTGGATGAAATGAGTGTTGCAGCTGTGGGAGCTTACAGCAGAGGGATGGAGGAGGGGCTGATTACTTTGTCTAACACCGTGGGGATGATGTCTCTCTCTGCAGACTGTATCCTCTCCTTTCTGCAGTGAGAGAAACCGAGGTGCTTCTTTTTGTCTGTAACAGGTTGATTCAAACTCTGAATATTGTGGGCCTGCTGATTGTTTGGAGGATCTGATTGTAGGTTCTCTGTCCTGGTTCAAAAGCGTCGGTGTTACCAGTCACTCTATTTGAGTCTGACATTTACATTCCAAGTTTAGCTTATGCTTTTGCTTCTATACCCATTAATTATAAAATCAATTGATATTGTGTTTTTTACCTGAAACTTGAATGTGCAATAATGTCAACGTCAATGCCAGTTTATCTAGAAATCACATTTCAAACAACAAAAGTCCCACTGAAACATCTTACATGTACAATGGAGAAAAAGGAAACCAGTGAAACTAAAGTAGTGGATAAATAAATTCAATAAATCTGATTTATAACTAGAATGAACACAGTTTGGAGAAGGCTACTCTAGATGTTACAGCTTTTGAGGTTGTGGTTGAAAATGTTCCAACCAGTTATTACTTAATTTGGGGAAAAAAATTTAAAAAATATTTTCAGTTTTTTAGCTTTAATGCTTTTAAAAGTGTAAAAGCCTCTGGTTATGTATCCGTAGTGCAGCCTGTTGTCTGTTCTGTCTATCTGCTTGAGTCTCCGCTGTACTCGCTACGCATTTCATCAGCGTTCGCTCTAAACCAACCACATATACTAGGCAGCTGCTCCGGGAGGGTGAAAAATGAAAGAAAAGATTGCTAAAATACAGTCAATTTAAGAATGTCTATTGGTGACCCGAAAAACTCAATGAAAAACTCTGTCATTTTCATCAGTCCAATCCCCCTGGATGATCCAGGCAGAACGTGAAAATTGGGCACTAAGGTAAGATACTTGCTGTTTCCAAACATTCAGCCTCCAGTTCAGACAGGAAGTACAGGGACAAGTTAGATATATTAATAACTTTCCCCTTCAATGAATAAATGCTGGGAAAATAGAGGCTAACACAGTTTGTAGC
Organism: Xiphophorus couchianus; assembly: GCF_001444195.1. NCBI lineage: Eukaryota > Metazoa > Chordata > Actinopteri > Cyprinodontiformes > Poeciliidae > Xiphophorus > Xiphophorus couchianus. The sequence continues at coordinate 28,768,306 of NC_040240.1, read as the reverse complement.
TAAGCTAACCGGATAATCACAAACCAGAGTCTACCTACTTCTACCTCTTATTGAGAAAAACTGGGTTACAAACCTTGTCTTCTGTCAAAAATTTTTTTTTTGCTCACCTTGTTTGAAAACCTGGTTTTGTTATTTTTCTAGGCAGCATGGTATCACTAGCTGTGTTTACATTACAATTGGATATCGGCAAATCTTTGCCGATATTCTGGAAATGATGACAAAAAACACAATTTTGCCACTGAGGTGTTTCCGTTAAAGTGGAGCGTTTTTGGTGGAATTATAATTCAACTCATGTTGTGTGGAACTGCTAGCACACAGCTGTAGGCCCACACTTCCTCCTCATGCAGCCTGATCCCTCTATCCTACCTTTATTTACTGATTAATGGCATTACCTATTCCTCTGGCCTCTGATGTGTCGGTGGAACATTTAGATTTATTTGTGTTGCACAGGTCATAGGAGCCATAAATCATCTGTCCTCCTGCAGTTACCAACTGAAACGAATAGAAATGAAGAATGAAGGGAGCTCTGCAGGACCTTGCCCATGTAAATGTCCTTGTCTGCATGTGGAAGTCAGAATATCACACACACCATCCTTGGTCGGGTTATTCCTGTGAGGTCAGCCTTGACAAAAACCTGCAGTTTGATGGTGTCCTTTTTCTTGTTTAGGAAACCTTGACTGGGACTGTTGAAACTGTCCTCAGAACCTTGGCTTTGAGGCTGGTACGCTTCACAAGCTGTACTACAGAGACCAGTCACACACTCTTGCTATAGTAAAAGCCCTTCAGATTAATTAGTATAATTCTAAACGGTGGTTTGTAATCAGAGCTCAACATGATGAAATACGGAACAGTATTAGTACTTTTGCATGACACTGTCTTTCTCAGGTGGAGTTTCACATTTCTCCTGATGTGAGATTCAGACGTCTTCAGAACATATTCAGGACCACAGCACCTAACTATTTAGAGCGTCATAAAACTGGCTGGGTGGTAAATTGCCTATCAGATTTTCTGTTTTCCTGACATCATCCTTTCTGTGCTGCTGATGTGGGACACAGTCGCTCCCAGCTTAGCCTCTGATTTGCTTTTTGTGCCTATCTTTAACCAGTCATTGTTCCTCATGAGTCATCTAATTACCCAAACCAAATTTACCCAGAAGCAGGAGTGAAACTCTAGCTCAGGTTGCAGTCACAGACACCCAGAGATAGTTTGGAAGGTTTAGTAGTAAATGTGTACAGTGAGAAGATTCTTCCAGGTTAATGGTTGTGTTCCTGGATGGCCATCTGGTGATTGAGGTTGAGGTTTTATAATGAAGTGAAAGAAAGTTTGTTACTGGCAGAGGAGAAGACGGTGAAGAGGTGAGTAAAATCACAGTAGCTGAAGTTGGGGCGGGGGAGGCGGGCGGTTAGTTTTATGGTGTCCTGTTTCCTGCTTGTAGTTGCAGAGCTGTGAAACATTCAGCGCTCCAACATTCAGAGCGGTGAATGTGGGAGGGTGGACAGGCAGGTGAGGGAGCCTTAGGAAATCCACGTAGATGGTTCCACGGGACTGAGGGGATTCATGGATGTAAACCTGAGAATTCTCCAAACAGACGCTGGGAGTGAAGAAGCAGGTGAATGGAGTCCAACAGCAGAACATCAACAAAGGAAAGGAACATTCTGTAGAAAAGAGAGAGCGAAGCTGAATGTCAGAACTTGAGGAGTTCTGCCATGCCAAATTTGCAAAAACCTTTGTCTATATCCTGCAAATGTTGAAAAAACACAATCCTGCAATTGCGGAATTTCTATCAAATAAGAAATGCAATTAAAATCACATTTGAAGAAGTTTGTTCATGCAATAAGTCATTAGAAATCATGGAGGCAACAGATATAAACATGAGATTTGGTTCAGCAGTGTCAGTAGTGCTCATGAACCATCAGAGGAAACGCGTCTCATTGAGGTGTTGGAATGGAAAGCCTCTTATACCTGGGAGCGGCTACGTTTTCAACGTTTTGAGGAAATTGTAGTTGGTGTTTTTACAGAAAGTTCTGGATTCAACACTTTCAAATGACAAACTTAGGTTCTGACAAACTTTGCAGTGCAATGAGAGGTCTAGTGGAGCCAGCTGCACGTTGTCTAAGGATATAAACTCGTTGAAGTTGGTTACAAATTCCATCCATCCATCCATTTTCTGTTCACCCTTGTCCCTAATGGGGTCGGGAGGGTTGCTGGTGCCTATCTCCAGCTACGTTCCGGGCGAGAGGCGGGGTACACCCCGGACAGGTCGCCAGTCTGTCGCAGGGTTACAAATTGTGTGATGCAAAAATAAGTGTTTCCGTTGCAGTTTTCCAATTTTGATACGACTGACAGACCAACTCATCTTAGTGTAAAATCTTTTTAATTGATGGACGTTAGTTTCAGTTGTTCTGTTTCCATTAAGCAAATTTATTTTCCTAATTCCAATTTGCACAATTTTATGGTCAATGCAAACAAAGCGATTGGAGCCTGACTACCACCCAGTCGGGCATCTGCCTCTTCTTTTTCTTGTATTTTTACGGCGGTTGGCAAACAATTTGAGGTGGGAATTTGGACTACCACCTTCTAGATTGAAGTATGGATCAGGTGACATAATACTACTATTTTCTTTGCAAAATAAAAGTTCTTCTTAAGAAACTAAAAATTCAGGTAAAAACAACACCCCAGATCTTTGAAGCAATTCCCTTACCTCTAACTTACTTTTACTCATATTTAAATTTGTAATTAATATCTCTCTTCATGTACCTGTTTATTAAATTCCAAGAAAATATGTTCTGTGGTTTCCATTTGCCCTCAATGAACACAGCAACTAGTAGCATGTTGGTTCATTATTTTAAGAGTGCTGTGTTGCCTAATCTTATACTGGACATAATATCTTCTTTTTAAATTGAAATACATTTACCAAATTTCCCAACTTTCTTTTTGGTACTATAATAAAATCTAGCATGATCTCCTCTTTTCTTTCTGCTCCTCCTGAAGCTCCTCCCGATTGACCCCAACGACCTTCAACTGGAGGACACACCTGCTGGCCACACCCTGTAATGAGACCCAGATATTAGAAACTCATCAGTGGATTTAGTTGTTAATTTTAGTCAAACAAAAATAAAAGTTTTAATTAATCAGAAAATGAAATGGGAGAAAGAAACAAGAGGCCTTGGTTTTATAAGATCTAAAAGAAAACAGGAGAAATGAGAAGTAAAGGGAGGACGAGGAGAGAAGAGAGGATTATTTCTCGTATCAGAAGGTACTCTGAGTTGAATAGCATTGTTTTTATTTCAGGGAAACATCTCAGTATTACTACTGAGTGTGACGATTCTGAAGTTGATGACAGAATAGGACAAATTACGTTATTCTGTCAAAATTATGAGGAAGAAAGAAAACAATTAATTCAAAACTTAAATAGAATCAAAGTTAAACTGAATTTAATTGATTTATTTAGACATAACTCGAATGGTAAAATTGATCAGCTATTTCTTTATCTTAAATTAACGCATGTATGTAACAGAATGGAATTCTTGAGTGACATCCTGGTCCACAGTCCATACTAGAGTTGCGGTAATGAACCAGTTTCATTGTTTGCCTACCGCCAACAAAAATCAAAGAAGAAGAAGAGGAAGCCCGAGGATGCACCTTGACACATGCTTCAGTGAATCAACCTATGAAGGACTAAAGAAAAAGACTAACTTTAAGACCACTTTGGCACATTTAGCTAAACTAAGAGATCTCACCATTTACCTCCAACTAGTAGATCTTCAGCTCAAGTGCAGAGTGATGTAAGAAGCAGTTATTTGTGTTTGCCTCGTGGGGGAGGTCTGATATTACTAAACTCCCTTTAGCCACCACAGGAAGAAAAGATTCATTTTCTCCTCTCCTCTCCTGTAGTCCATTCCTCATCATGCATCCATGATGGGTTTCAACAGTAATCCGTCTCCTTATGAGAATTGCTCACGCATTTCCTCCTTAAACCCATCAGCAGCAGTCTGCTGACCGATCCTGGAGGAGCCCATGTGAGGCTGCTCTTACAGGAGCCCTGGATGGGTTGTGTAATTGTCTGTTATATAACTAAGTGAATGAGGCAGAGATATGTTTAAGATGGATGGGTGGTACAGAGGAACACTGTGGGGGGGCTAGGAGGGTTCTGTCTAACAGACTAGTTAGAACAGGGAGGTGAAGGTTAGGCAGGTTTTAGTTTGTGTTTTATGGTGTGAGAGGTAGAGAGACAATCACTGTAAATAATATGAAGAAGTGATGCGCAGCAGAGGAATAAGATGTGGAGGCACGGTGTGACAGCATGACTCATCACAGCTGATGGAGGCGTGGCCTGTGTGTGAAGAGCCTGTTTATGAAAAGCTAAACTAGAAGGAATAATGGACTTATTGTCTCCATTAAATTACTTCTGGCAAGTAATTATTTTAAACTGAATAATAACAAAATTCCACATGTAGCTATTTGGAAACATTTCAACCAAAACATCATAGGATCCTTACCAAGTGTAAACAGTCTAAATCACAAAGACATAACTAACCCTATCACATTGGGACCCTCTCTCTCTCTCTCTGTATATATACAGATAGAAGATATATATATATATATATATCCTTTCATAGATATGTTTTGCTGGTGTCTATCTCCAGCTAACGTTCTGGGCGAGAGGTGGGGTCACCCTGGACAGGTCACCAGTCTGTCGCAGGGCAACACAGAAACATACAGGACACACAACCATTCACACACACACACTGACACCTAGGGAGAATTTGGAGAGACCAATTAACCTAACATTGAGGCAGACGCTTGTAGACCCAGGTTGAAATGAGATGAAGATGATTTAATGGTGAAGTAACACAAGTCCAAAATCCAGCAATCCCAAATACCAGGCAGCACAGCTGAGAGGGAGGCTAACGCTCATCACTGGTAGCAACTGGCTAAACGAAGGAACAGCAAGACAGACTGGTACCAAACATTCAACAAGGACCCGACAGAGACACAGAGACACAGATGACATTAAATACACAGGAAGTAATCAGGGAACGAGACACACCTGGGAACAATCAAGGGGAAGACAGGACAACACAAAGACTCAGAAGACAGAAACTCAAAATAAACACACAGAAAAACACAGATCACAACAGACAGTCATGTTTTTGGACTGGAAGCCGGAGTACCCGGAGAGAACCCCCACATGCACAGGGAGAACATGCTAATTCCATGCAGACAGACCCCGGGCTGAGTTCTTTCGTAGATATGTTTGGGTTGGCTATGAATCACTATTAATAAGTGCCAGATGCAATTATTAATAAAGTTTAACAAGTCATGGTGCCACATATTTATCAGGAATAATATCTAAACAGCTCTCAGTCTCTGTCAGTTATAGTTTTATGAGTACCTGCCTGCTGAGGTGTGTTATTAAGTAACTGAAGAAGTGAGTTTGTCCCTAGATGTTCCCAAACAGAAACCCTTGTACGTCCACAGAATAACAGACAACTATTCTGCAGAATATAAGAATTTATGAACAAAAACCTTCCATTAGGAGCTTATATGTATAAAAATTCTGCAATGAGCTCCGATCGTTCTGTTGATGACACACGTAGATTTCTCATGATATCAGTGTTTCCATTACAAATGTGCACAAAACTTTGTTGATATTCCACTCATGTCGAAAAAACATAATTTTGCAATTGCGGTGCTTCCATTGAATAAGTACTGCAATTTTAAAAAATCATGTGAATAAGTTTGTTCATTTATTCATAAGTCATTTACAAAACATGCTGCACCATCATCATCATCATCCTCCTACCACTTCCTGTCGTCTTCTTTGTCTTTTCCACCAGCAGCAACATCCGACATGTGATCATGTGACCCGCGTGTTCCAAGAAAAGTGTTTTCATTGCACTTTTGCAAAATGCGCCAACTTCGACACGGCCGAAAAAACAATTCATCCCAATGCAGAAAAAACTTTGAATGAAAAATAAGAGTTTATTTACAAATTGCGAATTTATTTTTGTTATTCCATTTTGCGCAATTTTATGGTGAATGGAAACACAGCTAGTGACACCTCAAAAGTGACTTCTGTAGTGACCATGTGGTTGGTCAGGTTATTGTAACGAACCCGGGTACCTGGCAGACATCCCACCAGACTCCCAACAGCTGTTGTTAAGGTCAACTGACAGTAAAATAAGTTAAACTGGTGAAAGTTATTTTCTTCCCTTCTCCATTTTGGTTTGATCTTTTCCTAGCAGGCACCATCGCTTACATGTGGTGTTGTGTGAACTAAGTCCTGAGTCACAGTCGCCTCAGGGATGTTTCATAATTGATCATTCATAGTCATTTTTTTTTCTAAAATCTTCTGTCACTGTAATAAACATTGAGCAGCAGGAGGTCTTTGAAGAGAACTGGTTTGCTTACTGGTACAAAATGGAAGTGTGCTGGAGCAAACTGGAAGATTCATGGAGTGATTTTTGTAACTTAAGTTTTAGTATTTGTATTGTAATTATGGAACTCCAACGTCTTTATTTGTCTGATGAACACTGAACAGCTCACCGACTGAGTTTTGGCTGATTGTTTAGGAACAGTCTGAGCTGCGATCCTATAAACCATGCAGCACACACCAGCTGAGGAACAGTCAGGAAAACCATTCTACAAATTTGTACAATAAAATAAAGGTTTCTGACTCTAAAGCAAAATAAAGTATTACCCTAATCAGTTTCACATTAGGCGGTAATTCATTCATAAGCAATATCATTAACGTTATTACAATCGTAACTGTAGTCAAAAAGGTCTTTATTGCTATGACCATATAAAAAAATAGTTTGTATTTGTCAATCTCACACCTACTGTTTGTAAGTGATCAGGTAGAAACGTAAACACAGGCTGCACCAACACACACATTCACATAAAGCCACTGTTACTGTTTGGTTCTTCCTGCTGAGACGGTCTGTACAACACCCCCCCCCCCCCCCACACCCCATACAGCCTCCCACAGCCCCCCCACCCCCCAGCAGCAGAGGCCATTAACGTCAGCTAAACCTTTCCTTTTTCTGCTGTCGGTGTTCCTCTGTAGTCAAACCTTTTCCTCTCTGCTCCAGTTATCTCAAATGGCAAAACATTAACCACTGACCCTTTCAAGTCACAGAGAAATTGCTCAGCCCTATTTATGTTTCTGCAGAGCAGCAGTCACCCAGCTGATGGACACCACCAAGAAAGAGAAATGTCACGCTGCAGAAATGCATCAACACAACAACAAACGAGTCAGCGCTTGTAATTGGTAAGGAGCACAATTCCAACTGAAGTTATCCACAACTTGACCAGCATGCACAACTAAATATGTTTAAAGAACCAGGATCATGTGAAACTGCCTTTTTTGAGCAGTATGTCATGTTATAATGTTATTCCTTCATCAAAAACTCATGTTTGTGGCTCCATCACAGAGACACAGAACTAGATGAAAGAACCTACATGTAGAGAATTACCAGTACGCTCAGGTCAGTTAATACCACACCGTCAAGATAGCCATTGACAGGATGTCAAGGGTCACCTTATTGTGACTCAACAGGACAACGCAGCGTCAGGCCGTAAGGACAGGAAGACTTTTAAGACCATTTCTTCCTCCCCTCGGGGCGCTCTGTCTCCTTCCATCCCTGCTTGTTTCTGTGGTCAGACATAATTGGTTCTTATCCACAGTAAATAAATCCCTTGAATCTGCTGTGCTGAGAGAGGCTGGATTGTTGCAGCGCTTGTTGTAATTAGACCCAGGGCACAACTTTGCAAAGAGAAATGCTCAATGCAAACCCATACGGCAATCCTTGTTGCTGACTTCTGACTTCTAGTAGAGATCAAAAAGTCTCAACCATTGTTTCCCAAAGCCGCCGTCACACTGTTCCCTATGTTTGCTATAATGAAGCAGATTATGGGCCCCAGTTTTGCTTTGTGTTCTGGGATGAAAGGCTGACATGGTACGACTGAAGAGGATGTGCTGCTTTCATCTAAGTGTTGTTTTCATGGGTTTGATGATCAACTGAGCATCGCTTTGCCCCAGGTGGTCAGATTACATTTGAAAGAGTTAAATCAGGAAACTGGACTGATGTCTCAAAGATTCAGCAGAGTGAGGTGAGTCAGTTTCATTAGTGCAGAGTAAAGCATGATATTAAGAGATGTTGTAATTGTGCATAGGAAATTATTATTAACAAAAAAACTAAGTCTTCTCTTTAGACAACTGTCAGCTCCAACTGTGTTAAAGTTATAACTGGTTATGGTGAGAGATTACCGGGTTCCTTTTCTGTTGAACAGTGAACTGGAGGTTTTTAGCTCTCTGATCCAGATGGTTTTATAGGCGTAGCTATGAGGATTTTCAGAAAACGTATGGAGGTAAATCTCCCCTACAGAGCTCTTCTTACTGACAAACAGCTATGTTTGAGCTTGGCTTTGTTAAGCATAGTGTGAGCTCCCCTGTTTCGTCAAGGAAACCCTCAGGGAGGGAACATCTCACAGTGTTGCTGAAACAAACTCTGTGGACTGCTGCTCTGCACTGATGATCTGCTGAGAGAAGGAAAGTTAACTTAATATGCACCAAAAAACCCCCCAAGTTTTATGAACTTACTGTACATGTAAAATAAAGATGTTTGTATTTGTCACAAGCTGCCATACACAAGGAGAGGACAAAAAGATGAAAATGAAGCAGAAGAACCACTTTACAGTTTGTGATTAAGACCTTGACAGCTAAAAGAAAAACTTGGTAATCACCTGGAATAGAATAGAATAGAATAGAATAGAATAGAATAGAATAGAATAGAATATTATTTATTGTCCCACAGTGGAGAAATTCAACACTATGTCAACAGCAGACAGTTTTAGTCAAACTAAAACATGTGTCTCTGGGCAGTATTTTGAATGCATCTTTCACCCTCAACATACTGGGACTTTTCAACATGTTTTTTGAGTGTGACATTAGTCTGCATTTCACCATCATATAGAGTCACTATGTGTTCTCCCTACGGAGCCGCATCGTCTAATGCACATGCTCAATGCAAGTTTCATGGGGTGTGTATCCTTGAGCTAGTGTTTAAATTCACACAAACACACAAATATATACACATGTACAGTATATATGCATATAGAATATACTGGAGGAACACACCTCATCGCCTTGGTCCTGGTTTTATTCAGAATTCTGCAGAAGGAACCTTCAAATTGTAGATTCTCCAGGGTTGCCGTTGACAAACAGACACTCGTTGCCGTTCCTCTGAGGAGACAGACAACCTTTACAAATTCAGTCCAGAGCTGAAACAACACAGCTTCACCTGCACTGGCCAGTGGCTGCCTGATGCCTGTGTGGAGCAGAGCTAAGAGGATGCCCCACGCTACAAGCTAACATGTGCTAGCTGCACACACATCCACAGCTGCTGCTAACAACTGGCTTACTTTCCATGGCTGGAGAACAGCAGAGCTAAGAAGAAGATGCTGGGTATAACCTTTCTCCCCATCAGCCTCTAACAGGGGGAAACCCACTCCCTAATAAGCAGCAAAGCAAACCTCGTTTATCAGGATTCTTCTGATGAAGGATGACTCCAGTAAGAGGTTGTGTCTAGGCAGAGATAAATGAGCTTAGAATTGGCGATTTAACTATTGTTTTTATGTGTGTTTTAAGGTGTTTTAAGTGAGCAGACTGCACTTGAAGCATGTAATGATTCAGGCTGTTCAAACGTCCTCCCTATCAGTGGTTTAATCGCTGATAGTCTGTTTAATGGGAGCTTGTCTGCTTTTATGCGCATTTTCCTTCGCTTTCTCACCACTAAACTATATTAAATAGTCCTAAAAACAAGTCCTACAATGACCTGTTTTCTTAAAAGCTAAACGTTAGCGCCAGGATTCCCAAACATAGCTTTTCCTGCTGGTGCACCTAGACAATCCAAAATGTTATTTATGGTGCTTTGGACTTAAAAGACACAGCAACACTTGTTTCCTTATGTTTGTTAGAATAGAATAGAATAGAATAGAATAGAATACAATAGAATAGAATATACTTTATTAATCCCCCAGGGAAAATTGCTTTTATGCTGACAGCTCCGCTATCCAAACTGTTAAATATTGCTAAATACAATTATAACCATAAACAATATAAAATGTACATATAAAAAATAAGCTGTTTCAGCTGCCATCCCTAAAAGCTACTTATCTCTTTGATTTAGCTTTAATAAAATATCACTGAGTGATTCACATTACAGCACAGACCATAAATGAGTGTGAAAGTAGATCACAAGAAGGAATATCTTTGTTTTCTCTGTTGCACAAGAGCAGCAGCCCAAGGCCCAGATTGTGCTCCTTCACCACCACTGACCATGTTACATAAGTAGAAAGAGCCTAGCATGTAGCACTGTGTTACATGGACTGCTTTCTTTGGAAAATGGGAGAAGAACTGTATGCATGTGTGTGTGAGTATGAGGAGGTCTGGGGTGTGTGTGGGGTTAATGCTCACTGCTTTAAATAGGTCTAATCCCAGCCCCATCCTTATGAATGCATCCGGCAACTTTCCTGCCGCTGGGTCTGAAACACAGCTCTGCTCGGCAGCCGAGCCGCCCCGGCTCACCGCCCGGAGTGTGTGTGTGTGTGTGTGTGTTGGTGGACGGCCGGTTCTGGATGTGTGTCCGTCTTCTGGACGTGCTCGACTGCACTAAAGCGGAAGGTGTGAGTGTGAGTCGAATGCTGAGGCAATCTGAGGACAGAGCTGGGAGTTTAAAAGTGAAGGTAGTGTAATGCACAATGTGTGAGTGTGGGGGCTGGGGGTAAAGAGGGAGGAGAATTTAATGACCATGGGTTGTGATAAATCTGAAAAATAAAGAAACTGCAGTCAGGATCATGTCCCTGGGCTCAGTGCATGCTGCTCTTGGAAGAAGAAAAAAAACGTTGATAAAAAGTCAAGGTTATTACACAGCCATCTGCTGTTTGTGTGCAAGTCACTTCATATTGCATTGTTTAATCTTCTGCTCTGCAGTAATATTTTCTGCACCACCACCTGTCCAACTCACTGATCAGAAGCCAATGGTTACAGACCAAGCAAACCAAACCTCCACCTCCATTCATCTCTACGCCTGTTGTTCTTTGTGTCCCTCAGAGGTTCCCATATTGTCTTCTCATCATCAGACGATCTTCTGCGCCCTTCCACCTTGAACTCATGATGTATGCTGTGTTTGGTTCTGTGCTTCCATCTGACTGAAAAGTTTTTCTCCAGACTTTTGATGCCAGTGTGTAGCTGACTGTGGATGCTGCTTTCGCCAGCAGGATTGTGTTGTTGTTTTTTGATTTTTAGTTTTTATTACTATCTAGACCCATTACAACCACAAACTTCTAAATGTTTCAGTTAAAATTCAGATAAGTGAATATGAAGTAAAAGGAAAATGATATATGTTTTTCAAATATTTTTGCAAATGAAAATCTGTGCCATGCCCAGATTACCATCAAATAAACATGGTATTTGATGGCTTTTACCCCCCAAAAATATGAAATGCCAACACAGTTGCAGAACAAGTAGCCAGATCAACACAAGCCATCGATGCGTTGTGTTGTTGTGGAAGGCTGCAGACAGTATTCAGTTATTTTGGCCGTTTCAAAAAGCAAGGAAACATCTGTGTGCTTTGGATGGGAGTACTCATCTTCACTTTCTAGAGTTGGACAAATTATTACATTGTTGTTCTGTTGGCAATATCAGTAAAATTTGTAAAACATGAACAGAGCTGCATTGAACCTCCTTTACTTTGTTACATCTAAATAGTGAAACCACTTTACTAAACAGTCTGTGTTTAATTGAATCTGCTGTTCTGTCCCTGGTTTGTCACAGAACATTAGTTTGTTTTCACACCTGATCGTCTGGTACACTCTGTTGGATTGGGAATCAAATTTGTAACATTTGTTTCATTTTCAGCTGCTGTGGTTCTCTTTCATCTCTTTCATCTCGCAGTGTAACAAATGAGCCAAACCCTTTGGGCGACTTGTTCACCTCCACCACATAGGGCGCTGCACCAAGAACCACCGAAGGAAATGACATGAAAACCTGTGAAGAAGACAGAAGAGGAGTTTTCCACTGACCATACAATTGCACAGTTTGACATTTGGGAAATAAATTCACTTAATGGAAACATCGCAATTTTGAAAACGAAACAACAACTCTATTTTTGTTTAGGCACTAGGAGGGAGGTTTTTATTATTTTTCGGCCGTATTGAAATTGGTTTATTTCACAAAACTGTAATGGAAACACTTTTTTGCAGCACACGAGTCACATGATCAAAAACCGGATATTACTACTGGTGAAAATGATGAAGAAGACAACAGGAAGTAGTTGGAGGATGGTGGCGCAGCTTGTTTAATAATGACTATTTGGGTGAACATACTTATTTACATATGATTTTAATTGCATTCTTCTACAATGGAAACACCTCCATTGCTAAGTTGTGTTTTTCCAACATTAGTGGAGTATAGACAAAGTTTTGTGCTCATTTGTAATGGGAATACAGCTACCAGCACAAACTTTCTTCTTCATGGAATGTCAACAAAAATGGAGTGAAGTCAGATTTTAGCAGTTGGATGATTTCTCTCTTGTTTTTGGCTGTTTCTCCCTCTAGATATACAGGTTTGTTTTGGTTGTATTTACCCAGAATGCCCTGTGCTATAGTACGCTTTCTGCTTTTGGAGCGGTCTTATGTGTGTCATGGTTCTAGGGTGTTTAGCATGTCTGTTTCTTTTTCTCTAATAAACAGCAGCTCAACCTGTGCAGGGCAGAGCATAGCAGGCTACACCTGGCAGTAGAGTACAACAAGTCTGTACGATATAAAGAGATTCCTGACAGGCAGTCAGTACCTGGAAATACTCAGACAAAGAACCATTAGGTGACATAAGGGAACACAAGACAACACAATATGCTTTACAGGACATCAAACAATAAGCAGAACAAAAACAAGGCACAAACATAAAATTATTGCATCAAAGAAAAACATGTTAAAATACAGCTAAATGTTTCAAACGGCTCATTGGTCAAATTCTTTGATCATCCCTGAAATAAAGGCTGTAGTCAAGGAAAAGAAAGTCTTTAGATCAGGAAACAGGGAGCAGAAAGAACTACAGGGGGAAATTATTGAAAAAAAAAACATCTACAGGAAGAAGATGGAGGACCAGCAGCAACAGAACGACATCAATGGAGCTTCAGGCCACAAACCAAACCGCCAGGCTGCTGAAAACTCAGGGTGGATGTCCTGAACCCAACCCTCCCCCAGCTCCACACTTTCATAGCTGAATAATTACCCTGACAAAGTTTTTAAGTCAACACATTGTGACACGACTTAAATCAGGAAAACAGATCTATTAGTAACAATATCAGTAATATCTGATTCTTATCTCACTCCACCCTCTTAGCCCAATCTTCCAATCATGCTGCAGGCCACTAAAGAAATCTTTTGTTTTGGATCTTTCAGATCCAATAAAGAAGCAGATGTTGTTCTGTGCTCTGTTTTTCTCTCTGCCCCCCCTGCACCCTGCCCCTCCCCTCACCTGACAGGCAGATGGTGAATGATTCAGGGACCAGTTGCACGTTACATGCTGGATGAGACATGCTGGATGTTTAGGTGTTCAGACAATGTGCTTATTAGAATTTTTGTGTGTGACCTTGGGAGACATTTGGTAATCACTCTGATATTCAGGCCCTTTGTGAGAGAATATAAGAGAGGTTGGTGCCAGGGTTATAATAGTTTTGAGGTTTTACTAATGTAGTTTAGTTTTATTTCGTTGTGATGTTTTGTCTAATTCAGTAATTCAGTGGTTTGCTAGTTTGTATTAGTTAACATTTGTTAAATACATTTAGTTGGTTTTAGAACTTTTAAGACTTTAAAACAGTAGTAGTTTTAGTTTTGTCATATGTTGGTTCATTTTTGGGTGCAGAATTACAAAATCTCAAAGTATTGTATTGTGATTATATATACATCAATTGGGTTATGAATTTTATTATTGTTGAACAACTTACTGGTGTTACATACCAACAGTTTTATCGCCATTTTGCAGACCAGCTTCGGCGCTGCCAGGAGCAGAATGGAGTAACATGATTTGCTTGCATGAAACTGCTGGAGTGTAAAAAAATGACATCAATTTCACATCAGTTTGGTAATAAATAGATTCATGAACACAAAAACAAAGGCTATTATATCATTAATTTCAGTATGTTTTAGTTAATTTTATAAATGCGCAATATAGTTCTGTTTTCTCGATTTCAGTTTTCATTGTTTAATTGGTTTTATTTCATTATAATAACCTTTTGCAGGGGGGATAGACTGACTGTTTTGTGGAGGACATGCATGGCCAAGCATGACTTGACAGTTTAGTCCCAAAACTGTTTATATATATATATATATATATATATATATATATAAACCTATTTTTTTTCAGACTCTTGGATCAAAATATGCCCAACTGGCCTTCAGTTTGATGGTTTGTACCAACTAAATGCAGCATCTCACTTCTGCTAAAGCACAGTGTTGGGGGAAGCAGTTTAACTGGTGGCAGTCCATGTTCACATCCAATCCGGTTAATCTAATAGCAGCATAAAGTAAAGCTGAGGGATTTTCAGAGCTGCTGTGTTCAACATAGAACAGCAATAAAGCTGAGAAATCAGGTCACAGTCAGTGGCTCTCCTCTTGCTGTTCAGCTACCCAATGCGACTTCAACAGAAATATGACTTTGCCCCTAGTGCATCTG